>NW_005871051.1:16519098-16532186 GCF_000147115.1 Myotis lucifugus | reverse complement strand
CCTGTTTTTTCTCCACCCATAAGTCTCCTTCGTAGCAAAGAAATCAAGGGTGTTTTTATTTTCTGCTTTGAAAGGTATAGATGAGGGTATGGCAGGTGTGTGTGTATGTGTGTGTGTGTGTGTGTGTGTGTGGTGTGTGTGTGTGTGTGTGTGTGTGTGTGTGGTGTGTGTGTGTGTGTGTGTGTGTGTGTGTGTGTGTGTGTTTATGAAGCCCTGGGACTGCTGGCCACTTCTTGGCTTCTTTGCAGATGGGAGTCCTTCAAGTCAAAAAGAACAGGTCCCAAATCCTGCCCTGCCTTCTGCCCAGGAAACCTGGAAGCAGAGACCAGTGTTGAAAGGAAATCTGGAGAGCTTCCACCCCATCAGGTCATTTCACAGCAGCGGAGAGAACCTCAGGAGGGATGAATGTGTCCTGACCTCATTCCCCTGACTCTTCCTCTGACTATCAGAGGGTCCCAGGCGAAGGCTTTGCCGTAGACAAGATCTGAGGCAGCAGACAAGATCTTTCCTCCCTTTCACCTGACTGGAACCTCCATCCTCAGGACCAGAGCTGGTGGAGCGATGTCATCAGCAGGATGTGTACTGGTTAAGGAGGCTCCTCACCTGATGGACATAACAGTTGGTGAGGGAACAAAGGATGCATACAAGCAAAACATATAAACAAGTGAAACCCAACAAAACCATACAAATATTTCCTGTGGAGTAAAGGTATATATTTTTCTGTGCAGTCTCAGAACAGGCCATTCAGGTCAATTAAATATTTATGGAAGCCCTAGACGGTTTGGCTCAGTGGAGAGAGCGTTGGACCATGGACTGAAGGGTCCCAGGTTTGATTCTGGTCAAGGGCATGTACCTCGGTTGCAAGCTCGATCTCCAGCTCTGGTCCGGCCCATGTGGGAGGCAACCAATCGATGTGTCTCTCTCACATCGATCCTTCCTCTCTCTCTCTCTCTCTCTCTCTCTCTCTCTCTCTCTCTCTCTCTCTCTCTCTCTCCCCCTCTCCCTCTCCCTTCCACTCTCTCTAAAAAATCAATGGAAAAATATCCTCAGGTGAGGATTAACAAAAAATATATATTTATGGAAAATATAGATGTCTTACATGCACTATCTATTTTCAGAAAAAGTATTAGGATGCAACAACATGCAAACTTCACCACAACTGTGGTGGCCATCACGTTGAGTTTGGTGACTCACAGGGCACTTCAGATCTTGTGGTTGTGCAGGGTCATCCTACTGAAGAAGAGGCATCAGATTAATGACAAATTCTCATAGAATGCTAGCATGTGTTGGATCTTGATGATGGAAGATCTAAGACCTCAAAGACCTGTCTGTTTTGTTTGTTGCTATATATTCAGGATGTGCAACAGTGCGTGGCATATTGTAGGTGCTCAACAAATATTTCTGGACAAATAAGAGACTCCTGGAAGAGGACCGGGCTGCCTTCAACATGCAGGAGACATGCCTCCTTTGCTTCCCACTTATACCCTAGCTCTCAGGTTCAATCATAGCTCAGAAAGTAAAATCCACTTTTGACTCCACACAAGATGGTAGCTTCCTTGTGCCTTGTGAAATGGAACTTTTGGGCCCCAAAATGAATGGATTGGGTTTTTCTATGCATCTCCGTGGGCCAGAGACCACTTTCCTCTTCCAGACATGCAAATCATCCTTCATTCCACCAGACAAATGTCCCGGCTTCCTGTGGTGTTACCTGATGCAGAGCAATGAGAAGTGGCCAGAGAATTCACTTGCCCCATGCATGTGCCACCCACGAGTATGGCACATGCATGGGGTAAGATGTTAGCTGACACCTAAATCTCTTTCCATTGCCAGGCACCAAATTAAGTACTTTATATGTATCAACACTCTTAGTATTCCCACAAATGATGACGTAGGTGTCATTATTACCTTCATTTTACAGATGTGGACACTGAGGCAAAGAGGTTAAGGAATTAGCCCATTAACAGCAGCCAGGAACTCATCCCAGGCCACCCAGGCTTGATTGTAACCATTCTGCTCCGCTCCTGCTGGACACCCGGCACTCGTTTCAGGGAAACCTGGGTCAGGCCAATGCAGGGAGCTCATCATGACAGAAGTCTATAGAAAAATTGTGGAAAATGTGTAGAAACTGGGGCTGAATAATTATAAACTATTTCTGTCCCCTACCAAAAATTAGTTTACCTAAAAATTGGTTTTTGATGTTGTCCAGATAATATCCTGGCTGAATGAAAGCTTGTATGATAGAAAATTGGCTATTTCTGGACATGGAAGAGTTCAGAAAAGACACTGGACTTACTCCAACCAAATTTTATAGACAAAGGGCCAGGTTCTGTAGGGACCACAGAATCTTCTTCTAGAAAAAAAAAAAAAGTAAAAGCTTACCCTATTTATCAGGACTAGACCTTTGGCCCTGGTTCCCAGTGAGTTGTGCAGAGTGGGGGTTCTAGTCAGAGTCCACAAAACTTAGGAGGACCCCACAATTCTGAAGCCTTGTCCCTATCTATTGGGAGAATCAAATCTGTGACATCTTAGAGCATGAAACCACCAAAATCATGGAATTTTTATGAGATAATTTACTACTATTTATTTTATGTATGAGATCCAACATGTACAACAGAGGACAGGGGCATGGTCTGGACACAAAGATACCACTTCCTAAGCGTCATGATGTGCTTCGTAAGCAGAGTTCATTGTGTTGCAGGGATAAGAAAAAGGAGGGACAGGACACATTATGCATTCTTCCTCATCACCTTTTCTCAAATTACCTGTTTATCCATGAATAATCAGCAATCAAGGATGACTTTTGCCTGTAAGGGTCTGATCCTGTAGCAGTGGTGCAAGGGTCTGAAGCCTTCTTCCCCGACATCTCCATCCACCCTATTGAAAAAATGGCATGTGGGAAGTGCTTGGGGTGCTATGGACAATTGGGTGACACTTTAAGACAACTCTAAGTGGTGAGGATCTAGGACTGGCTTCACCCCAGATCTGAGTCTGGGGTTTGGGCCACATTGGGTTGATGGCCAGCTGGTTGACCAAGCATCCACTTGTCCTTCCTAATGCTGCCTCTTTCCCGCACTAGCATTTCTTATCTACTCCTCACCCAGCCCATCATGAGGACAAAAATCCACTGGGCAAAGGCTTTCCTCTTGCCCACGCCCACCCTGATGAGAAGTGAAGCCCTCAGCACCCTCCTGGACCCCTGGCACCCAACTGATACCACCCAACTGATTCAAGCTACTTATTTCTGGGACAGGGTGAGGTTAAGGGAATGTGCAGTGGAAATATCTGTTTACGTGGTAAGCATTTTAATAATCAGAATGAATTCATGTAATATTTATGTAATTAACAAAATTATGGTACATATATCGAGTGGTACATTGAGTAACCATTGAAAACAATGATTAAAAGCTCTTTACTTGGAGGAGGTCCTCGCTCATCTTTCCTAAGAACTTTTCTTTGAAGGAGGGGCAGCCCTGCAGGGGTGGAATAGAGAACTCATGGGTGCTTCGTTTCTGTGTTCCCGTGATAAGGAAATTTACACTTGAGAGTTTATTTGCCGATCTACCAGAGGGAGGGCAAGGACAGGGAAGAAGGTCTCAAGTTGTACTGAAGACCTGGTCTCCCACACCTTCACTGGTCTCCACAGGCCTCCAGACCAGAGTGATTCTGAAGCAGCCCCTGGAGCTCCCGGAGATTGAGTTTTTGCTGCCAACACATCGGGGAGGAGCTGCCTGCTGAGAGGCACGGAGTGCAGCTGCAGCCAGGCATCATCGGTGAGAGTGCCACCTGCCAGCCCAGCTCTGCGTGTGTCCAAAAGAGGCTGCAGGCAAAGCTGGCCAGCACAGAGCCAGCAGCATCCAGGCCGCAGGCAGTTGGTTCTGTCCCCTTTCTGTCCTACCTCTCTCTCCCACCTCCCTAGGCAGCAGCCGTTTGATGCCTTCCAACAGCAGATGACAGTGTACACGGTGTCTGCTGCCAGCATCCCCTCCCCATGCTCACCCCAGGCTCAGGAGCCAGTCAGTCCTCTGCCCAGGGACCTGTCAGCTGGAGATAGTCACTGAAGGCTCCTGCCTGTCCAGCCAAATGCCTGAAACCTCCAGGCATCTTCCTGGCCTCAGAGCCTGCCAGATGTGAATCTGCAAAGTCAGTCAAGGGGACTGACAATGTGGAGAGCCTCAAACAGACATAGTGGGGGCTCTGAGGCAGATGGAGACACGAGGTAATCAGGCAGAGTAAACAAACATCAAACGAACAAAGCCTTCTCCGGCAGCAACCACAAAAGGGAAGGTAAAACAAGTGACACACCCTTTTTCTGTGTGTACTGGAAATTTTTCATAATGAAATTAACAAATAGCCCTCATGACGTCACCCTCTGTGCCCTTGTGTGGGCAGTCTCTGGCCTAGGCACCTCCTCTCATACTGTCTGTGCATAAGTCCTACAGCTTCCACAGGCCCCAGTCCGAACACGGCTTTCTCTAGGAAGGCTTTCCTGATGCATCCTCCTTCCTCCACCACCCCCTGTAAAGTAATCACACCTTCCTCTTTACCTTCCTCTTTATTTCATTTTGATAGCAGCTATTCCATTCTCACTTATAGTTACCTGCATGCTAATCCGCCAAACAGCCGCAGAGTACCTTAAAGGCAGGGAGTCTCGTCCATTAATACTCTATCCTCTGCACCTACCACGTGGTCTAGAACAACGGGAACTGATAAATGGATACACAGATCAATTATTCATTCATTTCAGAAACAAGTATATGTGCCTGAATATAGCAGGCACTACACTAGGCAATGAGGTTAACAAGACAGGTAAGACAGTGGACTCACTGGCCTCATGGAGTCTACTCTCTAGGAAATGGAGGCAGCCATATAAACAGACAATTATAGTGAAGTTATTGGTGCAATCATGAAAAGTACATAGAAGGTAGAGAGGATGGTGGGAAGGAGAGAGGGTTCAATTCTACAAGGAAGGTTAGGAAAGTCTTCAAAAAGAGGTGGTGCTAGGTTCAGGTTCATGGAAAAGCAGATGCAAAGAGAAGGTTAGACATGTAAGGGATTTATCGGTGGAGGGAGCAGAAGGCAGGAAGAGCCCTCAGACCACACTGCATGCCTGATACCTGTGGGAAAGGAGGAGAAGATAGGAAGAGTCTCAGACTGCAGGTCAATTCCAAGAAAGGTTTGGTCAGACCAATGGGGATTCCTTGGACCAAAGCTACCCATTGGCAGAATCTCATATCTTATTGGGCAGGGCCCACTGTGCTCAGGCGTGGCCTGAGAGCAGCCCACAGGAGCCACGGCTTCGACATGAACATGGTGGCAGACCCAGCAGGGCAGCAGCTGGGGCATTGTCAACTACACTCTCTGCATTGCGAGGTATAGCTGCACATTTTCATAGCTTGGTCTTCTAAGTAATATCAGCAGGCATATAGGTGAGGGAAAGTGGGAGAAGACAAAAGGGAAGATGTTCCAGGATGGGGACCTGCATAAGAGAAGACTCCAAAGCAAGAAACAATGTGGATCATTAGTGGGCACGAACGGAATGTAGGCGGGGGTGTGGGGAGGGATGGTGCAGCAAGAGATGAGGTCAGCTGGTTGGAACAGTTCCATTGTGGGGGGTATTGCATGTGAGCAGTGGGGAGTTATTGACTATCAGGAGGGATCATAGCAGCTTCGAGCTTTAACAGAGGTTCTGGTGGTCATGTGTAGGGATGAGAGCTCAGAGGGAGGCAGGTGGGTCAGGCAGGAGACCCTAGCAATGGACTAAAGCAGTGGTGGCATAAAGGAGAGGTAGAGAGGGATGATGAATGGGAGGATGGATGAATGCAGGACTGAATGAGTGAATGAGTGCAAGTGATCAGACTGTGCTCTCATGGACAACTCCACTGTATTCAAATCCCTGAATTCTGCTCTGCGTGGGGATGGAAATGAAGCAGCTACTCTAACGCCTTCCTGCTGAATAGTTTCCATTAGGTGAAACTGTGCCCTGATATATTACAAGGGGGAAATGTCTGTCCAACATCTTGCTCTGCAGAAATGTATTAACACCTGCCCACCCTCACCTGCGCGCCTGACCCAGGCTAGTCTCAGGCAGGCATGGACACGACTCTGCACCCAGCAGAGCGCCAATCCCCGGGAGGCGAGGCCATCCTTTTCTGCTCCATTCATTTTCAGGGCCAGATGGTGTTTGCCTCATTGACTTTCACTGCTGATGTAGGCTTGTTTGCTGGTTTTTCACAGGTTGCTTCATTTCCTTTATTTCAATTCATTCTTCCACTTGCCCTCTTTTGTGCTCTGTGTCACGTTCATCACGATGGCAGGGAGACAACTGGAGCTCTCAGCAGGTAGACGTTTTTTCAGGGAGCTGGCCAAACCTCGTGCCCACAGCTCAGCCCTCCCAGCTCTGGGGAAACATCCATAGGAGCCCCTGAGAACAAACAGAAAGCTCAGTTTTATTGAAAAACTGCTGATTAAGAAAGATGGCAAGGGCACCAACAACAGCCATGACCCAAAGGATGTCTACTGCCACCTTGCATAAAGACTAAGTCTAAAATGCAACTTCAAGGTCATTCCTCACCCAAGTGCTCTGTTTGGTCACCAGCAAGGACAATCAGCGTACGCGCCTGCACTTACCATGCCTCCGAGCTTCAGGTGCCTTTCCCAAATCGAAAGGCTCCATCCTTCTTCCAGCCAAAGACATCCTCTTCCACCTTGACATAGTTCTACTCTGTGCTAGTACCAACATCCCCAGCAGCCTCTGTTACATATGTCCACAGCCCTATCCAGTGGTGGCTAGTTGCTGACTTGCTTTGGTCTGAGTTGAACACCTTGAACATTAATTAGGGTTGCAGTTCTTTCTTCTTCCCCGGACTTTCAGATCTCGAGAATGAGAATGAAGACTTGCTCCTCCGTTTGGGCCTCCAAGCATCTGGGGAGTGAGCTGTGGAGTGTCTGTGACTTGCACGGCCTGGCTTCTAGGTCTGCTCTGCTCTAGAAAGTGATCAGCACTGGAAAAACAAACAAAACACACACACACTTGTCTTACATTTTTCACCACTCCTGTGTATCTTGGTCTGTGTCATTTGCCTTTCTTGGCCCTCCTCCCTGTACTCGTAAGTGTTTATGACATTATGTAACTGTCACACATTTGGATTTAATGGATTCAAAGTGAATTGTTCCGAAACCTTTTATTAACTAGCACATGGTTCCCTAGGCCCTGACTCTCTGCACTGTGGTGGTGGGAGGGAGGGAGAAATGGGGCGGGGGGGGGGGGAAGAGAGAGAGAGAGAGAGAGAGAGAGAGAGAGAGAGAGAGAGAGAGAGAGAGAGAGAGAGAAAGAGAAATTGAATTAGCGGAACTGAGAGAGAAAAACAACCCAGCAAGTGCCAACTGGCAGCCTCTCTGGATCAATAATATTAACGATTTCAGAGACTTCCAAAGAGCTATTGCCAACTCTTTTGGCTTTTTTCAATACTATTATCACTATTACAAGGACACCCCAAGGCCCTTTTACTTAAAGCCATGACAGAATGCCCCAAATGACAGCACTGTTGATTTCTGCCTTCAAGGGCTGCAACCTCAATGCTTCCGAGAGAGGTGGGTGGTGGGGCTAGACTTGGCTGTAATTTGAAGGTCAAGGTTTCAGAGGGAGGGATGGCAGTCTCCTGAGAATTCGTTTTGTCTAGTAGCCATGTGACCACTTACCCTGACTGACCGAGAATTTCCACTTGCCTCTATGAAGATGTTGATAAAAATCAAGGCCTTCACTGGAAAAACTAGGTCGTGTCTAAGTGCCTCTGCTCTGGCAGACGTTCTGGTTCCACTCTCTGCTCTGTCACTGACCATGTCCTCCTCAAGGCCCTCCATCTCTTGGGGCCTCTGTCCCCTGTGACTTGGGGTATGGGAGCGGGAGGATTGTCTAATGATGAATGATTGCTGAGAGTCTGTGGTGGTCAATCATTGTAGGGGTAACAGGAGCCAGAGGGAGGGCACATGGCTCAAGGGAGAAGACAAAGGCCCAAGGAATCTGTGAAAACTAGTCATTCATTCATTCATTCATTCATTCAACATGTACTTCCTGAGGGCCCACTCTGCGTCAGGCATTATTCTAGGTTCCAGACCAATGCAGTCTAAGAGGAATTTCATGGGAGCCACAGCTATAATTTTAAACTTTCTAGTTGCTACATTAAAAGAGGTTAAAAAAAACAGGTAAAATTAATTTTAATGATTTTTGTTAACCCAATATACCATAGGTATTATTTAAACATATAACCGATATAATATACACTGAGTGGTCAGATTATTATGACTGGCCAGATTATTATGACCACCCCATCAGTACTTCATTGGGCCACCTTTTGCCTTCAATACTGCGACAATTCTTCTTGGCATTGACTCCACGAGATGTTGAAAGGTGATTCGAGGAATCTGACACCATGCCTGATGAATAGCAGTGTCCAGTTCTGTGAGATTTGATGGTTGTGGAACCAGCTGCCTGATGGCTCTTTTAACTTCGTCCCACAAATGCTCAATTGGATTGAGATCTGGTGATTGTGGGGGCCACCTAAGCAAGGTAAAGTCTCCCTCATGTGCTTGAAACCACTCCTGCACAATACGAGCACCGTGGCATGGCGCATTGTCTTGTCGGAAGAAGCCATCTCCATTGGGATACGCCATCAACATGATAGGATGAATTTGATCAGGTATGTTGTGCTATTCAGACGTTTATAATGATCTGGCCCTCTAGCAACTTCACACGAAATTATAGCTAATTTGCTTACAAACGTCAGGTGGTCATAATAATCTGGTCACTCAGTGTATAAAGTACTGATGAGGTATTTCATGTTCTCAATTTCATCCCGAGACTTTGAAGTCCAGTGTATATTTGACATTTCTGGCGCATCTTAAATAATGGCTCCGTGGGCTGTGACACCTGAGGATTTGGACGTGGAAAGAGCAGAGACGGCTAACATTTATTGAGTTCTCATTAGGGGAGAGGCATCATGCTAAGTACTTTTTGCACATTAAATAATTCCATCCTACAGCACAGCTAATAGTCACTATCTCATACTTATAACAGAGATGAGGAAATGGAGACCCAGGAGCTCAAAGTTGCTCCAAACCATATGGCTGCTGAGTGGTGAGCCAAGGACACAGTCTGTCTGGTGACATGTACTTGGGCAGATATTTACTATCCTATTTACTGTATTCCTTTAAGCTAGGCAGCCCATGTGAATCTGTAAGCATGTGGTGGTTTCTTAGCTCTCAGGGCTGTTGTGGGGGATAAAATCAAACTGTTGTAAGTGGTATGAACTGCTGGCTCTATCTCACGTAGGACACCAGGAAAGGGCACTTCCCTTTGAATCCTTCAATTTAGGTTAAAGCCACCTATAAGCTAAATGACAGTGTCACCCTTTGGGGAGGTCCTCCTTGTCCCTGGGTCTTACAGAGTCCTAAAAGGGGATCTGTCTGGCTCCACGGCCACCTGCCACTGTCCCTGTGTGCCATGCAGGGACTGGTGGGGTACTGGGCCTCTCCCAGCTGGAGCTGTTGGTTCACACTGAACTTGACCTCAAGTAGCACCAGAAGACACCACCCTCCACAGTGGGTTCATCAAGTCATACCTCAGGGGTAACAAGTGAATTTAAAATTTCAAACTTTTGAGCCCATCTTGAAAAATCAGGATATTTAACATAAAAATTGATATTTATAATGCCTCAAAAGTTTTTTAAATAGGATGACACTCAGTCTGGATTCCTACATGGCTACCACTGAGTAGCAACAGTCCCTTTCAGAGAGGTGTGTGCTACAGTGGACGCAGTCCTTACCACTACGTACTACTGGCTGGCCCCTGCCACTAATGAGGATTCAAGGGTGTTTTTTAAAAAAATATATTTTTATTGATTTCAGAGAGGAAGGGAGGGGGAGAGATCAATGATGATAGAGAATCATTGATCGGCTGCCTCCTGCATGCCCCCTACTGGGGATCAAGTCTGCCCCACAGGAGTATGCCCTTGACCAGAATCGAACCCTGGACCCTTCAGTCCACAGGCCAACGCTCTATCCACTGAGCCAAACCAGCTAGGGCAAGATTCAAGTTTCATTTGTCATCACACGTGTGTCATTACTTTTTATTGTGGAGACCCAGCTCTCTGTGTACGTGTCTCTACAAAACAGACTACACACAGACAGGCTGTGTCTTTCCTAAGGCCAGCAGCGTTATTGCTTTATTTACTCTTTTCTTACCTGGCCCCTTGCAACACCTGCCCTGCTCCTGGGTCCAGTCCCTCAGCCACACACACAGCCACTTCCTCTCTAAGAGCTCTGTGCCAGGGTAGATTCCGGCACCCACCTGCAGGAAGAACCTGCAACCTGTAAGCCTCTTCCGGGTTTTGAAGAGCCTTTGAAATGCTAAGCATTCATTCTGTTCTCCAATGGTCCAGTCTCAGTGTGTGAAGGTACTTCTGAGGAGCCAACCTTCAGAAGCCCAGCGGTCCATTTCTCCTCTGCCAGGAGCTAGGGAAAAATAACCGTGCAGCCCGAGTTGCCTTCCTGAGACCACGCAGTAAGGTGGCTAAGAGCACAGATTTGGAAGCTGGACTAACCTAAATCTAAGCTGGCTTGCACCCCTGACTGCTTGGGTGAGCTTGAAAATTTCACTCCGTGCCCCTGCCTTGTGTCAGGACCTGGCACAACCAGTGCTGTGTGGTTGCTATCGTTCTTAAAGTGCAAATCAAATTGTTAGCAGCTCGCTCCACTGTGCCATTTAATGGGGGAAGCCTAGCTCTTGTAGAGTTTCTGGTTTCATAGTAGAGACTAAGGGCACGTTATATCCCTTTTCCACACCAGTAAACATTCATGAGGATGTGCTCTAAGGAAACAGGCCCTCCCAAACAGTCCTGTTTACTCTGCTGACTGCCCAGTTGAGAGGGAGACCCACAGCCCAGAGTACAGCAGACACCTGTCCTTTGCACAGGTGAGGAGGCCCCCGCAGGGCAGCAGGCATGGCTCACCGCCCAATCCCATCCCCAGAGTTCAGGCCACAACAAAGGCGCCCCCACATGAACAGTGGAAGGAGAAAAGGGATTCTGCTCTGTAGACAAAACATAAATGCCACCCCAAAGGGCAGGATAAACATAGCAGGGGACTCAGGCCAACCGGACAAGAACAGGCTGCCTTGAGTGACAGGTGAGCAGGTTGTGAAAGGGGCTTCAGGTAGCCTGGAAACAATGAAAGAATAGGGGGCAGGAGTCAGGAGACCTGAGTTCCAGGCCCACCTGGCCTACTGTCTAGCTGAACGGCCTTAAGTGAGCCTTCCACTGTGCTGGTCTCAGCCTCCTCAGCCAACGAGGGGACAGACCAGGTGTGCATACTGTCCCTTCTGGCCCATCCCCCGGCCTCTCATACTAGAGTGGCCATGCTTATTACATGTTCTGGCTGACCTAGTCCTGACATAGTCCACTGTAATCCCCAAAGCAAGAACTGTCTATAAGATCCAGGGCCCTATAGCAGGTGCTGCTTAGAACCTCGGACCTTAATTGGGCTCAATAAAAGCTTTTCCCCCCTTCATAGTGGTGGCTTCTATGTGGAGCACCCCACACTTACTATTTACTTATCCATTCTTCCATTAATGCAGCATTTATTAAACTCGTGCCACTTATAACTGGGATGAATGAGACAACACAGGGCACAAAATCCAGCAATGCACCCACAGGGCATGACCTTGGACCTCTGAGAACTGGTGTCAAAGCATCCTGCCATCCCCTGCTTAAGAACGCATGCCGTGGCTCCCTCCGTGTCACCCTAGCTTCCTGAGACAGGTGGGTGAAGCGGGTACCAGAGGGCCAAGCCAACCTCCAGCACCACGTAAAGCACCATCACGGCTTCTTGCTCTGGACTGAGTCACAGTCCCCTTCCCTCTCTTCTTACAAGGCAGTGCATGGTATGAAATCAGAACATTTCCACAGATTTTCCCCAAACTGCACGTATCCTGGGCTCTGGTGTCAGGAGCCTCTTCTTTTCCCAGAAGCCGAGACGGCGTCCCACTGACAGAGCCTGATAATAAATGAGTTCATTACCCTGGCTGCTGGGGCCCATGACAGCCCATCTGCTGGCGTGATTAATTAAAACTCTGACTGGCGATGGAGGCGCCATCTCAGGGCAGAAAAGCAATTATTCGGAGCATCTTCCAGCCCAACTTTCCTGATGGATCCTAGAGAGAGGGACACCAGGAAGGGAGAGCAGGGTCTTCCGGGCCGGTCCCATCTCCTTCCCGCCTTAGGTTCCCTGTAGAGTCTCCTCCTGGGAAGCCCACTAGAATTAAGTGGAAGCGAGGGGTGGGCCAGATCCTCAAGTTCCCAAGTGCAGCAGGGGAACATTCCTTAGAAGAGGGTTTTCCCCCTTTTTGGACCCATGCTCAGGAACTCCCCACTTCCATCTGCATGCGATGTGCTTGTCGTCCTGTCTTGCCAGTTGAGTGTGAAGCAAGGGTGGGAGGCCAGGCCTCAGAATCTCCAGCCGTGTGCAGAGCCCTGCATTTAGGGGATGTTGGTGCGTTCCTGGTCATAAACAAGGCTACTTTGGTCCCAACTGTCTGTGAAAAGTTGTGCTCCTCTCTATGTCAGGACCTAGAGGAAAAGGAAAGTCGCAAGCTCGGAGGAGCCTCCACTACCTCTGGGAAGACAGAGACACCATGTCTGTCTGATTTGTGCGCCCACTGTCCTGGGATGGCAGTGTGAGATCCAACGTGGGCTTTTCACTTGAATGAAACCACAGTAGGGACCTCACCACCTAGAAAACCATCAAGTTTGCCTTTGGTCTATGGAAATCCTGTGCCTGTTCTTCACTTCTCAGGCTTAGGGCTCTTCTACTGCCCTGGAACAAAACTCGCCCTGGAGCCAGCATCCACACTAAAGGATAAATACCTGATAACAGGTTAAACTATTATATTTATTATATATATATATATATATATATATATATATATATATATGGGATGTGGAAAATATATATAAAATGAATATGGGGAATATGGGGGGGGGGGGGGGTATATATAAATATATAGATAAATATATATATATAATATATTTTGGGGG
>NW_005871051.1:16500885-16518998 GCF_000147115.1 Myotis lucifugus | reverse complement strand
TATATTTTGTTGATAGTATTACAAATATCTCCCATCCTCCCCCCCTTTCCATCCCTCCTCCCAGCCCCAGGTCTTCATTACCCTATTGCCCGTGTCCATGGGCTATGCATATAAGTATAGAAGTTTTTTGGTTTAACTCTTCTTGTCCCCCCAACCCTACATCGAGGTATGTCTTGCCATGCCTCCCTGAGTCTTATTTTGTTGGTCAATTCATTTTGTTCATTAGATTCCACAAATAAGTGAGATCATGTGATATTTGTCTTTCTCAGTTTGGCTTATTTCACTTAGCATAATACTTTCCAGGTCCATCCATGCTGTCCCAAAGGGTAAGAGGTCACTCTATTTTACAGCTGCATAGTATTCCATAGTGTAAATATCCCACAGCTTTTTTATCCATTCATCTAATAATGGGCACTTGAGCTATTTCCAAATTTTAGCTATCCTATATAATAAAAGCCTAATATGCAAATAAACCAAACAGCGGAACGACCGATTGCTATGACGTGCACTGACCACCAGGGTGCAGACGCTCAACGCAGGAGCTGCCCCCAGCCCACAGGCCCCAGGTCAGCCAAGGTGGGTGCCGGCGGGGAGCCCCCGCCCCAATCGTCCCACTGGTCGCCCCACAGATCGGCCCTGATTGCTGGCCAGGCCTAGGGACCCTACCCGTGCACAAATTTCATGCACCAGGCCTCTAGTTGCAAGTAATGCTGCTATGAAAATAGGGGTACATATATTCTTTCTGATTGTTTTTTGGGGGGGTTGTAGGATACATTTGTTAGGAGTGACTTCATTTTAACAAGGACCAAAGCCATGAGCTATAGCAATGAGATGGGTGCACTTCAGAACCAGAACCAAGGAGTGGAGGGATGGAGCTTTTGGGTCTTTGGGACCTCCCAGAAATGAACTGCTATACCAGCAATTTTCCACCAGTGTGCCACAAGGATTTTTAAAACATGCAATACCTGACTATTTAATCAGGGGCACTCAACTCCTTTCCCTTAGATTGTAAAAAAAAAAGACAATAGCCATGTGGTGTGAATGAATCAAAATTATACCTATTTTTGGTCATATTGGCATATATATTATTAAAAAGTATACTTTTTGGTGTGCTGCAGAACTTTAGTAATTATTTTATGTGTGCTATTAGATGAAAAAGGTTGAAAATTGCTGTTCTATACTAATATACAAGGTTAGCTCCTCTCTTTTTTTATATCCTCAACACTACTTTACTGGAGTTAGCATCATTTCATCATATTATCTCACCAGGAAGAAAGTGGGGCTCGGGGGTCCTCCACTGACTCTAGACTCAAGCGTCTTTCATTACACGGCCCTAAAAAGTCAGAATAGACATATACAAGGCAGGACCAGACGGACACTTCCCTCTGCGTTGTTTGGAGGTTACTGTTTCATTCTGTGCACTGAGCACTCTTGCCTCACTGACAAGGACTTAATTTGGTAGGAGAAAAGAGAAAGGGGAGCAGCGAGGCGGGAAAGAGACAAAGGAAGAATCCCTCCTTTGTTCCCTACAGCCCTAAGATGCAGAGACCGCAGCCTCCAAGCTACCCAAGAGGAGCAACTAGACAGCCTTTCTGCCCATGTCTCTCCAGGCAGACAGAGGGAAATACTGCCCAGAGTAGGAGGGAAACACCAGGAGATGGTGCCCAGACTTGGCCACACATGGAAGCAGCTGGGGATCTTTACTACTGATGCCGGCTACCACTTTCTGACCTAATCGGCAGGCTGTGGCCTGGACAGCAGTAGTTTTTAAAGCTCCTGGGGTGATTCTATGTAGAGCAAAGTCTGGGATGTGCAGTCCTGCCTAAGCCTCCCAACCAGCAGCCTCTGGGGTTCTCAACAAGTGTGGGCCCCAACAGCCAGGACAGAGCTGCAGGGAGCTCAAATGCGCCCTGCATACTTGCAGCCCTGTGGTTACCTGGCTCGATGGGGTTCCCTGCTCCATGGCAAAGGCAACACAGATAAGAGCTCTGCAGGGGGCTGCAGAAGACAGGAGGTGGCTGATTGGAAGCACTTTCAAAGGGTCCAAGAGGGACATGGCTGAGGCAGGAGGTAGAGGGAGGGGTGTGTCACGGTGAAGCAGTGCCCCACACAATGCCATAAAGGCAACATAAAAAGACAGGCCACATGTCTGGGACCAGACACTGCCCGTGCATGTGGTCTTTTTCCTCAAAATGTAAGAATTCATAAATAGGACACAAAGACACATACATATCAATAACAGGTAACATTTATGGAACACTACAGTTTGTTTCATATCCACATTCTCAATAAATGCAGACACAGATTCTTTCTTCATAATTCAGCAGCCTAACCCTTTCCACTCACACAGGATGTACAATCACCCCGCAGAGGGAGGCCCAGGCCACTGGCCAGCGACGCTGTGGCGGGTGTGCAGGGCCAGCCAGCGATCACCCCGCAGAGGGGGGCCCAGGCCAGCCAAGTGATGGCACCCCATGCCTGTCTCCCACAGAGGGAGGCACCCGGTGGTGGGTAGTGGGGAGGGGGAGTGCTGCACAGATGGCAAGCAGTGGCAGCAGTGGGGGCAGGGCCAGCTGCCGGCAGCCAGGGGAAGGAAAGCCCCGATAGGCCCTGATTGCTGGCCAGGCCTAGGGACCCTACCTGAGGGTCCCAGATTGTGAGAGGGCACAGGCCAGGCTGAGAGACACCTTCCCCGCCCCCCCCCCCCCCATGCACGAATTTTGTGCACAGGGCCTCTAGTGAAATGATAAAATCCTAACTGCTGTGGTGGGGGGAGGGCGGGGGGAGGTGGTCACTAACATGTCAGAGGACAGAAAGAGCGTCTTTTCTCCGTGAGGACACCGTCACTCGCTGCTTAGAATGGGTATGCAGGAGACTGCTTCCCCTCCCACCTGCTTACAGAAAACCACCTGCACAGACAGCCAAAGTACTGTGGGAATAAAAGGCTTACATAAAAACAGAAATGGGTAGGACCTACCCTACCCATGGCTTTCCAAACCCAGCTTTCTGTCATAGGAAACGAAGGGCACCAATGATCAGCATGAGCTGTGACTGCTGAGAGGACCAGGCGATGGACCACACCTCCTGCGAGGACTGAGAAACTCAGCCAGGGCCCTGCCATGGTCTCGAAGAGAGAGCTTCATGAGGGCTGCCACCCTTACCAACACCCCAGGTCAGGAGGAAGCCCATTTCCAGAAACTTCAAAGCGCATGTGCTATATACGGAGATCAGTAAGACCACAAGCAACAACACACCAATCAGAAAACAAGGACACTTTATAAACCTGTACGGGTCTAAACATCCCTCATGTGTATGTGCTCATTACACGAAGAATAAGGAGGTTCCTTCCGCGCAACCTGAGAGACTGTTTCCAGAGCTTCGGTCCCTCCAGGCTGTTCTGTGTAGAGGTCCCAGCACGACAGTAACGACGATTCGTGTCGATCCCCACACGTCCAGGACCTAAATCAAGTCCAGCTGCAACAGGAACAACATGTTCAGAAAGGAGCCAGGCCACTGCAGGCCACTTCTGCTCTGGTGAGTTTAATGACGATGGTTCTCTTCGCTGGCAACACACACGGATGTGCATTCTAGTCCACCACTAACTATTTCAGGAGTTAAATACCAAATATCTCCTCATTGTAATGCTAAGAGCTTCTCCACGGAAAGCTGACAGCTGTTACTGGACGGCTGCCATGTCACGTGAGCCTTAAAGGCAGAAAGCTCCCACACCTGAAAGATAGGCACAAAGGCCAACACCTGTACCCAGCCCCCAGGCACCGCAATGGGATGGGGTCCAGAAGCCCCCGATGCCTGCCAGCCTGTTTTGTTTACATTAAGTTAAGTGAGAACATTTAAGAATTAGGCTTCTTAAAGGCTGGTTTTTATTCGTCAACCTACACAAATCGCATGCTTAGGCTGAGAGCAATTTCAGGAACTGGGTCATTTTGCTACCACAGGAATAGCCTCCCCAGCTCTCTTGGTCCTTCAAAGAGGAGGATTAAACTGGATGAACTATGTGACTAAAACCACTGAGCACAGGGACTCCCTCTATGAAATCACCCGATTAAATCTATGATGGCAACAAATAACAGTGTGGGAGCTTCCGGTGTGTTAGGAATGAAAGCACAAGTAAGAAACGAGGCTATGAACAGCAGCCTCTGTGCTACACTCACAGGTTAGACGACTTCCAAGATTAGCCCGTTTGTGTGAGAGTACTTACTAAATCATCCACATCACCACCTTCTTCAAAGAGGGCTGGTCTCTCTTCATTTGGATTTTCTTTAGGGGCCAGAAACTGTGAATATAAAAGCAGTTATGATACCAAAATGACATTCCTCCTCTTGAGATGAAGACACAAACCGCTAGCAGGGCCACAGGCAAATCTGAGACCTGCTCCTGATGGCTCCCAAGAAGCGTCATCTCGATATTTGCTCCTGTGTCTGTCTCTGGGTGAAAGACTAATTCTGAGGTTGAACTGTCCACACTAACTAGTCACTGAGAAAGTGCCTGTGAAGAGGGAGACAGTGACCCTGTGGAGTCCCACGTCAGGCAGGGAAGATGCCTGATGTTCCCACCTGTGCTCCCAGAGGAGATGTGCGGGGTCATTAGGGTTAAGAAAAGAACCAAACGCCCTAAACCAGTATGTCTTCGTCTCCTTTGAAGGGATGATAAAAATGAAAAGTTAGAATTAAAGATTATAACCCACTATTCTCCAACTCCTCTCCTCTGTGGGCAAAAGAGGCAAAAGGAAGAATTTCTTATCAATGATGTAAAACAAATAAATAGGTGAGCCTGGAGGTTATTCAATTCATTTTCTGGAAATCCATTGTGTTAGACACTAGTTTGAAGTGGATGAGAAAACTTCTCCTGTACCCGTCTGCTAAGCAGCCACGCTCCAGACTTGCAGCTTCTGAAAGGCAGAGCCACAGCAAAGCCAGGGCCCAAACAGAAGTCTGCAAAGATCTGGTAATAAAACTCAGACTTTAAAAGGGTAATGAGAGCCCTTGAAAATGATCTGAACACCCCTGCTCTCATCCTGTCCCTCTGAGAGGTAGCAGTGGGGACTCTTTTTCTTCAAGGCACATGGTAACCACATCCAAGAGCTAGGTTTTATCAACCACTTATCTATCCTAACACGAGAAGTGATCTTCTGGCAGCGTAAGTACTTAAAATGGCAGCAGAGATGAGCCTGCAGGAGCGAGTGCTTTTAAAAGGAGAGGTGGGAGGTGGGAGGTGGGCAAGCATCCCATCAGCATTCCTCGGATCAGTGTACACGGAGCACGCATGTGGTGAGCGAACCTGCCCTCCCACTCTTGCTCTCTTGAGGAGCAGTGTAGTTGTACTTTCCTCCACCTAAGAGGGAGCAGTGTAGTTGTACTTTCCTCACTTCTTCACCACGAAAACATGCAAGAATTGCTTTCCCTATATTCCTGTTATTTTTATGGTGTAATGGATACAATCGAGGTTCCTGAAACCTAAAACTTATAGATTCAAAATATGTCTCTTCAACAAGTCACTGTTTAAACATTAGGCTGTGCATAGCAAGTCTTAGAAAGCAAGTGCTGCATGTCCTTCCATTCCCCACGGGCAAAAACTCACACAGTTAACCAAATGGGCACAGTGCAGGCTGCATGTACAGAACTGGGCGGTGCCCTCGTCAGCACCCTGGACTGTGCCATGGCGGCTTGTTTTTCATGCATCCTCCCCTGAACCTGTAACCTGCAGTCAAAGCAACCCCACCATCATTATCTTCAAGTCTGACTGAGAGATTAAGGGATTTATGTTTTTCTAAAGACATTTATGGATCTTTCCATCGCCCTTTGTTGACCCTAAATTGGACTGTGTTCAGTGCTACAGTCAATGGGAGAGAGAGAAAATGCTAGCAGTAGGGGTACAGTCTAGAACAGAACTGTAATGCAGCTTCCGTACCATTAATTCTATTTATTTATTCTGGTTAATTATTAATGAAGATATTTGAGGGCCAAATACAGATAAATAAGAAATCTACATGTGTATTTGCATATGGTTAATGTCTAATGATTAAACTCTGCTCTATCGCAGATTCCCAAATTAATTTTTATTTATGATTCTCCTAATTATTATAACTATTAAAAAGGATTTTTATTTTGTTGCTTTTCTCATTTCTCCGGTGTCAGGAATGTAATGGCTAAAGGATAAGATATCGGGTTGGGCGAAGAAAATATAAAGCAGAGCTGTGTCTTGCTCTAAACCTCTGTGAAGCCACAAATGCCCAGCACCTTCCAAACACAGACAAACTGCAGGCCAAAGGCTCCACAGGGCACTGCATCTTCTATTACCCCTTAGTAACCTGATCCATGGTGCGTGCTTACTGAGGAAACTAGAAAATCCCTCATGCTTTTTGGCACACAGCCCTAAAAACTCCATATTACCATCCCCTCCCCACCTGCAAAGCCCCTTTCACGCTGCAATTAGAGGATAAATTGAGACAGGACTATCTGCACAGCAGGACGGAGATCTATATAATTAAACTCAAATGGCACATCTCTGAGACTAGGCCAAATTCCTAGGAAGAGAGGAACAGCAGCAAACCAACTTTCATCTCCATCCAGTGCTGAGCATCTGCAACTGAGTGTCCTGATAGAGCTGCTCAACATTTCTGCGTAAGCAAATTATGGCTAAAAGCTGGGCTGCTGTCCATTACCCTCCCCAAAGCCCCAGGCAAGGCTGATCTCTTACATGTATCACTCCTCCTCATCAGAGGTTTAAACTGCCAGTGATTTCCAGGCTGCACAGTGACAAGGAGGGAGAGACAGAGCAGAGAATTCAAGGATGGGCCGGCTTTCTCAATAAAAGCAACAGATTCTCTGAAGGCAGCAAAGTGGGTAGGCACCAATTCTCATCTTTTCTTGTGCTCTTTCCCTCTACAAGATGCTGAAAAGGTAGAAAATAAATAGAAAGGGCACGTGGGTGACACACTCCTTCTTCCTCAGAGCACCATCACTCACTTGGGGCTACCGAGAGTCTCCTTACTCGGAGATCTTTAGGGGATGGATAAACTGTTACTTGTCAAGTACACAGAAATACAATCCTGGCCCCAAGCAGAGAAATGGAATCAATAACCTTTGTACAGAAATTTCCAGTCCTATCCCTCCGCAGAACTAGAAACTAACAATCAGCTTCTGCTCAGACCTCACCAATCCCCAAGTCAAAGGCACATGGTTTCCATAGGGCTGGTTCCAACACCAGCAGGTGATTATACACCCATAGTCCAGATGTATAAAAGCAATAAATGTCAACAACAGTACAGAAAGCTAAATTAGGCAGCTGCAAGAAAGCAAGTGCTAAAAAGCTAATCCTCCTCCCCACCACAGAACTTGTATCACATAATTATTTAGACTAGCTCAGCCTCTCTGAATCCCAAGAGAAATGATAGTCCAAAAGCCATAGGGATTAATCCCCTTCCCCATTGTTTTTAATATTAAGTAGAAAGAATGGAGGACTGGGGATGGTCCTACAACTGGCTTCCTGGGCAATGACTTACCACGGGACCTCAGACAGATCATTTTACTTTTCAAGGCCCTACGTTTCTTCATCCATAAAATACAGAGTTGGCACAAGATCAGTTACTTCTCAGGTTCTGCCCCCTGGGCACGGGTGCTCTCCATCTGCCACTCCTATCAACTGAGGAGCACCACCTTTACCTGTTCCACATATCAGGCTCCCTTGTAAGCGTTCAGTTTAAAAAATAAAACTCAGCTAAGAGATCATTAAGGTTCTTTCCAGCTGAATAAAATTTTATGCAACATAAGCCGATGTCCTCTACCTTAGTTAAGAATCTGGTTTGTTTAGATTCTTCTAATCCAGGGCTTCTTGACAGTGTCATTATCAACATTTGGGGCCAGATAATTCCGTGTTGTGGAGCTGTCCTGTGCACTGTAGGATGTTTCAAAACTTGACCCACTGGGAGCCAGTAGCACATTATTTAGATTTCTCAAAGAACCCTCTGTTGTAACCACCAAAAATGTGTCTAGACTGCCAAATGTCTCCTGGTTGCGAAGCATGTTCTCACCCTAACACAGTTAGCAAGAAGAAACCTAAAAAAGATAAAGAAGATAAACTTCAAGTAAGAACCAGCCTATCCCGACCTTTCACAAGGCACTGCCCTTTACTGACTGTGGCCTGGAGCAAAGGACTTCCCAGATGCTCCTGGAACCTGCCAGGATAAACAGCCACCCTACCCACTACCGCGCCCAGAGAATAAACTGACGGATGAAAGGCAACAAGAGCTGCACTAAGCCTTTACCAAGCATCAAATGTCAATGGCATGTCTAAGAATAATCACCAGAAAGAGAAAAAAGTGAACTGAAAGAATTGACAGGTTATAATAACAATAAAAACGAATGTAAAAGTGGTAATATTTTTGTTGAGGCTTCAAAATGCAGTGAGAGTATCTGTACACCTAAAAGAAAGTGACTACCTATATCTAACTTTATGTCATGGAAGAACTTTCTATTTCTGCAGCATGGCTGACTTATTTACATTTCTCACAGAATCCAAACATCCACACATTTCTAGAATACAGTGGGGGAAATGGCTCTCCTTAAGATGTGCAAGTTAGAATTTCATAGTCATTTAAAATGGAGATTCCTGGATAATTATTTCCTTTCAGGTCACCAACAGCAAGAATCTGATAGCTTGCCAATTTAAAATAACTTATAAATATCTTGAATTTAAATGCACTGTGAAGATTGCTCTTCAATCTCATTAATTATACTCGTTTCCTTAATTATCTGAAAAATGACCAAACTTAAAACACTTGTGTAATAAAGACAACATAAATGACTATTTTAGTACACAGTCAAAAATGACCACACTTCCCTAACCTGGCTAAGAGAAATAACTGACACATGTCTCTCCCATTAAAACCGAAAAGAAGACCTGCCAGAAATTTCCAGTCCTATCCCTCCGCAGAACTAGAAACTAACAATGCATCCGTGCACCAAAGGGTAGCAGGTTTGATTTCCGGTCAGGGCACATACCTAGGTTGTGGTTTGATCCCCAGTTGAGGTGCATACGGGGGGCAACTGATCAATGATTCTCTCTCACATCGATGTTTCTCTCTCTCTTCCTCTCTCTCTAAAATCAATAAAAACATATCCTCGGGTGAGAATTAAAAAAAAAAAAAAAACAACCCATAAGGAACCAGCTGCCATGAGCCGGAATCTCTGTCAGTAATTCTCCCCATTATCGTCTGTAAATACACTCTCATTTCTACACTTCTCTTCAAAAACCAACAGGTGCCATTTAAAAACATTTCTAATACAAAAGATTAAATCTTCACCCTGAAAAACAAAGGTTCATATGACATTGAAGCAGGTACAGAATCATCACCTTGCAAACAAGCCAGTATGCACAGGGGAGTCTAAACACTGGGCTGGACTCTACTGCCCACCATGTTTTCTCTCTAGTCAAGGATGAGGTGTTCAGAATTACAACCAACCGAAATCAGTTCTGCTGATATTAGAATCATGTAAGGACACCACCCCAGACACAGTCATTAACTGAAATTCCTCTCTATAGCTACATTATCAGACATCAAAATTCCTGGGAAGGCAACACAGAACAAACCTCAGACAATTTGCAAGAAGCATATGATCCCCTTTCAGGTTTCTCTCTGCTTTAACTTTAATGTACTGGATCCACTGGGCTGTGACACCTCTGGGAGGAAAACTACCCTTTTAGATCAGTGTCTCTTCTTCTTCCAAAAACTGTAATATGTACTCAACTCTCACCTAGATAATAGATATTTTAATGCAATAGTGACTAAAATTAAAGTATTCGTATTGGCTAATTTTATTTGTTTAGCAAAAACTGATTGACAAGCCTTCAGGCTAGGCCATGGTGCCCAGCTGCTGCGTCAAACGCCCGACTAGATGTTGCTGTAGATGTGGTTAACATTTACAATCAGCTGACTTGAAGTAAAGGTTCCCTCAATAATGTTGGTAGGCTTCATCCAATCAGCTAAAGGAATTCTGCCTGACGACTGTAAATAGAAATCCTGCCTGAGTTTCCAGCTTGCTGGCCTGCCCGACAAGTTTCAGATCTGCCAGCTTCCACAATCATATGAGCCAATCCCTTAAAATAAACCAATTTTCCTTCCACCACACACATTCTACTGGTTGCGTCTGTGCAGAGTCCTGAATGATACAACCCAGTTAGAGGGTGAAATATCAGCAAGCCATTGTATAAAGTAACAAACAGAAATAAAACACAGCCGCTGAATGGCATACTCTCAAGTACTGGCAGCCTCACAGTACTGATTATGGCAGAGAGGGTGCAGACAACTCCTCCTGAGACAATCATCAGCATCTTAGAGTTTGCTTCTAAAATTCCAGCATATTATTTCCTGAAAGCAAAAGGCTTT
Source organism: Myotis lucifugus (assembly GCF_000147115.1). Lineage (NCBI taxonomy): Eukaryota > Metazoa > Chordata > Mammalia > Chiroptera > Vespertilionidae > Myotis > Myotis lucifugus. The sequence goes on along the minus strand of NW_005871051.1, from coordinate 16,508,593 downwards.
TGCTAGGCAAAGTGCTTTAAAAAATTCCTGCATATTTAGACTAACTGTTCTTCCAAACAACATTAGAGTTTCTACCAAATCACTTATAAAAATTCAAGGCGTTTTTGATTTGGCCTAAACTTAGCCGTAAGATGAGTATTTCCAGCCTTGTTCCTGCCATTCCCTTAACAGATTCCTGTCTGCCACTCCAGACCAAGCTCTCCCTCCACGGGTACAGTGTTTTCTGAGTCTCACTGCCTCCCTCTGCTACCTGTAACTGCTCCTTTGAGTTTCAGAGGACAGGGGTGCTGTCTTACCACCCAGCACAGTGCCTAGCAGACAGCAGAGGCTGAGGACACAACCGGCAGCGGCCAGGCGCTGTGCTGACAGGACTGGGTCAATCACTGACAGAAACTGAAGCAGAATGCTATGAACCATACACTTTTGAGCTATTCAATATAATTCCATTAAAATTTTATCAAAAACCTAGGTATAATGAAGGATTATTGACCTACATAGCCACACGTATTTGACTCATAGCTGAATAAGATTCAGTACACATACACAACAGGGAGACCTTGGCCTAACTATTTGTCAATACGAATCTCCTGGGTCTCACACATGGGGTCTTTTACTTACTGAAAACACCTAGATGTGCCTTATGCTAGAACACCAGTGTTTTGCCACCTTGCTGCAAAATTACAAATTCAAAACCATGCCTAGGACCCATCTCAGACAAAAAAGTATCTTGGGGGAGGGGTTTGACCATCAGTATTTTTTATAAAAAATAGCTCCTCAGGCGACCAATGTGTGGCCGGGATGGGGTCTAGGCTGAGCTTGGTATGCACTATGGACGTCAGCAGCTTTGGAGCTACTGAAGCTGGGGTCACAGGAGAGTTCTGAAACATTACCACAGCCTACGGAACACTGAGTGGGATTATAATTTCTCCCACAAGGACGCTGCAATTTGCCTGTTGACTGAATAAAAATGGGTACACTAAAAATAGTTACCCTCAAAAAGGTAACTTCTGCCCTGACCAGTTTGGCTCAGTGGATAGAGCATCGGCCTGCGGACTGAAAGGTCCCAGGTTCGATTCCGGTCAAAGGCATGTACCTTGGTTGCAGGCACATCCCCAGTAAGAGGTGTGCAGGAGGCAGCTGATCGATGTTTCTCTCTCATCGATGTTTCTAACTCTCTCTCTCCCTTCCTCTCTGTAAAAAATCAATAAACTATATTAAAAAAAAAGGTAACTTCTTCAAATAAGAATGGGCACTAAGAAAAGAACATTCACTGCAATAACTGATCTAAAGACAGGAAGTACCTTTTTGGCTTCCTCAGCCGTGACAGAGCTTCCAGAGGCTTCATCTTTGGTGATCAGAGTAATTCCATCTAAAAAGTAATTCATAGTAAAATCTAAGTACAGAATCAACCCCAGTCCCACCTTCCTTTCCACCATACCTCCTCATATTTAGAACTGGAGATCTTTACAACTATGATTGTGCTCTTCTCTGTAAGGAATATAAAACTATAAATACACTTGATTCACATAGTTCCTTCCATCTTACATTACCCTTTCTCCTAGTTTTGCTTGTGTAAAATAAAAATCACATCGCAAATGCTCCGTGAAGCCTTCCTTGCTTAAATCCAGATAGAAATAATCTCTCTTTTGGAATTCTCAGATCACTTTGTTTATGCCTTTGAAATGGCTCTCATCATATCTTACCCTGTATAACTATTTGTATAAATTTCATCTCTCCTATTGGGACGCTACACTTTTCTCTAAGGCAGGTTTTACTCATCTTTATATTCCCCTCAATGTAGTACACAGCAGAAACTCAGTAAATAAGTGATAACTGAATGACTGTATACTTTGGTGCCCAATATGGGAATCTGCAGACATTTTGACTTCCAGGAGTGTTACTGGCTATTGATGGAACGGCAGGAAGGCCAAGGTCGGAGGAAACATCTCTTACAATGGCTGTCTATCATTTAGCACAGCACATCAATTTTAGCTCAGTGAGAGCAAACCAAGGAGAGAAAATCTACCCTTTAGTTTTCTTCCTAACATTTTCTCCTGTCTCAAATGGCTGATGCATGAAATACTTTCAGTAAAGCACATGCATTTAATATCCATTTGTACCTAGAAATGGCACAAGTCACGTGTATTCTCTCAATAGGATATAAGCTCTCAGAAAATATGTATCTTGTGTACGTCCTGTAAGTTTCTTTTCAGCAAACAATATGCTGGAGGCATTCAATAAATACCAAAACCAATCTCTTTCATCTACTAGGTCGGCAGCAGAGACACAAGAGTGATTTGAGGAAGCCCCATTTGCCACCTATTCTAATTGCTTTTGCTCCCCAGTGTAGAAGTTAAAGGGCTGAGAAATGAACTGTCAGGGAAATGGTTGCCTGTGTGATGAAAAGCTGCCTGTTAGAAGCTGGATAGATAGGTATGTAACTCCTTCCCACAGAAATGCACATAAAGCCAGGCTGAAAGTAATTCTGGGGCCCTATTTCAAGTGAAAAGTTTCATACTTTTTAACTTCATTGTTTTTAATGGCTTGTACAGAGTACTTGGGCTCTGAAAAAAATATCAAGTCTGCTTAAAAAAATGGGCAGAGGGCATGAAGAAAATCAAACACAAAGCTACCTTCTTTCTAGGTTTAATTTGCATTGGCCACTGTAAATAAGTGAGGAACTGAGTGGCCACATTGGTGCATGAAGATGCTGGTCTGCTGCTATGAGAAGCCCAAGAACATGGTAATGAAAAGCAGCAGGTGAGGCCAAGGAAAGTGCCGTGGGTTCAGCAGGACTAAAAGTATCTCAGAGTCTGGGGGAGGGGGCAATTCTGCCCTCACAGCTTCTTTCCTATAACACAGCGGTTCTCAACCTGTGGGTCGCGACCCCTTTGGGGGTCGAACGACCCTTTCACAGGGTCGCCTAAGACCATTGGAAAACACATATATAATTACATATTGTTTTTGTGATTAATCACTATGCTTTAATTATGTTCAATTTGTAACAATGAAATTGGGGGTCACCACAACATGAGGAAGTGTATTAAAGGGTCGCGGTATTAGGAAGGTTGAGAACCACTGATCTAACAGAAAGGTGTGATCTTTGAAACGGGTCAGGCTACAGTTCCATGTGGGACTTACATGTATACTTATTATTTACCTCTTTGTATTTAGGCTTATTAAATTATGTTTTTAGTTCATTGAATCCTGAGCTGTTCCCAAATACACATCAAAAGTCATCACACAACACAATTTATATATTAGAATTTGTATTTATATTTAGAAAAAATAGCATCAATATTTGAAGAAAATGATAGCTTACCCTGAATGATGATTTCCCAGAAATTATTTAATTGTTTAATTTCCACTTTCTCGCGAAGGTCTTTCAGGAAATTGTTAAAGCGCTGATCTTCTGAAAACTGTGGGGGCAAGTCAGAGCAAATATAAAAATGAGTCCTCCCCAGGCCAAAGTACTATATATACTGAATTAGTCATTTATAACAGATAGTATATATATTACAATTATACATATATGTGTATATTTATAGATATTAAATATATGTTATATATTTTTATATAAATATTAAATATATATAATATATGAATAGCAATGTTGTAATATACATATTTCTTTGGTAAATGGAAAACTGTTATTTCCAATTTCAACTTTGTTTGATAGGAACCTGAAATCTTTCCATCTGTGGAAGGTACAGAACCTCCCAGAGCCACATAGTTTTTTAGTGGCCTGGCACTTTGTTTTTTACCCTTTAATATAGACATATTCAAACAAAAATAGAGATTAACTCATTGAACACTCATATACCCATCACCCAGCTTCAACAATTATCAGCTCGACCAATCTTCTTTCATCGATACCCCCACCTTCTCCCACAACTCTGACTGTTTTGAAGAAAATTTCCATCATATTATTTCATCTATAAGTATTTCAATACACAATAGCTAAAATATATAGATTCTTTAAAATGTACTCATAAAATTTAATAATTCCTTAATAGAAGCAAATAACCAGTCAGTATTTAAATTTCCCCACTTATTCCATAAAACATTAAAAACATTTTTTTTACAACTAGAAATGTCTTTACATTAAGATCGATATAATTTTAAAGTCTCTTTTGATTCTCCTCCAACTCTTTCTATTTTTCCTTGTTTTTTGTTTTTGTTTTTGTTTTTTTTTTTAAGAAATCTATCACCAGGTACTTTTAAGGACAAGTAGTGGCAGGAGTACATAGAAATGTCGTCAGACGCTATCTAGCCCGGGGGAGCAGTGTTACTTAAAAAGCAGTATTTTTTTACTGCGTTTTTCCACCTAATGAAATCTTTCTCCACCTGACTGAGTCACCCCTGTCTTCTTCTGATTCTACTCTGCCAAAAGTTTCTCTTTTATCCGTAGGGCATTTGGGTCACCTGCTACTAAATCTCTTATTCTATTCTAACTGTAACCATTTTCCGATTTCTTATTCTTTGCAAGTGTCTAAACTATTCAAGAATTATACTGCTCATTCATTCAGCAAATATTAATTAGTACAAGATGTAAGAACTATAATTGTGCCTACTTTTATAATTTAAACTTGCTTATTCTTGCCTAGAGTTTATGTATAAAAGCCTAGAAATAATTTGGAAGATTTTTGAAGTGTTTTATAAACATTTCCAATTAAACACACCAACAAAAACCCACACAAAAGGCAGGATAGAGGTACTGAGTAATTAATTTTCAGTGTTCTTTTACGCCCTGGCATTCAGATCCCTACTCCTGTCTTCATAAAATCCTTCTCAATAATTACACAATATATATTTCCCATCAATATCCTTAAATAATTAGTCCATCTTTTACAATAATGACTGGACCACTAGGGGTACAATGGAACTCTCCTGTTTGCCTAATGGGAACCAAACAGCCAAGGCTATAACATAACAAAAAGCTCACTCCCAGGGATAAAACATTCCACTCTTCCACCCATCCTTATTCCCCCTCAGAAATGACACTGACAGTAGGATGAGTCAGTCATCTCCACTTCTCTTGGCATACATTGCTATTCATAGTGAGACTGACTGTTTCCAAAGCCCAGACTTATTTGTGGGGTGCTATATGTGTCTCCCCTGTGATGATGGCCAACGGTTTTGGGTGAGGAGACAGGCTAGGATAGCATTACCTGAATGGCTTCTTCCCGGAAGGCTTTGATGCAGTCCATGCTCTTCATAAAATACGGTGTTTCCTTAGTATCCAAAAACTGTTCAATGTGACTTATTAGCTGGCGACTCGCTAGAACACAAGACAAGTTTTATTTTTCTCTATTCAAGTGATGCTTGTTAGAGAGAATATATCCTTCTGTGTGGCTATCTTCTTTTCTGGAGATGCAAAATGCTGATTCTAGATGTCTTTATTTGAAAAGTTTGGGTAGAACTTACTAATATTTGTCAAGAAATAAAATTTAATTTCTAAAATGCTTAGAATTATAGCTAAATGTTCCAATTGGGACTTCAAATACTAAATTGTTGGGTTTTTAAAAAATTATTGGTTTTGCTTTTTATTCTCCCTTCCCTAGAATTTAGGAACCATTGGGTTAATTTAAAACTGTCTTTCCAAATATATTTATAAAAGATAGGTCCTCTAGTCCCTCCCCTAATTACACTTAAGGTAAATGTCAAACAGTGCAAGAGAGTGGAAAATAATGAGGCAGGGACACCTCATCTTCTACTAATCCCAGGTCAAATTAGAAAAGACCGGCCTCGTCTTAATTTAATAATATCCTCTGGAATGGAAGTCATTGCTATATATCTTCTGCCCTCAGCTGAACCCAAATAACCTCTATGCTGCTCAGCAGTCTACAAGCCATAATAAACACTTAATAAACAATAACTGTCAGCCAGCAATGTCAGAAATGCTACAGAAAGAGAAAACACATTAATGTCATCATTTCTAAGGCGGATTGCAATTTGGGGCTGCCTTACAAACAAACAATTCTTCAGTATAAAAGCAGAGAAAAATAGAAAAACAACGTCATCAGGAAACTTAAGTAGCTGAGCAGATCAAAACTGACCCTTATGATCTGCGCAGAAGAACAAACTACGGAGACATGCACCTTCATGGCCTAACGGCTCCTTCTCACTCATCCCCTGAAACCACTCCCTAGGGCTGCTCAGCACTTTATGCTGAATGGTCAAGATGTTCTAAGACTGCGTGCCTGCTGTGGTCATGGCCTCATCTGAGCACTCTAACAGTTATGAATGTGTGCATACAATACTAATGAAAAGTACTTTCAAGGCTGGCCTGTAAGGGCCACTAACTGAATCACAGTGACCTGACCAATGCTAGACACCTTCTGAAAGTCAGGAAACTCAGTGCCACCCACTTATTTCCTAAGGCTCTTGCAGCATGTGGAAAGGATTATAAACTGAAGTATTTTCCAATATAAAAATTTTGCAGCAGGAAAAAATATGCCCAGGAACCATTTCATCTCTTCTACCAAACAGGAGATTATGATCTCCATTATAATAAAGTACTTAACAAACTTGAGGGATTAAGGAAACACTTCCTGCAATTTTGGAAATCTTTACCAATGTATCCTGCAGCAGTAAATTAATATCCAACAGCAATTCAAAGGAGAGAAAGAACGCTCGGATGGGTCTTTTTAAACAAGGTAAACAATACAACCCTGATTAGTAGGCACAGCAGCAAACCATCGACAGAAGCTCAAAGCAACAAAAGCTATCTCCCTTTTGCAGCTTGGAAAGGTGAAGGAACAAATGTTTGATATTTCCTGTTCCCCTTAAAGCAGGCTTCTTTATCAGACAGTTTGATACAAAGTTCATTCAGAGTTATATATCTGGGAACAAACAAGAGCCTTTCCAGGTCAATGGCAGTAATCTCAGAGATTCCAAGTTTCTCATTTCCTTTGAATGAGAACGAGGGATCTTTCATGCTATCATGTAAATGTTCCTCTATGCTTGATTTAGTGATCATTTTCATTAATTTAACCTGGTATATACTTATTGTGTAACTGTTACATATAAGACACTATGCTATGGTCTGTGGAAGATTCAATTAAGTTGAAGATGAGATTCTTGCTTTTGAGGAGTCCCCACTCTAGTAGAGGATATAATACACATACACAAAAACATCAGGTGGTAAAAGTGAAGAATGTTATGGGAACATATCAATTGATCTGAATTTTTAAAAATTCATGAATTAACATTTTTTTTTTTTTAGCTGGCAATGAAAAACAAAATTTAGCTGTCATATAGGAGAAAACAGACTGAGCAAAAGTTGGAAGAACAGAGGTGGGAAAGCACATGTTATGTTTGAAGAAAACAAATGATTCAGTATATGGAGTCCATGGACAGACATACAGAAAGAAACAAGAGGAAAGGAAGCTGATGAAGGAGGCTAAGAAGAAAAGGACAGGAGATGAATAAAAAAACAGGAGGCTATGGTGTCACAGAGACTAAGAGAAGAGAAGCTTGGCAGAGCAAGGTTGTCTGCTGTGTCATAAGGTATTACATAAATAATGTTACATACTATCCTATCTAATAAAAGAGAAACATGGTAATTAGCCGTACGGCCGCTACCCTTCCCATTGGCTAATCAGGGCAATATGCAAATTAACTGCCAGCCAAGATGGCGGCCAGCAGCCAGGCAGCTTGAAGCGAACAGGGAGGATTGCTTGCTCCAGTGATGGCAGACTCCAAC
>NW_005871051.1:16374318-16499857 GCF_000147115.1 Myotis lucifugus | reverse complement strand
GGCAGAGAGGCACCAGCAGGTGCTGGCCTGACCTGTTCAGTTCAGGAAGCCCCCACACTTGGGCCAGGAGTTGCCTGGAAAAATCACCCCCTATAACCTGCAGGTACAATCTACTGTGAACAAATGCACCACGGAACGTTTGCCCGTGACCGGGATGACCTTGATACTTATGCCGGCCCCCTGTAACTCCCCCTCAGGCATCAGGGCCAGGCTCCACCCCTTAGCTATTGCTGTGTTCCTTTGGATGCGGAACTGAAATACTAAGAACACGCCTTACCCCGGACCACGATCCACCTCTCCCTCCTTCCTTCCTACCACCCCCAGATGCCACTTCCAAGCCAGACTGGTCCCCACCTCCAGAGAGAGTCCTGGAAAAAGTGAGAAAATCCCAATCTGATGAGCGGTCTCCCACGCATGGTCTCCCACGCATGTCCGTGGCGGAGCCCATCGCACCCTTCCTGGGCCTGGCCTGCATCCAGGCTCCCCCACTCCCCTCAGATTCCTGGTGGCTCAGGCAGGGAGGCACGGATGGACTGCTCCCTCCCCCCCCTTCGGTGCTGGTACCCACCAAGGATGCCCACAGCTCAGCCAGAACTTGCTGTGAGGCACATAGCCCATAATCCTACAGGTACAATCTCCGGGGAACGGATGAAGCATAGACACTCCGAGTAACAGGGATGAGCCTAATATTGCTGCTGGGCTCCTGGAACTCTGCCTAGGGCATCCAGATCAAATCTCATCCCTTACCTATTCCGGGGAGCTACAGAGGAAGGCAGCAATATAAAAATAGCCACAAGGTGGCGACTGACAATTGGGGATAAAAGAGAGATGGATCTGAAGGGTGGGGCGTGGACAAGAGATCACCCCGCCCTCCAAGATCCCCAACTTTGTATTGTTCACCTCCGAGAGGCTCTTATCTGGCTCTGAGCAGTGGAAAGCGCCCAGCACAGCCCAAGGTGTTCACTGGGGACCTCCCTGCCAGCAAGGCATGAACCTGGCTACAGAAGGGACATTTGGAAATACTTTTTCAGGAAACTGCGAGGAGGAGGACAGACTCCCCACATGACTTCCCAGTGGCTCAGGGGTCGTGGAAAGTCTCCAGGCACATGGGCCCAGGCTCCCGATTTCCTTTCAATGTGCACAAATCCATGCACCAGGCCACTAGTTACAGCATAAAGACTGCAAGGAAAGAGTAGATGGGATTAAGGACTGAAACTTATGGAGTCCGCAGACCCAGGAGTCTATGCAGCAACTAAATAGGTACTGAACTGCTTTGCAAAAACACAACTTTCTGACCCATTTTATCTTGAAGCATGATGGAACACACACACACACACACACTTGCCATCTTACAGAGAAAAATATCCAAAAGCAAAAAAAAAAAGAAAGAAAATATTCAAAAGACACTAAAATAAAGCAAATACAAAAGCCAACAATCCATTTGCAATAATGATAGGGGACAGAAGGAATTCAAAGAAAAGAAAGTAGAAATGTCAAGACCCAGTTTCTATTTAAGAGTGAAGTTTTCAAGTATTTGTGGGCTTATTTGGATATAGTTTTCTTGTTTGCATATTAGACTGTTCTATACTTTCCTCCAGAAGGTTCAAGAACATAGATAAACATAGCCAAACTTTTGACAGGCCCAGTGATTACAAAGAACCAAATTTTGCCCTTCTAGAAACAATCAGTCACACGGTCTGAGCATCTGACCCATGATTCTGAATTCTGTCCCTCTCCCTAGACTATTTTGAGTTTGCTGACTATAATGAATCATTTGACACTAGCAAATACATATGATGCTTTAATATAATGAGTATGAGACTGGGATGTGGACAACAGACTTCCCTCCCCAAATATAGTGGCATTTCATATTTTCCTGTCACTTTTAATAAAAGTAAAATTCAGAAAAGGCTAAAAATAATATCCTTCTCTGGCTAAATTATGCTTTGGCTCCCCCTTCCTCCCCATCCCACAAAAAGGAAATGCTGATCACAGGGGGTTTTTCTCTGCTTCTACATCAATTATAGGGCTAAGGAATAGTCTGTCAGTCTTCATACTCAGTAAATCACACCCCCAATTATTACCAAAATGCTTTTCAGAATTAGTCAAAGGCCCAGTAACACTCATTAGTAGCTAATATAAAAAATGGCCATCGCAAGGGCTATCCATCGTAGGATACCAAGACAGACAAGAGCCGTCTTTTATCTCAATGAGTCTTCAAAATCAAAATGTCTATTCTGAATTTCAAAAATGTCTGTTTTGGATTTTGAGGTTTTAAATATGGGCATTATATATTAACTCAGCATCTTATATGAGTACAGACTGTTGATACACAAAATCAGTCTCAAAACATTAATACTGTAGTGTTATATTAAAATGCTATCCAGATTCAGAAGGGTTATATAAGAGGAAGTTTTCTTGTTTAATCTGAAATGTATGTTCTGCTTCGCTAGAGAAAACATTCAACACCATCCAAAGGCCCATACGCTGAATCACCTCTCTTCTTGCTATACAGTCACAAGGACCAAAACACTGGGGGCCACACGCTTGTTGGCCTCTGACCTTACATTCACTCACCACGTCTGCCTTCTGCCAAGATGTTTCTAACAAAGTGAAAGGAAGTCATTTATCGTGGGTTTCTTCCCTCCATTAGTCAGAGCCACAAAAGCAGTAGGTTCACTCATCTGTCACACACTATACATAAAGGACTAGAAAGCTATTCCAAATGATTTTGCTGAACCCAAGCATCATTCAAGATGTTTCCCAATTTACGTGAATTTTGCTTATTGAAGAAGTACACATTTTGCAGTCAGCAGTTAAATCATTTTTAAATGTTAAGAACAGATTTACATAACCAAGTACAAGACAACTTTATAAACAAAATGAAAAAGTGACAATAAAAGTCAAGCATCTAAATCAAATAAGTACCTGGTCAGGTCAGTCATTAAGAGAATAAAAGGAAACATTATCTATCAGCAAATAAAACTCTAAGCAAGTAGTCCAATCTGCCACCAATTAAATCTATATGTAAATTACAATCACTGTTTTAAAACAGAAACTTACAAGAAACATTTGCCTGATAAGAAAATGGGTCTCTTTTAACACAGGCAACTAAAACAGAAATGGATCACAAACAGGCTTCCTTATGTCTCTTTACTATAGGATATATACTGGCCACTGTGGCTAGAGGCTGTGTCAGGACCCAACAAGAATAATAGAAATCACTGAATATTTAACTAAGAAAGTTTAATGCAGGCAACTGTTACACAGGTAATGAAAAGCTGCAATGCCAACTGAGAATGGTGCTACACCCCAAAGATTAGGAACAGCAAGTAGACCTTAGCACCCCTCTGGCAGTGTGTGGAAGAGGAGGAGAGGGAAGCGGAGGGGAGAAAAAAGAAAGAAGGGTGTACCTAGGCCCCAGGGGCCTGGTCCAATGGGAGTCAAAACCATGGAGGACTGAAGATGCTGCCTAACACATAAGAAAGAAAGAGGAATACCCTGACTCCCCCTCCCTTTTTACTTCCCACCAGGGTCTTCCATTGGCTGAACCCAGTAGGAAACCAGTAGATGTGGAAGCCTGGGAAATGCAACCTGCTCTTCCTTACTCCTCCCCCATCTGGTGCACAGGGAAAGGGCGAGAAGTGGACCTAGGAGCTAGGGGTACAATGTGTTACTATAAACCTATAGAGATGGACACCCCATTTAATGCACTGAATATTTCCAGGAGATAGAAATTAACAAGGTATTCTTTAAATAATAAGGGAAGATAAAGTGTATAGACTTTTTTCTTTCTTTCCAGCAAGGTAGGATACAATGAAATTTAGTAAGAAGTTATTGAAAAGGTTCACAAGCATATTTAAAGCTTTCCCCAGCCATTTAAATATTTTTATATTTCTACGAAAACAGAGTTATATAAAAAATATGACTTTCATTTCTACCTCAACATCTTTAGAGCTACATACGCTTCCCTTTCCTCCAGGTTTAACATTTGAAACACAGCAGAGTTGCCACACTGTGTAGACTATGATGATAAACCAGAGGAACTAGAAGTGACTGAATCTTCTTAGGGTGTCATGTCCTTTTGGACGTCAAATGTATTATTTCTTCTAAAAATTTAAGTACAAAAAGGAGGTATCTAAATATTTTCCCTCTAAATAAAAAAAGATATGCCAATTTATTTCTTAAATATCTTTCTGCTTCCATTCCAAAAGAGTTCAGATCTAAGATCCAGGAATGTTTGCCTCCTTGGTCTGGTATTCTTGTTTTTCGTTTTTGTAGTCTTTAATGAAAGCCTTACTGGGGAAAAAGAAGTCACTGGGTGGCAACAAAAGAAACTGAGAACTAAGAAAAAAGTAGAAGCTTTTTGAACCTGAAAAGGATATTCAAATGTTGTCTTGTTTTTAAGCAGCTGGCCTGTGAAGGTGACACGGCTCTGACCTGCTCTTTGCCCCTCGCCTGTCCTTCCTCCTTTCAGAAATTTGTTCTGTCAGACTCCAGCCCGACTTCCTCCCCTGCCAGGCAGAAGGAGTCCGTGGATACCACACAGAGAACACCACAGCCATCATATTATACGTGACCAGCGGTACAGGAAATTGAACTGCTGACCACCTCCACAGTACAGGTACAGCCCTGGTTATTATTTTTTTCTTACCAATAACTAAAAAACTCAATTAAAACCTCACCATTTAAACTCCACAAGTTCAATTACAGCCCATTTTTTCATGCTTAACGATTTTCTCATTAAATGCTGTAATTTCTTACAAATTGCACTAATAAAAGTTAAGTCCTGCTGAGTGTTTCCCCCCTTGGTAAATGCAGTCTTTTCATTGATGTGTTAAATTAAAACCCCAGGCACAAGGAGCAGAGTAAATGCAAAGTCTTTATTGTCAGAATCCACTCCTGCAGACTATGAGTTCTCTGTTTTATTTTTGTTTTTATTTGAGCTGTGAGTCTCTTGGTCTTAGCATACTCTAAAAAATAGGTGATGGTGTAAGCAATTGAGAAAGTAGAGAAACGGCATCCACTTAGCCTACTGGTTGTAAGAACACTTCATATAAGAGAACATTATGACAAGTCTTTTTCATTCTGTATGAATAATATTTCTCATCTTAAATAACTTGGTGTATAAGACCAGATCTGTTCCCAAGTCAGCGGGAAAATTTTATTTCCTGGTCAGTGGGTGGGTTCCATGACACTCTATGGTCTTTAATTTTGTATTAAAAGCATTCAATCTAACCATTAAAGACCCACTGCACATGTCCCACAAAACCTGAAGGTTATCAATGAACATTTACAGGGCATATAGCAGTTAACTAAAGACCAAAGAAAATCCACTCTAGTGTAACTAATTCCCCCAATCCAGAAAGGAATGCACTTACAGTACAAAACTGGGACATGAGGCTAAGATAAGAAAGAAACTAAAGGAAGAGCTTCTCATCAAATGAGGTGATTTCTTCAGCTTGTTTATGTAATGCATATCGCATATGCTTGAAAGTATGTGGTGGGGGTGGAGGTAGGAAGTAGAGAAGGCAGACAAAGAAGGTCTCCACAATTTTCTAATGTCCTAGAATTTTAAAACTTGGCAAAGCTCAGTAAAATAAAAGTGATATAGAAGAATTAAGAACCTCACCATCTAAACCTGATCCCATTCCAGATGGGCAGTAGGAGGGAGGCAGAATGCAAGATGACAGTGTTTGGTACTATAGAAAGTCTACAGTATCTGTCTAGCTTCATACCTGAGTGGATGTCATCAGGCTAATGCAGAAAGTAGCAGAAAAAAAACAAGTAGCCATAGTAACAGTGCAGCCAAGAAGAGATGCTTTGGAACAGGAGACCAATCTGGCAATGGGCTCCAATTAAAAGCTGGTAATTGAATGGAACTGAAATTCATGTATTAGTTGAAGAGAACAGTGAATGATGAGTCAGACTCCTCAGCAAGGAAAGAAGCAGGTGGCCACTGATTGACTGTGCTGTCGTGGATGATGGAGGAGCAGGAGGCGGCACACAATGCTTTATGAGACCTCAAAAATTTGACTCATTCCTTAAAGGAAATATCAAGTAGCAGAAATTTTAAAACAACTGTACTCCATGTGGTAAATCTTTTTTTAAAATGATAAATAATGAGGTCCAGTGTTTATATAGTACCTTTCCTTTAAGGACCTCCTCAGATCCTTTTTTTCCCCTTTAATTTTTCCCTCTATCTTTTTCTGGTTTTGTGAAGAAAGTTACATATTGTAAAGCTCAAAATATAGACATGTTATTTTTCTCTACTTCTTTGATGGGGCTAAAATTTATGAATTTATCTTACCTGAGAATTAATTCTGCTGTAATTCAAAAATTCAAATTGTTATTATTCCCAAGCACTGCTCTGTTAAAATCAACAATGGAAACAAACAAAAAAATTACTATTAGCCAGAGTACTTAGAAAATAAAAACAGATGGAGGTTATTTGACAGCACACTAGCAGCAGCATCTTTGATAATGAGTCATACTACAATAAAACTACTACTCGGTATTGGCATCCTAGGGTATGTTAACTCTTAAATCACAAGCATCTCTTTAGAATGGGATTTGGGAGTGAGGAAAAAGAATGGACCTTTGTGGAAGGAATATCATGAGCAAATATACAGAAGCAGGAAAGCCAATGTTACAAGGGTATTAGCAGGAATACAATTTGGTTTGGGTTCAGGGTTCACAAAGGGGAACTGTGAATGGATCTGGAATGGCAGGGTGGGACCCGATCATGGAAAGCCTAGAATAGGGCATTAATTTTAAAGACATGGGAAATAATTAAGAAGGGATGACCCATAATCAAATCTGTGCTATAAGAAGCTAAATCTATACAACATATAGGATGAGTTGAATGAGAACAATTCCAAGGATAAATATAGAAGAATGCTGTAGCTGTCCAATGTGAAGTAATGAAACCTGAATTAGAATAGTGGTAGTTAGGATGGAAAGGAAGAGACAGATCTAGAAAATGATGAGAAATTAGAAGAGAATTAGAAATGGGTACAAAGTAGTCAGAAATGATAAGAGTAAATGGGAATGGGGGGGCTCCCAAAATGTACTGCCAATGGCCATAACCTCAATTTACCATATCCTAAAGCAGCGGTCAGCAACCGGTGGTCCGCAAAGTCCAAAAGGTTGGCGACTGCTGGTTGAAGAAAATCTTTGAAGCAGCAGTGGGCAACCGGTGGTCTGCGGACCTCTGGTGGTCTGTGAGGTCCGAAAAGTTGGCGACCGCTGCCCTAAAACTATTAACCATCTTGACTAAAATAGAGAGCATTAACAGGGTTATCCTTATGAAGAAAGAGTAAGAAAGAAAGGTAAGAAATGTGGGTATCAGGAGGCTTTGGAAGAGAGGGGGACAATGAAAGAGGAGACTTCCCCCTTTTAACTTTATGTATAACCTATATTACTATTTTCTTTCCCAATGGGCACATACTTATTTTTTAATGAGGAGAAGCCACAGGAGCAATTAAATCATCTTGTGACATGTAAGAGGCTATTATATAAGTAGACAATAAAGAACTGTTTCTATTTCTAGTGAGTCCTAAATGGAAAGACATTTTTCATGGGTTGGTATTTATTAATGGTAAAGCTCAAAATACTTGTAGTTCATTGATCTTTTTCTTTTATTCTTTCTGAACCACTTACTTTTTTCTGTTTATTACTCATATACTTAACGGGTAGTATTAAAAAGGACCTTAGAAATTACCTAATTTCACCCACTGTTTTCAAGAAAGTCTACCAATTTTAACCAGTTTTGCTATAGGCAAATTTTATTTTTGGATTGTAGATTCAACCCTCCCTGTAATTAAACACATTTAAAATTCCAATATATGAGTCTTGCTGACTGCATTATAGTCCATCTAAGGAGTAATTAGAAATGGGAACAATTACAGGACAATCCAACCTTAGCTATTCCATATACCTTCTTCTCAGTGTATTAGATAAATAATGAATCAAACAAAATAAACCCTGAGAAATGGCACCAAAGAAGAAACAAATGAAAGGAGGGAATAATGAATCTAAAATTTTTCTAAATCTATACACACTGACGTAAGGCAAAAATACCTATTGTCAAAAAAAATAGCATTCCTATTGTCACTAAAATGTAAATTGGGTTTCATTACTCACAACTCATCATCTCTATGCTCTAACAAGTTCCTGAAATCTACACAATATTTCCTATACTGAGTAAGCTTGTCACTTACTAATGTAAATGAATTTCTCCCATGAAGCAGAGGATTCTGAAATACAAACATAAGTTTGCGATACATGTATCTAAGTGTGTTTTTAATTCCCATACCTGATGACCTTTATTTAAAGTACACTTTATTACCTGAACTGACAGTTTTCTTTATTGGTACTCTGTAAAAATTCACTTGGGTCTCTATATTTTTGTTTAGGTAAGCGAGGCAAAAATTATACAGGTCTTACTTTGACCAATTAAAAAGCTAAGATACAAATGATCAAAATCAGAAATAAGAGGGGACATCACTATCAACTTAGAGAAATTAAAAACATGATAAGGAAAAAATAATAGGAACAATATTATGTCAACAAATTAGACAACTTAGATGAAATGGTCAAATTTTATAAGACACAAATTACTGCAACTGACTGAAGCAGAAATAAAAAGTCTGACTAAATCTATAAGTAAAATAACTGAATTAGTTTTGTTTTTTTGAAAAATCACAATTATTATGTTTATTAAAGAAAATAAATTTAAAGAAAATTTTCTATAAAAAACATAATAATCATATCCAAATTTTAGCTTCCCCATCTTCTTTGGTATTGAAATCAACGTTCAGGATATAAAATATTTTATTTTGAAGTTCAGTCACTGGGTCCATAACAAGTTTCCATATAAAGAAAATAGGAAATCCAGTTATCTGAAATTCTCTTATTTGTTGAATAACCATGGATGCATAAAAGCAATCAGTTATCTGTGTGCAGAGATAGACATCATTAAGCAAATAGTCATTCATTGATACATGTATTCTACTGGAAATAAATTTTAACATTTTAATGATTTTTCTGCCATAATTTTACCATGTTATCTGAATAATAATTCAATACACAAGTGCTGCTATTCACTTAACTAAGGAACTACTCTCCCAGGAATGAATTAGTATTAAAAACCTTCCCACAAAGAAACCATGCCCAGATCACTGGCAAATTCTATCAAATATTAAAAAAATAATAATAATACTAATCCTGAAAATGAGGAAAGAATACATCCTAATTCATTCTATGAGACCTATATTTCTCTGGTATCAAAGCAAAAGACACCACAAAAAACTACATAAAAATATCCCTCATGAACAGACACAAAAATCCTAACAAAATATTAGCAAAATGAATTCAAGAACATACCAAAGAGCTTATATACCACGACTGACTGGAATTTATCCCTGCAAGCAAGGCCAGTTTAGCAACTAAAA
This sequence comes from Myotis lucifugus, assembly GCF_000147115.1. Classification (NCBI taxonomy): domain Eukaryota; kingdom Metazoa; phylum Chordata; class Mammalia; order Chiroptera; family Vespertilionidae; genus Myotis; species Myotis lucifugus. The sequence goes on along the minus strand of NW_005871051.1, from coordinate 16,490,402 downwards.
AATCAATGAATATAATATAGCATATTAGAAGAATCAAACCCACACGATAATCATAGAAAATGCATTTGACAAAACTCAACATCCATTCATAATAAAAACTCCCAACCAGCCTGGCCGACGTGGCTCAGTGGTTGAACGCTGACCTATGAACTAGGAGGTCACGGTTCAATTTCTGGTCAGGGCACATGCCCAGGTTGCAGGCTCGATACCCAGTGTGGGGTGTGCAGGAGGCAGCCAATCAATGATTCTCTTTCATCATTGATGTTTCTATCTCTCTATCCCTCTCCCTCCTCTCTGAAATCAATAAAAATATATTTAAAACAAAAACAAAAAACTCTCAACCAACTTGGTATGGGAGAAGTCTTCTTTAAGCTGATAAAAGGAATCTGAGAAAAACTTAGAATTAACATCATATTGATAGTGAAAGACTAAAAGCTTTCCCCCTAAGACCAGGAACAAGGATATTCACTCTCATTATTTTTTTCAACACTGTACTGGATGTTCCAGCCAGTACAATCAAGAAAAAGAAATTAAAGGCATACAAGATAGAAAGAAGTAAAACTGCCTTTATTTGCAGACAGCATGATCCTGTATGTAGAAAATTCTAAGGAGTATATAAAAGCAACTAGAATAAACAAATTTAATAAGGATGCAAGATATAAGATCAATATACAAAAATCAGTATTTCTATATACTAGAAACAAACAATCCAAAAAATAACTTCAAAAACTTCCATTCATAACAGCATTAAAAATAATAAAATACTTGGTAAAACCTTAACCAAAGAAATGCAGGACTTATACAATAAAAATACAAAACACTATGGAGAGAAAGTAAATAAAATCTAAATAAATGGAAAAATATTCCATGTTCATGGATTAGAAAACTCATGTTAAGATGGCAATTCCCCCTTCATTATTCTATATACTTAGGCAATCCCTATCAAAATCCCAGTGGGCTTTTGTTTAGCCAAACAATTTTAGAAAAGAACAAAACTGAAAGACATATTACAGTATTTTAAAACTTATTATAAAGCTAAAGTAATCAAAACAATGTATTAATGAAGGACAGCCATAGATCAATGTAACAGAATTGAAAAGTATAGAAATAACTCTTCATTTATGGTCAAAAGATTTTCAACAAGGTGCCAAGGCAATTCGATGGGAAATGGACAGTCTTTTCCACAAATGGTGCTGGGACAATTGGTTATCCCTATAAAAAACAATAAATCTAAGTAATTACCTCACACCCATTTACAAATATCAACTAAAACCAGATTACAGACCTAAAACTTTCAGAAAAAATAGAGGAGAAAATCTTTGTGAGTTGGGCTAGGCAAAGATTTCTTACACGATACAACAAAATGCTAGTCCACAAAAAAAAAAAAATAAAAAAATAAAAATTAAAATTAAGAAACATCAAAGACATCGTTAAAAAGACAAACCACAGACTGTAAAAAATATTTGCAAAATATGGGCCCCCCAAAAAGCAAAAGATTGAAAAGACATTTCACCAAAGAAGATATAGGAATGGCTAATAAGCACATGAAAAATGACCAGCATTGTTAGTCATTAAAGAACTGCAAATTAAAACCACGAAATACCTATACACTGCCAACAGAACAGCTGTAACTGAACACTGATAACACAAGTGCTATCAGTAATGTGGGAAAGTAGAACCCTCATTCACTGCTTACGGGAATGAAAAATGGCCAGCTGCTTTAGAAAAAAGTGGCTATTTCTTAAAAAGTTAAACATAAATCTTCCATATGGCCCAGAAAAATGAAAACATCCAAAGATTTGTAGGCAAATGTCCACAGAAGCATTATTTGTAATAGCTGAAAACTGAAAACAATCCAAATATCCATAATTGATGAATGGATAAATAAAATGTGGTATATTCATAAAAATGAATATTATTCAGCAATAAAAAATCAATTATTGATACATGCTATGGCATGGACAAATTTCAAAAACATTGTGCTAAGTGAAAAAAGCCAGATGCAAAAGACTGAATACTGATTCCATTTATGTGAAATTTCCAGAAAAGGCAAATCTATAGAAATAGAAAGTGGTCTCTTGGGGTGATAGTGGGGAAAAATAATTGACTGTATAAATGATTATGTGGAACTTCTAGGGGTGAGGGAAAAGTTCTTTAACTGGACTATGGTGATGATTGTACAACTCTATAAATTTACAAATGATCACTGGATTGCCTTTAGAATGAGTGTATTATTATAGTAGAAACCTACATTTCAATAAACTATAAAAAATTGGCAATAAATACAAGCCATTTAGCAAAGAGATTTGTGGATATTTACCACAGACAGAAGGGAGACACTAGACTAGATGTTTCTACGTCAGGATAACTACTAAGGCGCAGATAGTAAACTTATCCTCACTGTCCGAAAGAAACACTATTAGGTTCCAAGGGCAAGGGATTATCGAAAGGTAGTTCTCATCTGGGATATGGCTCCTGACTCTAACAGGATTATCTTGAGTGTTATACTTGCCGCTCATTATCACTGCAAGGCATAGAGCAGTGGTTCTCAACCTTGGCTGCACGTTAGAATCACCTGGGAATCTTTTGAAAATCCTGATTTCTGGGCCCCATCCGCCGGAAATTCTGTTTCTTTGTTACTAATGTTGTGGCCCCAGCCCATAACAAAGAAACAGACTTTCTGGAGGATGAGGCCCAGAAATCAGGATTTTAAAAAGATCCCCAGGTGATTCTAATGTGCAGCCAAGGTTGAGAACCACTGGCATAGAGAGATAAACTACATTAAGTTCAGTAATTTACTCGGACAAAGGAAATGAAATGAGCCTGTATTAGTTAAGTTCCCATAACATAATACCATGAACTATGTGGCTTCAACAGCAGAAATTTTTTTTCTCACAGTTCTCCAGGCTAGTGCCAGCATGGTCAGGTTTTGGTGAGGGCTCTCTTTTCCTGGCTTATAATCACTTTCTTACTGTATTCTCGGTTGAGAGAGAAAAGAGAGACAGAGGAGAAGAGAGAACACAAAGTGGTATCTCTTCATATAAGGGCACTAATTCCATTATGAGGGCTACACTCTCACGACCTCATCTAAATCTAATGACCTCCCGAAGACCCCATCTCAAAATACAATCAATCAAATTAAGAGATAGGGCTTTCACATATAAATTTGTGGAAGGGGGGGGGGAGGTAATTCAGTCTACAGAAGGTCCTTTAATCATAACTATTAACTAAATATTTTTCTTCAACTGTCCATATGAAACCACAAAAAATACAATAAAATAAAAGGTTAACTTTTCTCCTATGTCCAAAGACAACTATGCTGATACTATTCTCAAGTCCTGCTGATCTGTGTTCTATATCTGAACCAAACCTCTTCCCTTTTCTGGCCAAAGAAACATGCATACCAGTTTTTAAAGTCTCATGAAAACATGAATAACAGTCAGGACTAACCATGTAAAATTACACTTGCCACTTCTTTCTATGTCAGCATATTTTTTGCCTTGGGCTTGCAATTTAAAAGGGGAGGACCAAAACACTTTTATTGTATTGAAGTGGGACTCCAAGCTGTTTCTAAGCTGCTCTTAACACATTTCAGCTGATTAGTGACTATTTTAACAAAAGCCAAACATCCATCCCTAAAGATCTTAATTGGGTAAGAGCTTCTGTTGTTTGCCACAAGTCCCCGATTAAAGCAGTTTGCACATCAGCACAATCTGAAATCAGTTTCCTTTTTCAACCAGCTGGGCTTAAGAAGCAATCTTGAAGCAGCCCAATTCCAGGAGAACCAAGGGCAATGCCCCGGATGACAAGATCTACCATGCAGGAAGAATTGTAGGATTTATAGGAGGTATAAGGAAGAACCAAGAGTAAGAGAAGTACTTCAACAGCTCTCTGCCTCACAAATCACTCTCATTAGCACTCACTGCAAGGGTAAACTCCAGCAGCAAGTTGGAGAACCACAGCCTTTCTCCAAAGCACCCAGTCTAATTTTGTGTTGCCATCGGAGTCAGCTGTGAGCACTTGCCTTGATGCACTGCCGGCACGGGCCATCAGTGCAAGCCGACTGGTCACCATGTTAAAAGCAGGCTGGAACAGATTCTGTGTGTTTCTAGTTGTTTGGACGTGGAAAGCGTTCATGAGTTCCACATATTCAGCCAGGGGGGAAAATATCCTTTCTATGTTTAACATAAAAAGGAGAAAATACTCAGCAGGTTTAAGGCAAGCAACTTTACCACCTGGGATGAGAAAACAAACCAGTGGGAGAAAATAGGAACACTGTCATGTGCCGCATATCGACGTCCTCTTAACGCTCTCAGGAGAAATCTTAGTGTTACTGAGAACACAACTACAGCAAACAGGCTTTTATGCTTATGCTACCAGTAGGCTCTCTTTCCTAACAGATAGCCAGGCTACATTAGACATATTCTGATCTTGAAAGGATTTCAGAAGCTGATTAAGAATGGGTAGAACCATTTTGGGGAGTGTTGCTGAAAACTGAAAATACTTTAAAGTGGTTATGTATGATGGTCTTTGGTTTCTATGTCATGTCTTTTTTTATTTCTGTCTTCATTTCAGTGATTTCATTTTAATTATTTGATTGATGAGTTTTATTATGTTAAAATGCAAACTTCAGGGTGGTGTTGTGCCATCTAGTGAAATGTACTGAAGCAACAGCGAAGAAGTTAAAGCCACAAGAGACCAAGAACTGGCTCTGGACTCTGATATAGTGTTTTCCACACATTTGCAGTATCTGTGGAAAGTCATCTTAGCATACTAGTCCACATACATGGAAGATGTGACAAGACACTAAGGGTCACTGATACAGGTGGAATAATAACACACCCTTTTAGAAGGCATACTTTATAATTCCAAATAAGCTGATTTTTGTTTTTGAATTAGACTACTTGTAATTGGTAAAATAAGCCAGGATCATCAAGTTCTGGGGTTTAACAATTTAAAACTAAGCAAGTCAAAAAGGAATCCAGTGAGGAAAAGTAAGATGTTTAGTAAAAGATATAAAGCACAGCCTAAACCACTAGAATTTGTAATCTTGTATTATTCTCTCATGAATAAATGAATCTGCTTTTTTGGGAAAGGAATAAGAAAATATGTCAAACTGTTAAAAAAACACAAAACAAAAGTTTTACGGAGGTAAAGATGTTTAAACTTTTAGTTACTATTTGTATTTAGTATCCTTCAAGATGTTCAAGGTATTTGACAGAATGTACTCTTTAAAAATTTTGTGCAAAACAACAGCTAAAGGCCATATTTTTATCTTCTTTTTTTCTGGAAAGAGCTATGATAGGTTACATAATTCACACCCAAGATTACATAAATCAGGGCCCTATAAAAAAAGAAAATACACAGGAAGTTTCTTAGATCCCTACTCTTGAGAAACCACAATTTAGGGCTTGATTCAATGGCAGAAAAACCATATAATATATGTAAGTAAACTTCTGTGAAAATGGGATAGTGCTATACCATACAAAAAACATAACTGAAAAAACTTGTCTATTTAGCTTTGATGAACAATATAATTTTATCACTAATTATACCACAGTCTACCTACCTACTGTTAGAAGGTTGTGCTTAAGTAAATTTTAAGAAATATCCTTTAAAATGGAAAGGATGTTGTTTAATGAATAAGGTTAAGTTGGAGAACAAAGGCCAAAAGACTTGAGGATGAGATGTGTCCAAACACAGGGAGAGGAAGAGATCTGAGAGAAAATGAAATGCTTCAGCAGCCACAGAATAAAGTGACCATCATGTAATCAAGCGGATATGTGCACTTTATTGCTCACTTGTACATAAATCTAATGTTAACTATCAGACTCCAAATAGGAGTCCCTACCATTTCTACTTAGGATATTTTCTTGACAAATTTGTTTTTTAACCAATCATGTCCCTGTGAATTCAATTTGGTGGAATGGAGCTCCGCCACCCTCACTACTTGGAAACCTAATTAGTGTAGAACCTACAATCTAAGTGGCAAAAGTAGGGTTGATGGAAGAATCATCTCATATTATAAAAAGTTACATTCCATCCTTTTATTTGTCTCCAAATATTCATCTTTTCTGGCTTTTAAGGTCCTCAGAGAACCTGTTTTTGACACAGTAGGTACCTTTCAGCTACTTTACATAATATTTCATACTCAGTGAAAACCTGTAAATTCAAACCTATCTCAATCATGTAGAAATCATTTGGAGGACTGAAGTAATGTGGCTTTTCTTTCTCTAATTTGCTGTCATCTTTTGACCACTTTAGCACTCTCCCTAAGTAAAAGCAGGGAAGGGAAGAATTGGAAATCCATGGTGTTCCTCCTAAGAAGCCCTGCTGATGAGCTAGTGGAGAAGGGTGTTCATGTAAGTAGACTAGAGGCCCGGTGCACAAAATTGTGTGTGGGTACAGTCCCTAGGACTAGCCTGCAATCAAGGCCATCTCACCCCGGTTCCCCTTTCACCATCCAGCGATGGGAACTTGATGGCCGGGGAAGGGACTGAGAGGTCATCCATTGCTGCCTGCTCGCCGGCCCCACCCCCGCCGTGGGTCACCTCTGTGTGTGGGGCAACCAGCGGGGTGGAGGCCTTGTCCTGGAGCTGCCCGCATCCCCTCCACCCACCCCAGTTCCCGTTCGCCATCAGTGATTGGAGCCTGTAGGCCGGGGGGAGGGACCAAGAGATTGGCCATTCCACCCGCTTGCCAGTCCCACCCCACCCCCCGCCACCCCCCCCCCCCTTCTGGTTCTGTTTGCCATTGGCAATCAGAGCCTGCCAGCCAGGGAAAGGGACCGAGAGGTGGTCAGTGCACCTCATAGTGACTGGTCGAGTGGTCGTTTTGGTCATTCTGCCGTTATGGTCACTGGGCTTTTATTATATAGGATAACCCTGATTTGAGGAGTCTGAGAACTCTGTGGACTCAGGTTCTTCCAATAACTTACAACTACAAATTCCAGGTGCACTTATGAATTGTGCATGAGGGAAACAACTCCACTTCCACAATTATTACATATACAGCTGTAGTCAAGAATTTTTTTATTGTAAACTGTAGTGATAGCATGTAGGGGTGTGTAAGAAAGGAGGAAAGAGACCAGCAGAAGAAGGACACTTGAGAATCAAAGACAGCTTACAGGAGCATCAGCAGCCAAGAAGAACACATTCCTGGGGTTCAGTGTTATCTCCTCTCTGCCAATAAAATTAGGACAAAAAATATCCCTCACACCAAAATAACAGAAGATAAAATGTGTAGCTGCCTACTGTAGACAACTGATGTCAAGGGAATAGGATCACAATTTTCTCAGTTTGACTTCACGATTATTAGGCCAGACAGAATTACACCTGTATATCTTACCTAATAATATACAAACATGTAAATTAACTGTCCCTCTGCTATGCTCACCAGCCAATCAGGAGAGTATGCAAATTAACCCAACAAAGATGGCGGTCAATTTGCATACGTAGGGGCGAAGCGGCGGAGCAAAGACTGAAGGCTCCATCTGGAGCCGCGAAGACTGAAGGCTCTGTCTGGAGCCACGAAGAGGAGCGAAGGCCTGGTGCTGGAGGAAAACTGGTGCTGGCAGCCAGGGGAAGGGAAGGCCTATTGCATGAATCTCTTCGTGTAACGGGCTTCTAGTTAGTTTATACACAGGTGAAAGGGCCCAAGTTCTAAGGGTAAACATCTTACTAATACTTATTGGTCATGCTTTTGGCAACTGAATTTTTAAAAATAGATACAATGGAGAAAAGAGCAAGACTTCTACCTCCCTTGCCCTAGTCAGAGAAGTCCGGGAGGGATAATGATCGATACCAAGGAGGCAGCTTAACGACTGGAGGACAACTCTGGGCTTACAGGGGAAGTGAGTCTTGGCTCACAAAGGGCCTTGGCTAAGACATGCACAAGCAAAAGAACAAAAGTAGGAAAAGCATTGAGGAAACAAAATTTCTGAAGCTTGAAGCTAGAAAGGGAAGGCAAGTTAGGACCACAAAAGAGAACTAGTTAACAAGTGGGTGGTCCCATTTTCCCATAGCTCTGCAAAAAGTCTGCTTTTGTGAGGCCACTGGGGAGATCTAACTGACCAAGTCCTAGACAGAGGCACAGAGGGACATTTCACCATCACAGCACTATAGCACTCAGTCACATTCAACATCAAAAGACAGTCTACTCATCAAAAGTCCTATCTATAGACACAAGCTTTTAAATTCATGACTCTATAATGTATAAACAAAAAACATGTAGGAAAGGAGGCCATTAGGATTAGGAGAAATAATAAGTCTAAGTAGAAAAATCTAGTATTTAAGAAAGAAATGGGTTTGAATCCTTGTGTGATTTGGGGGGAAGTTCATCTCCTCCAGTTTTACAGTTTTTCCATCTGTAAAGAGGAGATAATAGTACCTATTTGTAACCTATGTGCCATCTAGGGGTCACTGCCCTTATTTTCATACATCTGCTTCAAATGCCCAATTCCATGGCCTCAGGGAAACATGTTTTCCTCAATGTGAACATTCTGAGGAGTTTACTTTCTCATGAGCTCTTCAGACTCTGGCCTCCTGTGCTCTGAGGTGCTTTCTCTGCTCTGTCTGAAATAATTCAAGACCCAAAACTCTGCCTCTTCACCAGAGCACTGAAGCCAAGCATTCTGATTTTACTGACTCTGAGGATCTGCAGTCATAAGTTGGGAACGTATTATAGAACTCTGTGCCCTTACCTAATCCCTTCACTTCCTCTCCCTCTTAGCTTTACTTTTCTCCTCCCCCGCTCCTGACTAAACTCCAGTTTGTCTACTTCTATGATGCTAGTAGCTCCCCCCTCCTCTGAACCCCAGTACTGGTTAACAACCAAGCCTTGGACAGAGTCTATTTCTACCCTAAGCACTTATCAAAGTAGTTTCCCAATTAAAACAATGGAAGAATTTTCAGCAAATTCTGGCACCAGCTGTTAAAGCTCTCACATTTTCTCCACTTGCTCATGTGACCGTGGGACTGCTCTGTGGGGTAGGTAACTAAGACAAAAATATAACAAAGTGGGTGCACAATGCTTGAACATAGTAGACACTAGTGGCTACCTTCATAATGGTGATGATTCTGGACTCAGCCCCCTGAAGAGACCATGCCTACATCAACCAGGGAGGCCAATCACTTCCACAGGGAGGACCCTTGACTTTGGCCAAAGTAACTGACAACATACAATCAAAAGCTAAGAAGGCCATGACCTTTCATCAAAAACAAAAAATCTTCTTCGATCTCAAAACATAAAACATCCATGACCCACCTAAAAGAATTACCATGGTAACAGAGCTTTTCTTCCTTAGGTAATTCTCAGAGGTCTGGTCTTTGGTGTTGCTGCCAACAAACTTTGGCCTGGTGGATTACATGCTCTCTCTGAGGCTTAGCTGGTTATGACTGCTGCTGGGCAACAGCACAGTATGTCCAGGCATCTTGCTAGGATTCTCAAACTCGAAGTACTAAGGCACCCTACACCTATGCCTGCCACTATAGATGATTAAACTAAAATGGTGTAGTGTTCTAGGCAATTCCCCCCCTAAAACACCAAGAAGTGAGAAGAGAAAGTTCTATGCATGCATTAACACTCACACACAGAGGGTGGCTCACAGATAGGCCTGACCCTGGGCAGCACTGATGACTACTACTGTGTACACAAAGCTGCAGGACTACAAGTGCTAGCTGCCACTCTTTAAAAGGCTAGGGTGGGGAACATCCACCCGCGGGCCATATAAGGCCCAAAAAATCATTTGTCTGGCCCTACCAAGGCATTAGGGGTGAATTAATTAAATGTTTGACCAGATATAGCAGGCTAATTTTTAAGCTGATAATTTTGTATGGCCTTTGTTATAAATATCCAAATGGACCTTGGCAGAAAAAAGTTTCCCCACCCTTGCGTTAAAGGGTGAGAGAACAGGAATATAAATGCATTCAAGTAGTATGTGGATGTTAGTTCAAGACCCTCTATTCATTCTGGAAGCCATTTTAATACTAACCCAAGCCTAAATGAAATTCTAGGTTATATATGATAAGAAAACTGTGAGAATGTAGTCAATTTCAGAAGTACTGAATCAAAGGGCAGCAGCAAGGTCTTTCTGAGTTGTAAAGGGGCTCCAATCCTTAAGACTAGACTAAGAATGTGTATCCCAGAAAACTCTAAGCTCATTCACAGTAACCCAAAGAAGTTCAATGAAGTGGAACTAAAAACTCCAAAGTTCTCGACTAAAAACTCCAAAGTTCTCGAGTGGAACTAAAAACTCCAAGGTTCTCGCCCACAGTTTTCTTAACAAATTAGTCCTCTGTTTGGGCAGACCTGTACTGAGTTTATCTCATTGCTCATAATGTCTCAATGAGATCACTAATAAGGGGACAACACAAAGAGGTTATAACATTATTACAAAAGGCTACACTTCTTAATCTCGATTTTAAATCCATTAACTCAATTGAACACCTTCCCTAAATGCAGAGCCAGTGGCATATCACTCACCTTCCTCAAAGCTGGCATTCTTCTGCCTCACCAGAACACGGAAGTTTTCAGCAGGATTCACACTTCCGACCTAGAATACACCCACAGAAAATAACCCTGCAGATCACCCCAGGCAAGACAAGACGGCTTGATGTCAGAAGTGTCCTCTTATAGAATAAAACCAAAGCCAGAGTGAAGGCCCTTCCTAGTCATTTCCAGGGTTCTGTTCAAAGCTAGCAGATACAGCTGCCGACTGTACTTTCACTTACCTCTCTTTGTGCAAGCTGACTTCTTTCCAGAGGGGTCAGAAGTATTACTACCAAGCGACTAGCCAGCCCAGCTTGAAGGCTTTATGTGGCAAACTGCCTGTGCATCCTGACACCCAACCAATTAGGAAGGGAGGATTCTGCAGTGTGGGGCCAGTTCCAAATATATCTGTCCTATAAAGATGGCGTGAAAAATAACAGCCTGATGCTTGACTCTCTGAACTTCCCCTTTTGGGGGGACTGCTGCTGACCCTTTGGCATTGAAGTTTTGGTAGAATATATAAACGTGCCCAAACTGAAGATGTCACCCAACAGTACAAGCAGATCGTGTATCAAGGTTTACTGCAGTGCTAGTTTCAAAGATGGAAATCTCTGCCACACTATATGGCACTTTCTGATCATACTTCTGTCTTTAATCTTCCGGTCCCAACCTAAACAGGGCCTAAGTATCATTCAGCTCAAAGGAAGACGACAACGGGGCTCTATGGCTGGTAGACTTCGGCACAAAACATACTAAAGCTTCCAATTTGCTCTGGTAAAGCAGTCAGAAAAGTTCTCCGAGCAAATAAGGCCTTAATTTTTTTCCTTCACTATAAAACATTGAAATAAAACCCAAATCATTTTTCAGACATTCAGTTTTTCTGAGAGCATTTCTTTTTGAAGAAGGGAAAAGGCATGCCCTAGTGCTAACTGACCTTCCCAGTGCACTTGGCTAGTAAGGGACAATTTTTAAGACCCATTGATTCAAACTAATGACACTTCAAATAAGGCAATTATCTTTAAGTTCCAAAAACCTTTCCATTAAATAAAGATCTCAGGTGTCGAAGGATATTTGGTTTGGAGAAATCCTAAACTTGTGAAACCTGTTCTGAAGTGGTATATCAGAAAGAAGAGTTACACTCAAATTTTATGTACTTGGAGATTAAGACTTGTATCATCAACCCCTATCATTTTGACTAAACAGAAAGCTGCAAAGTGAAGTCAACAACAACAAAAAATCTCTACAAAAAGTACTCCCACAGCAATGTTCCATGCTCTGTGTATGATATAGTGCTCTGTGCACTGTGTATCATACAGATCATTCTATAAGCAATTCACTGACAGTAATTACTTCCAGGAAGAAGTATGGGATGCGCCTGCGTGGCTTATATGTTGGAAGGACTAACAAACACTGATGCAGTCTCCCCCAGCCCGTCTTCCTGCAATGGGGAGAGCACGCTGAAAAAGTTCTGCTCACCTTGGTGACGGTGCCTTCAGCCAGGCTGGAGAGACTAAAGTGGGCTTCTTCCTCTGTCTTCAGTTTTTTAGAGGTAGGTCCCTCCTCGTGCCTGTAAAAAAAATAAATAGGGTTTCCCCTTAAAACAAAGCAAACAATACAAAACCCAGAACTACTGATGTGAAAAGTACGACTTTATTTTTCAAGTGTCAAAAATAAACAGCCGCACTTGGTCCTCCTTTACAAAGAGCCTGGCTCGTTTTCCCAACCTCAGAGCTTCCGGCCTGACCCTGACCTGAGCAGCCCTGGCTGCTTCACAGCATAGAGGTCACAGTCAGCAGTTGCATCACAAAGCCCTCTCACAGATGCAACTGCAAGCACAGGTAATGGAAACGGAACATTTCAGTAAGAAACCCATTGCTCTTCAGATACTATTCGCTGGTTTCCATCTCAGAATTGATAGCTATTAGCTTTCCATGTGCATAGAAGACTTGTGTCTTCTTCATGTACATGAGAGCTTTAGAAACTTCCTCTTACAGCTTCAAAGCTTACAAGATAACCCTTGATCAAATATGCAAGAGCTAGTTCTTAGAGAAGTCAAGCTATAAAAAAACCTAATTCTGTGGTGGACAGTATGCTAACAGAGTCCAATAGCATCTGTGTCGTGAGGGAAAGATGACTCCAAGGAAGTGTATCAAACATCTTGCTTCAAGCAACATTCTGGCTTTAACAGCCTGTCTAGAAGTCAGGAGAGGTCAAGTTAATTGCAAAGGAAAATCAAATCAAATCCAAAGGCTCTGCCCATAATCTCCCTTAAGCTACTGAACACTGAGATATGAAGATTTTCCTCCCAGACAAATAATCAATCCAGGGCAAAAGCAGCTGTCAAGAAGTGGCTGAATGAGAAGGGAAATTAGTAGGATCTAGTATTTCTAAATGTGATGTGTTTTTGTTCAAAAGCCCAACCTTCAGACAATGAGGCATGAAGAAGAGGTTATCCTAAAATTAAAGCAAAGAATAATAAGGCATGAGCTGGCTTATTCAATGCTGTTTCAATAATGAATCTCCTCTTACAGCTAGATGAAGGACTACAGTAATCAGAGCCTTACAAAAACATGAATTAAAAGTTTTAGTACTTGACATCTTTCCCATTCACCACTTGCCTTTTTCCCTTTGAGAAGCAAAAAGAAAAAGAAAAAAAGAAGAAAAAGAAAAAAGAAAAAGTAGATAGAAGACAGAAGGATGGGGCCCAGGAATCATTAAAAGGAGTGAATCATCCTGAGTTCTTTCCTTCAAATAGAACAGAAGCTGAGCACACAAAGCCTTGATGGCAAGAATGGAGGAAAATGCATAAACCCAAAGCAGCATGAAATTCCCCCAGAATTTGAGTCCATTCAAAAAACCTCGCAGTCATCTCAGTTCAACTTGGCCAGGTATTCCTGTGAGACAGACAACTTGGTACTGCTCATGGTACTGCTGAAGATTTGGAAACCACAGAGCTAGATTTTAGTCTCTGTTTCAACAATCCCTAGCCCTGAAATTTTATGCCTTCTTAAAAATATTGATTTCATATTAATCCCAGTATATATAGAGTTTAGACTCTAGTAAGCTACTAGACTCTCTGATCTTCAGTTTGCTCCTCAGGAAAACACTATGATAAAAAGTACCATAAGTATATCAACTATGTACCTATTCTCTTCCAAAGATACAAATTAACTTATAAGATGGCATTAAGAACCATTAAATATGCAAAGCACTGTGCTAAGTTCTGTGAGAATACAAGTTTGAATCACATAGAGAATTTCTTAAACCTTCCAAGATAAGATTCTTGGGAAAGAAGGATAAGAAGATATAAATTTTAGTTCTTCAGAACTGAGCAGGTGAAGGCAGGCCCAGGAATAAGCAGAAAGTAGTGAAATTTTAATATGATTAATATTCTCAATATTAAATCATTTAATAGCATTATTAGGACTTCTACATATATTGAACTCAGACTGTCTATTTGAAGTGGGAAAGGGCAATGACTCTCATCCCCCAATTACTTATGAAGGAGCAGAGCCCTGGGAGGTAGAAATTATCCATGCAGGATCACAGTAGACATACAAATGTTAGGAGCTGCTGCATTTGGATGTTGGGACCATAGGTAATTCATTGTTCTTTCTCCTCTTCTCATTTTCTTTTATAAATATGTATAAATTTTGCAATTTATTTATTTAGCCAAACATTTACCTAATACAATGTGTTAGCCACTAAAACTAAGCAGAGCTTTAGATAATAAACATACAAAAATTAATATGCAATCAAAATCTTTAAGAAGTTCAGTGAAATAAAAAAGATAAATATATAAACAGGCAATTAACAAAGCATTGTGGCAAGCAGCACATCCCTGTGAGAGGATAGCAAGTTGCTGTGTTGGACTGGGGCATGAGGTGCATGCTGGGAAGTAGTGAGAGATGAGGACAGAAAACATCTAAATTATAGACTCAGCAACTGTGAAGAAATACACTGGTTCTCTAAGTAGCTGGATTATGGATAAACTAGAGGCTTGATGCATGAAATTCATGCACGGGGGGTGGGGGGGGGGTAGGGGGGTGTCCCTCAGCCTAGTCTGCACCCTCTCCAATCTCGGATCCCTTGAGGGATGTCCAACTGCCCATTAAGGCCCGATCCCACAGGGCAGTCGGACATCCCTCTCACAATCCAGAACTGCTGGCTCCCAACTGCTCCCCGGCCTGCCAGCCTGATTGCCCCTAACCACTCCCCTGCCAGCCTGATCGATGCCAACTGCTCCTTTGCCGGCCCGATTGCCCCTAACTGCCCTCCCCTGCCAGCCTAGTCGCCCCTAACTGCCCTCCCCTGCTGGCCTGATCGCCCACAACTGCCCTCCCCTGCCAGCCATCTTGTAGCAGCCATCTGTGTCCACATGGGGGCAGACATCTTGTGTGTTGGAGTGATGGTCAATTTGCATACTACCTTTTTCTAATATAGGATACTTCTTTTCTTTCTGCCTATCTGAGTTTTCTCATTTGTATAACAGTTTGATCTTAAGCTGAAGGTAATGAAAAGCCATTAAAGCAAAGGTTTTTAATCAGGGGTCGAAGGATGGCATCAAGGAATGTGTGAATGCCCTGAAAATATACGCAAAACTTAGTATGTTAGGGTATGTTTCTGGGGAGAGGGTATTAGGACTTAATTGACATCTTCACAACATTTCACCCCAAAGCCACAGAATATACGTTTTTCTCAAGTGCACATACGACATTTTCAAAGATAGACCACATATTGGGTCACAGGCAAAGTCTCTCCAAATTCAAGTAGATAGAAATAATATCAAGCATCTTCTCAGACAATGGCATAATATTAGAAATAAACTACAATAAAAACAATTAAAAAAAATTCAAACACTTGGAAGCTGAATAGCATGCTATTAAACAATGATTGGGTTACCAATGAGATCAAAGAAGAAATTAAAAACATCCTGGAAACGAATGACAATGAAAACACAACAATCTAAAATCTATGGGACACAATGAAAGAAGTCCTGAGAGGGAAGTTTATAGCTCTACAAGCCTACCTCAAAAAACAAACAAAAAAAAATGGTAGTAAATCATCTAACTCTACAACTCAAAGAATTAGAAAGAGAGCAACAAGAAAAGCCCAGAGTGAGCAGAAGGAAGGAGATAATAAAGATCAGAGCAGAAATAAATAACATAGAAACAAAAAAAAAAAAAAAAAAACAAAAAAAACCCAATACAAAAGATCAATGACACCAAGAGCTGGTTCTTTGAAAGGATAAACAAGATTGATGAACCTCTAGCCAGGATCACAGTAGACATACAAAGCATCTTCTGGAAGCTTCTGGCTCACCAAGAAGCAAAGAGAGGACCCAAATAAACAAAACCAGAAATGAAAGAGGCAAAATAACAACAGACCCCACAGAAATACAAAGGATTGTTAAAAAATACTATGAACAACTCTATTCCAACAAACTAGCCCAGTGGTCAGCAAACTGCGGCTCACGAGCCACATGTGGTTCTTTGGCCCCTTGAGAGTGGCTCTTCCACAAAATACTGACTTCTGTGCATGGGCCACGAAGTTTCAATTGCACTGTACGTGTGCGCCCACACGTGGTATTTTGTGGAAGAGCCACACTCAAGAAGCCAAAGAGTTGCATGTGGCTCGGCAGCTGCAGTTTGCAGACCACTGAACTAGACAACCTAGAGGAAATGGACATATTCCTAGAAAAAGACAACCTTCCAAAACTCAATCAGAAAGAATCTAAAAATCTCAATAGGCCTATAACTATGGAGGAAATTGAAGCAGTCATCAAAAAGCTTCTAGCAAACAAAAGCCCGGGGCCAGATGGCCTCACAGGGGAGTTTTACCAAACATTCAAAGCAGAACTAAAACCTATCCTTCTCAGACTATTCCAAAAAATTCAAGAGGAAGGAACACTTCCAAGATCATTCTATGAAGCCAGCATCACCCTAATACCAAATCCAGATAAAGACAACACAATGTAAGAGAATTACAGGCCAATATCCCTCATGGACACAGATGCCAAAATTCTCAACAAAATTCTAGCAAATCGAATCCAGCATTACATCAGAAAGATCATACACCATGACCAAGTAGGATTTATCCCCGGGATGCAAGTATGGTACAATATCCGCAAATCAATAAACGTGACATACCACATAAACAAATTGAGAGATAAAAATCACAGTCATATCAATTGATGCAGAAAAAGCATTTGACAAAATCCAACACCCTTTCTTGATAAAACCCCCAGCAAATGGGAATAGAGAGATCATACTTCAACATAATAAAAGCCTTATATGACAAACCTACAGCCAACATCATACTCAATGGGCAAAAACTAAGCCATTTCACCTAAGAACAGGAACGAGACAGGGATGCCCACTTTCACCACTCCTGTTCGACGTAGTACTGGAAGTGCTAGCCATAGCAATTAGACAAGAAGAAGAAATAAAAGTTATCCAAATTGGAAAAGGAGATGTAAAACTGTCATTATTAGCAGATGACATGATGTTGTACATAGAAAACCATAAGGACTCTATCAAAAAATTATTAGACTTAATAAATGAATTCTGCAATGAAGCAGAATACAAAATTAATGCCAAGAAATTTTTATACACCAATAGTGAACTTACAGAAAGAGAGATTATAAAAAAACAATCCCATTTACCACCGCACTAAAAAAATTAAGATACCTAGGAATAAACTTAACTAAGAAGGTAAAAGACCTGTACTCGGAAAACTACAGGATACTGAAAAAAGAGATGGGGATAACATAAACAGATGGAAGAACATACTGTATTCATGGACTGGTAGAATCAACATCATTAAAATGTCCATACTACCCAAAGCAATCAATAGATTCAATGCACTCCCCATTAAAATACCAACGGTATATTTCACAGACCTAAAACGAGCTCTCCAAAGATTCATCTGGAATAAAAAAAGATCCCGAATAGCTGCAGCAATCTTGAGAAAGAAGGACAAAGTAGGAGGGATCTCAATACCAGATATCAAGCTGTATTACAAAGCCACTGTTCTCAAAACTGCCTGGTACTGGCACAAGAACAGACATATAGACCAATGGAATAGAACAGAGAACCCAGAAATCGACCCAAACCACTATGCTCAATTAATATTTGACAAAGGAGGCAAGAACATACAATGGAGTCAAGACAGTCTCTTCAATAAATGGTGTTGGGAAAATTGGACAGATATGTGTAAAAAAATGAAACTAGATCACCAACTTACACCATACACAAAAATAAACTCAAAATGGATAAAGGATTTAAACATAAGATGGGAAACCATAGCCGAAACTGGTTTGGCTCAGTGGATAGAGCGTCGGCCTGCAGACTGAAAGGTCCCAGGTTCGATTCCGGTCAAGGGCATGTACCTGGGTTGCGGGCATATCCCCAGTGGGAGATGTGCAGGATGCAGCTGATCGGTGTTTCTTTCTCATCGATGTTACTAACTCTCTATCTCTCTCCCTTCCTCTCTGTAAAAAATCAATAAAATATATTAAAAAAAAAAAGATGGGAAACCATAAAAATATTAGAAGAATCCACAGGCAGCAAAATCTCAAGACATATGCCAAAGCAGTATCTTCACCGATACAGCTCTTAGGGCAATGGAAACTAAAGAGAAAATAAACAAATGGGACTACATCAAAATAAAAAGCTTCTGTAGAGCAGAAGGAACCATCAACAAAACAACAAGAAAGCCCACTGCTTGGCAGAACATATTTGCCAATGTTATCTCCAATAAGGGTTTAATCTCCAACATTTTCAGGGAACTCATACAACTTAACAAAAGAAAGATAAACAACCCACTAAAAAATAGGCAACAAACCTAAATAGATACTTTTTGAAAGAGGACATACAGAAGGCCAAGAGAAATATGAAAACATGCTCAAAGTCACTAATCATCCGAGAGATACAAATCAAAACAACAATGCGGTACCATCTCACACCAGTCAGAAAGGCTATCATCAACAAATCAACAAATGACAAGTGCTGGAGAGGATACGGAGAAAAAGGAACACTCGTGCACTGCTGGTGGGAATGCAGACTGGTGCAGCCACTATGAAGAACAGTATGGAGTTTCCTCAAAAAACTAAAAATGGAACTTCCATTTGACCCAGTGATCCCACTTCTAGGAATATATCCCAAGAAACTGAAAACACCAATCAGAAAGGATATATGCACCCCTATGTTCATAGCAGCACAATTGACCATAGCTAAGATTTGGAAACAGCCTAAGTGTCCATCAGCAGATGAGTGGATTAAAAAACAGTGGTACATCTACACAATGGAATACTATGCTGTGGTAAAAAAGAAGGAATTCTTACCATTTGCAACAGCATGGATGGAACTGGAGAGCATTATGCTAAGTGAAATAAGCCAGTCAGAGAAAGATAAACATCACATGATCTCACTCATTTGTAGAATATAATGAACAACATAAACTGATGAACAAAAACAGATCCAGAGACAGAGAAGCATCGATCAGACTTTCAAACCTCAGAGGGAAGGTAGGGGAGGGGAGGGGTAAGGGGGGGAGAGATCAACCAAAAGACTTGTATGCATGCACATAAGCTAACCAATGGACACAGACACTAGGGGGGTGAGGGCATGAGTGGGGGGGTTGGGGAGCAATAGGGGGAAAAGGACACATATGTAATACCTTAATGAATAAAGAAAAAAAATAAAGTATCTCAGTTAAACTTCACAACAACCCTATGTGTTAATTATTGTTATTGTCTTTTACAAATGAGCAAACCAAGGTTCAAAAGGGTCTGACCTTGTCTAAAGCACAATTAGTAAAGGGTCCACAACTAGTCCTCAACTCTTAGTAACCACTCTCCTATGCAGCCTCCTGAAAGGCAGGTGTCTGTTATGGCCACTTGACACAGAACCACTTGCCAACTTTAACCGCTATTAAAGGGAAACGCTTGGGTCTGATCCAAATGTATCCGATTCCAAAATCAATGCGATTAGCCACTATACTAACCCAAAGTGAAAGGAGTGGGTTTGAGGTAAATCTAATACATCTTGGTAAACCAACTAGATATGGAAAGTAGAAAAGTGATGACTTCCTGGAAATAGGTGTCATTAACTAAAATAGAGAATAAAAAATAGCATGAAATGAGGTTTAAAAGGAGCATGGAAGAGAAAAGACGATGAAGTCATTTGTGGACACATTAAAGTTGAAGTAATGACAGACACTTAAGATACAGTGGCTAGGCTGGAAATATGTCAGGATGGACAAATACTTAGTAGTGTTTGAAGACGTGCATGTGAAATAATCAAAGGCCCTAGAACACGTATTGTGAAGGCAACGTGGCACAATGGGTGAGAGTGCAAGCTCTGGAGCTGGACTGCCTGCATTTATTTTATTTTAATTTATTTTTTAAATATACTTTTATTGATTTCAGAGAGGAAGAGAGAAGGTGAGAGAGATAGAAACATCAATGATGAGAGAGAATCATTGATTGGCTGCCTCCTGCACGCCCCCTACTGGGGATCGAGCCCTCTACCCTGGGCATGTGCCCTTGACTGGAATGGAACCTGGGACCCTTTGGTTCGCAGGCTGACGCTCTATCCACTGAGCCAAATCAGCTAGAGTTGGACTGCTTGCATTTAAATCCTCACACCAACATGTAGTCAGCTGTGATCTTGGGCAAGTTTCTTATCTTCTCTAAGGTTCAGTATCCCCAGCTTTGAGATGGTTATAAAAGAACCTACTTCAGAGGATGGCCCAAAGGATCTAAAAAGGTAATACATGTCAAGCAAAGCATTCAACACATACCTGTGTCCAATAAGTGTCAGCTCTTGGTGAGGAAGAGTCCTACAGAACATCCACATTTAAGGTTGGTGGGGAAAGAAAGCAGCCCTCAGAGGAATCGAAGCAGGAGCCGTTAAAGATTTAGACAGAAACACCCGGAGAAGCTGAAGTTAAGGAAGATATATGAGTTCCGAGGCAAAGAATAACTGACAGTGTCAAGTGCTACCAAGAGGTGAAGAAAGAAAGGGCTGCCAAGCTAAAGTCCATGTAAGCAGTTGGTGTCTTTTGGAAGAACAGTTTCAGGGAAGCAGTGGGGGCAGAAAGCCGAAACAATGAGTGCCCAGTAAAGAATCAGTGTAGACTATTCTCCAATTAGCCTGGCTTATGGAAGGAAAGAAAATGATAGGTAGTAACTTGAGGGGGAAGCGAGAGATTTATTTTATTTTGTTACAGAGGAAAGAAATATAGTGTTAATGTGTAGAGGGAAAGGAGCTGGTACAAAGGGAGAAGCTGAAAATACAGAAAGAGGGAAGATATTAGGATTGGACTAAGGTACCAGATGATACAGGAGATGACATCTCAGGAAACAGGTGAAAGGATTAACTTGGGACAGCATGATACTATTATTGTTTTGGGTTTTGACTACTGCCTTCCCTTCTAAATAGTTCAAAGTGCTTATTAAATTAAATATTAATTTAAGAGATAGTGTTACAATATCTGTTGAGAGGATGCTGTTTTTAGATGGAGACACTCTCATAAAGGTAAAACTATTTAACCAAAATCACAGAGTTCAAAGCTAGAATGAAGACTCGTGATTCCCAGTCCAGGGCTCTCTGTGTTGGCCTCTGACACTTCCTAAACAGACATTTGCTCACTCCCCAGTCTTTGTCCCTTGCCCCTACACAGGAAATATGTACCGTGGATACAGAGATACTGAATATACACAAAAGTATAACTGGTTGTTAGCAATTTTCTTCTCTTTGGGGAAACCACCTCCAAAGCTGATGGGTACCTTACCATAAAAATTAAGGGTTTCAAGAACCTTGCAGAAGGGGCTGAATCCTTCTTATTAAATATAGAAAGTACTCAATAAATATTTGTTAAATGCATCATTTCTGCAGTTCTTACAAACAAAGATTTCTGAAGAAAGGTAGAGAATGGGAGTGTGAGTGGGTGTGTGTGAGCGAGATAATTCTCAGGCCCCAGGAGACACTCAGGCTTCCAGAAAGAGTGAGGGGTAGGATTAGAGCTGAAGGTGTCATCACAGCGGGGACCAAATCACAGAACAACCTCTGGGTTTTTCTTAAAGTCAGCTAATACCAGTATACATTTTAATCAAGGGGAGAAGGGGAAATGACCCCTTTCCTTCCCACAACAGTAGAAGGTAATCAGGATCAGGAACTGGAGCCTTAACACAGACAGAGAATAGCTAATGACTGCAGTGAGGCCAAAGCAAGGCTGCCATGGGAAGAAAAGGACTTCAAATTGTATTAACTGTTCTAAAGTACTGATCTGAGGGATATAGGCAGATGAGGCTAGCAGAGAGAAAGTAAACTTCCAGTGACAGCCTTTCTATGTAGAAGAAAGCGTGACAGGCTAAAGTGAAACAAAAAACTCTCCAGAATGTATCAGGAAAGCATGTGATAGAATCTATCAATCCCATGATTATTTTTTTTTTCAATTCTAACATAGCCGGGGGTATTAATCTATAAAAAGCCACAGAAAGCATAAAGCTTTCTATTCAACTTGGAAGATGATTCATTGAATTAGCAATTTACAAAACCCTGTCAAGGTTTTTGGAAATTATTCAGTACTCTTCCAATGGGGTATTTACAAATAAGCTTTACTTGTCAATAAAGATACAGCTGTGGGAAGGAAGAAAAAAAAATGTGGCCTAAGCCTAGATCTCAGAATCCAATCTAAATAAATAAACAGATCATTTTGATTTGGGAGGAAAAGTCACCAATAACCAAACCTAAAACTGGTAAAAAATCAAGTTATACACCCAAATGATTCTGGATAATAAAAAACAATTTCTTATGGTTTTTATTTTGTTTTGAACAGAAATGGATACAGATTCTGAAAAGAATTTGCTGAGGGAAAAAAAAACTTAATAGCTTCCTGAAAGCTTGATTTGATTTGAGAATTATATGAAAAGCATTTTGCCATTCTTACAATGCAAACACCTCACTGATGCTATAACCAAGTACATCAATAACACAGGGCCAGGTTTTTTCATTCCCCTTCTCACCTTTCCTCCAAAAATCTCACTGACATTCTCCTGATACCTAACCTCCCAAACAAAAAACCTTATGACCTTCACCCCTCTCCTCTCATCCCCAGCACCCTACTTTAGAAAATGGTAAAATTTAGTATTAGATAATCAAAACTGTTTAGCCTTCATATTTATATAAAGCAAGAATTTGATGCTGATTAAAAAGCCAACAGCCCTGAAGGTAGCTCTCCATTCCAGGTGAATAGCAAGAATAAAATAGACCTACAATGCACAGATGAGAAACCAGTATTTTCAAGGCCAGGATCAAATAACCAAAAGTTTCTTCCTCCCACAACCAACCGTCAGTCTGGAGCCCCAGTCTATGACTACCACCATCTTATGTTGTCCAATGTGAAATGCAACCACAGCATTACTTACTTGTCTTGGAAAACGTCCTGAGCAGTCAGTTGATCCTTTTTCTTGATGGCTTCAGTCAGAGGGAATAGGGTCTTTATTTTGGAGAGAGGAATCTCACAGTTAGCTGTCACCTCAGTGGGGGGATTCAGCATGTTTAGAACATGCTGCTGAACTGGGGGCAGAGGCTCCTGAGGATGTAGAGCTCTGTGCAGCAGACACTGTGGGGAAAGTATAAGGACTTTAAAAAGCAAGTAAATGGCAAAAGCCATTTGAAGTCCAGTTGTCAAAAACATCGAAGAATTTTATACAAGTATTTATACTTGATTACACTTAGACTACTAAAGCATTCACTGAGTCAGGCCTTACATGTTAAGCTTTACATTTCTAATTTTAGAACAAAAGTTGTTTCCCCTCCCTCATTATTTAAAGGAATTATAAGCATTAAAAAAAACAAAAAACAGGCACTTTCTTTCGTGCAGAAGATCCCTCAAAATTACAATGGCCCTAATATGGACCTGAGCTAGTTAAGGAGGCTTTAAGAAGTGAGTTAAGAGGGAGTTGAGGGTCTCTCCATCCACAGCCCCCACCCCTTCAGAAATAGGCCTTCCACTGCTCTGTGAGGAAGAGTTTGCCTGAACAAGCTGCATGGGATCATTTTCAGTTTGGGGGTTCAGAAAAGCCTATGTCCTGCTGTCACTGAGTTAATCCAGGAGTAATCCAGAATACTCCTTCCCTTCAACCCTGGCCTATGCCTCCCCTTCCTCAGCATAAGTCAGCTCTGTTTTCAACTTCCTGTTTCCCTTAATCCAATCTCCACCTTCCAATTCCTTTGGCCCAAGATTTAGAAATTCATATTTCATATTTCCCTGTATTTTAGTTACTCTTTAATAGTTTCATACTATAACCTCTTTATCTGACCTTTATGCTACCTTTAATTATGAAATTTTTGACAAATGTGGCACTGGAACACTTCTTCCCTAATAGTGATTATTATAAACTTCATTAAAACTCTACTGTTTGGATATTTAAAAAAGAAGAAAAGCCTGGAAAACACATAAAAGGAAAATCGGCTTTTTATTAAGCCTTCCTGAAAAAACAACAGCCTTTCTCCAGAAAGAAATTAAAAGCACCCTAACTTGACTTCTTTCTTTCCAAAAGCTCAGAGTATTTTTCTCTTTTAGTAGAAAGAAGGTGAGTTTCTTCCATTGAACATATAGAACAACTGAGGGGATTAAAAACATTTGTTAGTGACTGGTCAATTACCCTAATTTTTCACTCAGTTCTCTTTCATTTAAAAAAAGTATGATAGGTTCATCTTTTCTTTCTCACCTGAAATAATCTCTGAAATTGAGGATTTGGGATTTTGGTGGTTGGAAATAAGTCTTCAATGGTGTCTCCCTCTTCATCTTTCTTGACCAAGCTCATGGAGTCAATCAGAGCATCGACAGCACTTAACTGTGCCTCTAAAACAAGGATAAACAAAGAAGCAGAAAGAAAAATAGACTAATTCTATTATTTTCCACTAAAACAAATGCTTTCCACTCATAGCTATTCATAGCAATACTGGCAGGTTATACAGCCCTGGCTCTGCCAAATATAGTCTCTAGTTATGCAAATCATTTACCTTGGTTTTCTTATATGTAAAAATGAGTTATTTAGAGTAACTGGTCTCTTAGGTCCTTCCCAGTTCTACCATTTAGTGAATTTTTGACAATGGAAATCATATCAAAAGCAAGAGAGTTTAGCCCTGGCCAGTGTGGCTTAGTTGGCTGGACATTATCACATGTACCAAGAGACTGCTGTCAGGGCACATGCCCAGTTTTTGGGCTCCATCCCCAGCAGGGAGTGTGCAGGAGGCAGCTGATTAATGTTTCTCTCTCACTGATGTTTCTCCCTCGCTCTGCCTTCCTCTAAAATCAATAAAAACATATTTTTAAAAATTTTAAAAAGCAAAAGACTTTGTTCCAGAGGAATGCCACACAAACCAGACCACAGCCACACAAAACCCAACCTGTATACGGCGATTCAAAATATTCAGAATTCAATGAATTAATATTAAAAAGAAATTAGCAATTAAAGGAGAAAAACATTTAAAAAGCCCTGGCCAGTGTGGCTCAGTTGGGTGGGCATAGACCCGTGCATTAAAAGGTTGCTGGCTCAATTCCCAGCACATGTCCAGGTTGTGGGCTCAATCTCCAGTAGAGGGTATGTGGGAGGCAGCCAACTGATGTTTCCCTCTCACATTGATATTATTCTCTTCCTCTCTAAAAATCAATATAATTTTTTTAAAAAGAAAAAAAGCATTAACTTTATAAGGATTTAATATAACTTATATCACAGCTTAACAGGAAGACAACATTGGATCAGAGTGAGCAGATTCCTTCACAAGCCCCCCAAGTCAGAAGGAGCCCTTTCCTCTCACAAAACTCATGGCACTAAGCACACTCTGCATATACGCACACTTGTGTTCATGTCTCATGCAAACGCTAAAGATCCGGAAGAGCAAAAACATGACTTCCTTTTCTTTACGACTCTTCTAAAACCTAAAAGAAAGTGCTCCTCAATAAAAATCGACCTAGTCAACAACAATGACATGCCCCAAGGCAATGTGGATGAAAGGCAACTCTAACAAAAATGCTTCTACTTAAACTACCATGTGTCACTTTCATGCTGCTGATTCACACAGCAGTTCAGTTCCTAAAAGCTGAGGTGCTAATTTTGGATCATTGAGTCACTAGGCAAAAGGTAGAAAAGAGTAAGTGGTCCCTAAAACATCCATTATGCTTCTGTCCGTTACTGCTACAAATTTCCCTTTTGAACAGCTACTACAGATGGAAAGAGCATGCAGCTATTTATCATAAAACCTTCTTATCCCATTTTTGGACTTTCTAGGGGAGGCTTCAGGCACTGGCACAGCCATCACCATGGTCAGCTGACTACGTAAACAACATAGTAGGTGGTACCTGTGTATGAACATGCAGTGATTTTTCATTTGCCATTACGAGCTATCAGGACGTTATCAGGCCAGATCATTCTAGCACTGCACACCCCTACATAAATGTCTACTTGGGAAATATGCCAAACGGTTTTAATAATACATTTTTCCAATGGAGAAAATGCAAACAAAAATGTCAACTCACAGAAAATAAGTCAACAGGTCGAGAGATATTTAATGTTTTAGGTCCTGGGTGAATGGTGTATGTCCATAATTTCTCAACAAAGTTCTCTTTTTTAAATGTTCTGCTCATTTAAAGTTTGGGGTTATTAAGAGGTAGGGATAGACTACTCTAACACACGGGCAGCTTCTGCATGTTGAAGTCCACGCCTGGCTCCCCCATGATGCAGAGGGACTCATTTATAGAAGATGGGAAAGACACAAGCCCCAGAAGCCCATTTGTTTCTTGGCTTTTCTACTGCACACTTCTCCCAAACGGGCGAACCAAAAAAACACACAGAGAAACCAGCTTTGAGAGTCACCTACTATTCCCTAATCCTACACTGACACAGAGAAAAACTTGTGAACTAAAACATCTACGTGTCATTTGTGTTCTTTGTGGTATGTTCTCTACATCTGGCCCACTACTATATTTTGTTACAACTGTCTTAAACTGTGAGCTCTCTGGAAGATAGGATCTGCATCTGTGAGACTCATTCTGTGCAGTCCCTGACATTTGTAGCCAGATGCTTAATAAAGGCCTTTCCACGCCAAGCTCGAAGAACTCCTGGAAATGAGAACAGTGCGACTTAAACTGTTACCGTGAAACTACAAAGGAAGGGCAAAGAGAAAAGGTAAACTCCAGCACTATCACTCTTCAAGTTAAAGTTATAACATATTTTATGTAGGACACTAAAGTCCCAGGTTTAATTCTATATGTCAACTCCCGTAGAGGGCAAACCTGCTCACAACCAAAGAATGTACATCCATTTCTAGCAAGCTGCTTCCTAGATATAAATCCTAAGTCAGAAGGGGGAACCTAGAGAGTGTTTGGAGAGTTCAGGGCAAACGTATCCTTATTACTGGAAAAACACATGACGAACCACCTTCATTACTGTGTACGATGTGACTTGGACCCAACTAATTCCATCCTGTGAAACCTTGGCCCCAGCCAATGACTGCAGACAGGTGATTTCCCAAGAACAGTTTGTGTTTAGAGCCAATTAGGGAGCAAAGTAGAAATAAACTCACCCGTGGGAGTGTATTTCTTATTATTTTTCAATGATGAAAACATGTATTGCCGCAAGTCTTCCATGAAAGGCAGCTGCACATACACCAAACACTAATGAGAAAGAAAGGAGGTAAAAGCAAAAACAATCCAATTAATAAAAAAATATAAAACTGGTCCCAAATGCTGTGAAAGTGGCACAACAAAAATATTTCAAAAATCAGAAGGCCCAATGCCGGTGCATGGAAAGTACAGTGTTTTGATTACTGTTATTAGCTGTACACAGCTGCAAAGAGTACAGAGAATATTAAACATGAAAGACATGCTTCAAAGAAAGTCTACCAAAGAATATCTGGAAAATGTATGCCCAATACAATAAATGAGAAGAGTCAGGTTGAGGGAAGGCTGATGTGCAAGTCAAGTCATTTGCTGTCCTTTTTTCAGTTCTGCCACAGTAAGTTCTTTGAGAAATAGGAAATGTAAGAAATGTAGACCTGTATTTTAAATAGGACATCGCTGACCAAACTGACTTTCACAAAGATCACAACAAAATCACATCCTCAATCTTTGTAAATAAAGACTGTTGTAAAAAAAAAAATAGAGGTAATCTATTCCTATTAGGTTCTAAGATCGTCAAAAAGGATGATAACCAAGAGAAGGTCACTGGATTGGGCAAACGGGAGGTCATGGTTAACCTTTAGTGATTTGATAAGAAGGTCCTTTACATACTCATATTAACATATGTTCTTCCATTGCAACTGAACATGTGGTTCACAGGCCAGCAACATCAACATTACTTAGGAGTTTGTGAGAAATATAGAATCCCAGGCACCACCCCAGAATACAGAATCAGAATTCGTTTTTACAAGCTGCCCCAAGTGATTCCCACACACATTAACAGTTGAGAAGCACTCTTTAGAATAAAGAAACTGAAGGGGAGAAAAACCATGAATAAAGAGCCCTGTGGGTTTTACCTCATAGGTGTCCTTGATATGAGGAAAAGCCACGCCAACCTGAGGATTAGATCTTCTGTCGTAAGCATAGCGAACTATGGCCACCATGGCCAATTCATCCAAAGCATGGATCAGGGAGGAAAGGGCCACCGCTGCTGCCTAGTAAGAAAGATGCAGCATTAACACATATCCAACACGGGAGAGTTTTCACAACAGAACCACATACTACTCCTAAGACTGTGTTCTACTGTCTTCCTGTTTCAGATTTTTAAAAATTTATTTTTAATCCTCACCCGAGGATATTTTTCCATTGATTTTTAGAAAGAGTGGAAGAGAGAAGGAGCAGCCTGCAACCGAGGTACATGTCCTTGACCGGAATCGAACCCAGGACTCTTCGGTCCGCAGGCTGACACTCTATCCACTGAGAAACACCAGCTAGAGCTCAGACTTTTTTTTAAAGTGCACCTTCACCCACTTCAAGACCACACTCTACCCATTTGCATTTGATCACATTTACTTTACCTCTTCTGGAACTTTACTTCATCATCTAAATCCTCTCTCTTATCACTTCAATCTTCCTTATCTGAATTCATACCCTCACCCTCTACATAAACTCGTCTCAGCATTCCTAAACAAAATCTTTCTTTGTCCCCCTTTCTCCATAAATTACTACATGTATCTTTCTTTCCTTTCACCTCTAAATTCCATGAAATAATCATCTTGTTGTTGACACTGCTTAGCACAAGATTGTTCTTCAATCTAATCCATCTACTGACCCGTCTTACTGAAATTATCTTCTGAAGTCAGCCATGACCTCCTAATTGCTAAGCCCTTGGCTCTCATTCTACTTGACCTCTCAGTAGCATCTGACCATCCCCCTTTCCCTGAACTTTCTCCTTTGGCTTCAGAATAACATTCTCTCCTGATTATTATACACTAGGAGCCCAGTGCATGAATTTGCACAGCACCACCCACCCGGCTGGTTCCACCTTCTCCTGCTGGTCCCACCTTCTCCTGCCTCCCTGCTTCCCTGCTCCTGCCTCCCCACTTCCCTGCTCCCGCCTTCCCATTCCTGCCCCGCCTCCCATCTCCAGAGCAATGCCTGAGGCGCATGCAGCCTCCTGATGATAGGAGCTAATAAAGAGGTAATATGCTAATGATCCTGGCTAATTTGCATATTACCTCTTTATTTGTATAGATTGTGAGCCACTCCTCCTTTGGTTCTTCTCTTCCTACAACTAACTTGACACTCTGCTCTTGACCTTTCTCTCCTTCTCTTACTCTAAAGCTCTACTTGGGGATTATTTTATCCAGGCTCATGAGTTGATGAATCAAAAGTCTGTATATTCAGCTTTAACACTCTTCTAAAACCCAGACTTATATTCAGCAGAAGTTCACAATGCAGTTAAGATGTGTTGACAGTATATCCCAAAACTGCATGATTACCAACAGGATCTGATTTAGGAGAAACCCAGGAACTCGGATTTTTAAATTGGAGGATTCGCATATTAGAGCCTATTGTGCTCTAGTGAATCTGTGCAGTACTGAGTGTTTTCTACTAATGTCAACTGTTCTGATGGAATAATGGAATAATATCCATTCACTAGATTTGCAGCCAGCTACCCTTCAGAAGTGAGGAGAAAGAGAGGATTAAGAGGACTAGATCTCTTACACCATCACCCTCCCCCTCACCCCAAACAAGCCTTCTACATCTACTAATTTTAAATACAAATATTTGGAGACCTGCTTCAGTAGTCTTAAAAAGACACTATATTCTAATCTTCCAGCTTAGATCAGCATCTCCAAGGAAATAAGTTCTGACTTGGAAGCCACACAGAAAATATTTACAGAGAGGGCAGGTTCACCTGAGTGTAGGATGTAAGAGTCATAGGTTGTTAGCCAGGCAGAAACCAGCCTGAAAACAGAATCTCTTGGGAAGGTGGGGAAAGAGTGCAAAGAGATGGGGGTTGGAAAAGACAAATTTCTCAGTGACAAGTGGTCCAGAGAGTCAGTGAAGCTCATCTCCAGGACACTAGAGCCAGTACTAAATGTCCAATATCCATAACAATGAAAATGTCAACCTGACCCAACCTTTCTGGGGACCCTGAGATCCCCATACTAAATGCATGTGTTCAAATGTTTTTGTTTTTAACATTCACCTGCTGTCCGATGGTAGGACTATTTCTTAAGGCCTTGTGCTCATACTATGACAAATTCATTAGTCATTTCTTCATTTTCAGAGTTAAAAGACAATGAATTTCCCCACTGCCATTACAATAATTAATGTCATTTTAAACTATAAATGTCCCAAACAATTCACTTAAAATGACAATTTAATTCTTGGCACTACCTCAAAAACCCATTGTCAACTCACCTCATCATCTTTTGCTGCAAAGACTTTTAGAACTTGATTTCCCATGAAATATTTCCTGTGGACCTACAAGAGTAAGTGAGGAAAGAATCAGTTATGATCCAAAATAAGTTATACATAAAATCATAATGCCAGTTTGCTAAGAAATTCCATTCAAGCCGAAACTGGTTTGGCTCAGTGGATAGAGCGTCGGCCTGCAGACTGAAAGGTCCCAGGTTCGATTCCGGTCAAGGGCATGTACCTGGGTTGCGGGCACATCCCCAGTAGGAGATGTGCAGGAGGCAGCTGATCGATGTTTCTCTCTCATCGATGCTTCTAACTCTCTATCTCTCTTCCTTCCTCTCTGTAAAAAAAAATCAATAAAATATATTTTTAAAAAAAAAGAAATTCCATTCAAAATGTTCTTACTGAAAAACATTGACAAGTACTAGAAACAACATATTACCTAAGATTCAACAGAATAAATATATGAGCATCTAATATGCATCAACATTGTTCTGGGCACTTTAAACACAATAATGAACAGAATATAGATTGTCCTGAGGAGCTTAGGTAAATATTAAATTAACCACAGTGCAGTACTAATATACAGTGCTACAAGGACACAAAAGTAGTCTTCTAATACAGTATTACAGTTTAGTGCTACAAGAGCACATAAGAAGGGCATCTAGTTTGGTCATGAGGGCTCAGGGAAGGCTTCTGCAAATGGTGACACCTAAGTTAAGATTTAAAGGATGTGTTCGGAACTGAGATAAAAAGTCTGGCCACAAATATCCTGGGCAGAGATAATAGTGTGTTAGTTTAGAGTGACATAAAACACAGAAATATTTGGGGAACTGCTTCTTAAGTAGTACAGTGCCACAGTGCAAGGGGAAAGGGGGGAACTAGCAAGATTAGCAACAATCAATCATGAAGTCTCTTATCAGCAAAATTAAGTGGTCCTAAGAGCAATGAAGAACTGCAAAGAGACCAGAGCAAAGAACTAAACAGAGGGGCAGCACTGGAGGAAGGGTAACTGAAGCAAAAAAAACAAAACACAACACTGTGTTCTTTTGCCCCCTTTAGTTACTCATCTATCACAGTATCAAAGGGGTCAAATATGAGAAAATGAACACTGAAGAGTTGCCACCTGCACCTATTGAATAAGATGAGAACTTCTCTCTCATCTAGGGGCCCTTGCGCCTGAAGCTTATTTATAAGAACATGCCATATGCTGTATAAGGCAAAGCTTCTCAAATGTTTTGGGTTTCTTTTGCCCTTCCACCTCTAAAGCTGAGAAATTATGAGCACTGTCATAGCAGCTCAAGACTAAGTCTCAAAGGTATGGGTGTGAGGCCCATGTAACTCAAATTCCCTCCATCTCCACTTCCATTCCCCATTTGAGAACCATTATTTGAAGAAATATGGGAATAATCCTATATTTTTAGTTTGCTACATTTATATAGATTTGCCCTCCTATTAGAATTTGTAATAGTTCTTGATTGATTAAAGAAGAGCTAATGAAATCTCTTCCCAAGGCATCTAAATGACTTTTCAAAAGACAGCCAGACATTTAGGGGAAGTTCTGGCTAAATTCTTATCCGTCTGTAATTACATATCCAGAACACTGACAACTTGGAGAAAGACAAATTGAAAGGACTCTTGAAAATTTTAAAAAGAAAAGTAATTTACATTTCAAAAAAAGAAAAAAATAACCCAAACCAAAAATCCTATTTTATAGAATGAAAACTATCAGTTCAATCCAGAAATGTTAGTTTCCCTCACTGTAAGGGAATTTGAAAACTATGTGATTTTATCAATTTAATAATTACTCATCTGTTACAAGGTGCATGCTTATACTTTCTTAGTTGACAAGATGATGTGTATACATTTGTTAAGATAATACACAAAAGCAGGTATGTAAAACTTAGACTATTCAAAAATGAGGCTATCCATCTGGTGGGCAGATTACAACTGATCAATGGCATAAGCTTTGGAATCAGAGACCTGATTCAAAACCCACCTCTACCACCTTCTAGCTAGGTGACCTTGGACCAGTTTTTTAACAGCTCTGAAGCTCAATTTCCTAATGTATAAAATACATATCATAGCACCTACCTAAGAGGCTCATAAAAGAATGAAATGGGAATTTACATAAAATGCTTAGTATAATGACAGGAGTATTATAATCACTCGATAAATGATAACTATTATATTATCTTCATAGTACCTGTCTGAGATTATACTTAAGATAAAAATAGTTTAGAGCTTAAAAACAAAAAGCCAATTTAGAAAAATAATTCATGACTTAAAAGTTAATAAAAATCTTTTAAAAAGGTGACAGGATTAAGAAAAGCGAAAACAACACATAGACATAGACAACAGTACAGTGATTATCAGCAGGAAAGAGGAACAAGGGGAGGGAAAAGAGGGTATAGGGGGGATAAATGGTGATGGAAGGAGACTCGACTTGATAATACAATACGCAGATTATGTATTATAGAATTGTATACCTGAAACCTACATAATTTTATTAATCAATGTCACCCCAATAAATTCAATAAAAAGTTTTTAAAAAATGAAAAATGTACTTTTTGTTCAGCTCATTCTTCCTTGCTTTGCCATTCACTAAACAGGCTCCCCCAGTCCCAGCTAGACATAGATGATTTCAATTTTTTGAGTTTTGAATTACACTTGCAGGTTTTTTTTGTCTTATTTTGTTGTTGTTTTTAATATATTTTTATTGATTTCACAAAGGAAGGGAAAGGGAGAGAGAGATAGAAACATCAATGATGAGAGAGAATCATTGATCGGCTGCCTCCTGCACACCCTCCATTGGGGAATCCAGCCGGCATGTGCCCTTGACTGGAATTAAACCCTTCAGTCTGCAGGCCGACGCTCTATCCACTGAGCCAAACGATAGGGCTGCAGATGTTTTGAATAGGTCTTTTCTACCTGTCTGGAGTTAGGAAGACCACTTTCCAATGGGCCAGTTTGTACAAACAGGTCTGACTAAAGGTTCTGTTTCACTGAAAAGACTCATAAGCACTGCCATTAATAACCACTAATTTTAAGTTTCCATACCTCCCAAAGTGAGTTCACTTTGGGAGGTATATAAAGCATATTTAGTATAATTTGTTAGAAAATTATTAGAGATTCTCAAATCTCAAAAAGTATTCTTACCATTAAAATCTCATCAACTTTAAGTAAATCTTCTCAATTTTCAGCTTATGAGTCTTAAAAATGTATCTAACAACTGGCACATATCATGAAAAAGATTCTCCCAACTTCAATGAATTATTCTAACACTGAATTACACAGGGACTTATGCTTAAGCAATATGAAGAAGTTCAAGCCCAATATACTGGGTAGTATTTATTTTTATTATAATTCTCAATTGAGTTCATCTAGAATAAAAAAAAAAAATCTTCATCCCTACAGAGCCTGAAAAGATACATTTTATACTGATTCATTTTCATTCACCTCACGAATAATTTTATCTAAGATATCCAGGAATCTTTAATAACCCTTTCTAGGGAAGTATATGGTATCTCAGGGCCTTCAGTAAATTACTGCATTTCCCACTGTTTCTATTTTGTGCTATCTCTGCATTGGTATCTAAAAAGCATATGACATGAACAAATTTCACATCTTGGACCTCTTTGCTGGGCATTGAGATGAACGGTGACTGGCATAAATCAATGATATTCTAAGAGGTCTATTGGCATTCAAAACCCAGCTAGATCTTCATTCCTATAAACACTCCATTATACATAACAGTTTCGAAAAGGCAATATAATAGCAAAGAACTAGATACTGTTTCTTTAAGGCTACTATGAACGATGACTGACAGCAAAGCTAAAAAGTGACTTTCAATTACATCTACTCCTCTGACTTTTCTCCATCTTGATTTTCTCTTCAAAAATCAAAAATAGTGTCCTGGCCAGTTTGGCTCAGTGGATAGAGTATCAGCCTGCAGACTGAAAGGTCCTGGGTTCAATTCCGCTCAGGGAGCACATGCTTGGGTTGCAAGCTCCATCCCCCCACTGGGGGTGTGCACGAGGCAGCTGATCAATGATTCTCTCATCATTGATGTCTATCTCTCTCTCCATTTCCCTTCCTCTCTGAAATCAATAAAAATATATTTTTAAAAAATCAAAGGTAGTGACACTAACTCCCAGACTACATTTTAGAAAAACTAAGTTAAATAAACATATTATAAATAAAAGGACCAATCAAAATCACACCATCTCAAATAATAACAAGAAAAAAGTCACTTATTTTGTTTATAATTAGTAAACTAAGTCCTGTACCTGAGAAGATCTACAAAATCCCAAAACAGAGAAACACTTCCCCTCTGATTTGTATTTCATTTGTTCCTCATCCACTTTAGAGAAAGGAATGATATCACTCCCATAGCGGAACCCTAGAGAACAAGAGAAGAGCATCTGTTAAGCATACGGAGCCTCATTCTCTATGAGCTGAAATTAGCCTTCCGCATACACTAACAATACATGCACACTCCAGATCAAGCCTCCATATACTATTCCCTAAAATCAAATTTCATCCCTTGTGATGAATGGAGAAGCAGCAGCAGATACACAAACAACATCTACAAAAAGAGTCGATTAAAATCCAATTACATTTTTTAAGTACATATTCTGCAATTTAGTTACTTAATGATTACCCAGCCTAGAGGAAAGAATATAGCCAATGCAATAAACTAGTTATTCTCTAAAGATAAACCATGGTTGACTAGAATATAATCATGATTTGTAAACAAAATAACATGAACATATTTCTTCAGAAACCTGGAGAACCACAGAGAAAAATGCCCACAGGAAATTTTCAAAACAAAATGTTCTCAAAAATGCATACAAGTGCCTAATGGAAGAAGCCAAAACTTTTCTATTTAGACACATTCAGTTGATAAGTTAAATATTTTTCTGCATTTAAATTTATTTTATTTCTGGGATTGTATTATCTATTATTTTTTTTCTATTACTTAGGTTGCTCATATAAATAAAGGCTCTTGGTTTCTTTTTTATTGTTGTTAATCCTCATCTGAGGATATCTTTCCATTGATTTATAGAGAGAGTGGAAGAGAGAGGGAAAGACAGAGAGAAACACATCGATCGGTTGTCTCACCAGGGCCTGGGCCAGGGAGGAGCCTGCGACCGAGGTATGTGCTCTGCCTGGAATTGAACCCAGGACCTGTCGGCCTGCTGACCAACTCTTATCCACTGAGCCAAACTGGCTAGGGTGGCTCTTGGTTTCTAAAAAAAACACCACACACACACAAAACTCCCACTCTGTCCAAGGCCTCTGCTCTATGAAGGTCATGCTTTTTCAATATGCAGTGTTATATATTTTGTGGGGAGAAGGATCATCAAAATCCAAGGATTCTGGCTTTGGGTAAAAGGAAAGGAAAAGTATATGCACCTTTACTCTAAGAAACATAGAAACTTGTGTGCTTGAGACAGAGTCGGTGATCCAGCATTTATTTGTTCTTGTCAATCTGTTGATGTCACATATTTAATTTTTAAAAATTTTTTTCTACTTTTATGTATGTCTTTTTAAAAATTTCCAACAAAAAGTTAACAGGGGAATGTATGGCACATGGTTAAGGGTGGTATCAAAACCAAATGTTTTTTTAACTTTTCTGTCATCAGACATCTTCTTACTTAAATTGTTTAATAGTAATGTGAAAATTCTAATGAAAACTGTCCTGGGTTTTTGGTTCATCTATTGAAAGGGTAAATCAATAACTCTAACTTTAGTACATAGCAAAAAAGATAGAATAGACTACACCATATGACCATATTCCTTTGCCCTTCTCTCTAAGAAACAGAACTCTACATATTTGGGAGTAGAGAGTGGAGGACAGGCAAAGGGAGTATG
Organism: Myotis lucifugus; assembly: GCF_000147115.1. Taxonomy (NCBI): domain Eukaryota; kingdom Metazoa; phylum Chordata; class Mammalia; order Chiroptera; family Vespertilionidae; genus Myotis; species Myotis lucifugus. Next base: position 16,454,135 of record NW_005871051.1, on the reverse strand, counting down.
TGAGTAACTGCAAAAAGTTTAAGAGACAAAAGTTGCACATCTATGCTCTCTGAACTCAAACCATATTCAACTATTCCTTCTCCATTGCTCAATCCATAAGTTTCCCTTTTGCCTAAGATAACCAGAGCTGCTTTTTTTTGCTTGCAACCAAAATAATTGGCATCCTCAACTCTAATCTCTTCTCCTTCCAATCTATCCTATACCCAGCCGTCATATTAATCTTCCTACAACACAGCCCAATGACAACCTGCTCCTCTAAACTATAAACAATGCCATGCTGCTTTCAAAATTAAGGCTAAACTCTTCAGCCTATCATTCAAAGCCCTTCCTAATTCAGAACAGCACGTAATAACACACTCTGAAGCAGGACAGCCTTGAGTTCAAGTTATGCTAGTTTGCTAGCTGTGTCACTTTGAATACATTAATGAAAGTCTTTTGGTCAAAATTCCCTTATCTATAAAATGAAAGTAACAAGAGTGCTTCATTAGGTTGGTGAGAAGATTAAAAGAAAAAATACAGGCTATCTATGAGATACTATCCTCCATTACCACACACTAATCTGTATGTGCCCAATCCACCAGCAACCCAAATACTCGACATCACTGAGGAGGCCTTGTACTTTCCTGGTCTTCACCTGTCATCGTGCTATTCTTCCTATATGGGTGGGTCACTACACTAGGATCAAATGATTTTCCAGTGATGGAGCCATAATTCTATCCTAGGTCTGACTCCAAAATTCATGTTCTTAACTACACTACACTACTAAACGGAGTTTTTCTAAAGAATTAGTAGAGCTGTAGGATACTGATTACAATCTATACATAATCCACCAAGAGAAAGAAAGAAACCATAACCACCACCACCACCTTTAACCAATTTCCCCTATTGCCCTTACAACACATACAAATATCCACAAACACTGCAACACAGCACCACAGATGAAAGGTATTTTTTTTTCAAGGTTTGCCAACTAAACCTATGCTGTGCAGCACACCGTCTGGCAAGAAATCTATATAAACCCTGGTTTCTAACTTAAACATCATTTGGCATCTTCTAATCTTAACTCCTGAACATTCAGACACTCTTAGATAGTTTTTAAGGCCCCTGCATAGAGATGCCATCTAGATACACTATACAGGTCAAATGGGTATAATATAAAAAGGACAACTTCAAAGATCCTAGCGAACATAAAGCAACCCAATAAACACAAATAATTTTTCTTATGCCCTAAATTACTTCAAGGAGCATATGTAGCACTTAAAAATAATCTTAAATTGGCACTCAGAAAAATAATCATCATGGAAGTAAGAAATGAAATAGAGTAAATAAAAAAACTTCCTTTGGTCACATTGATATAACCAGTTAAATTTCAAACTTTAAAACAAAGCCAAGTATTAAGTTCTGTCACATGAGACATTTAAAGCTCAGAGAGATGGAATACCCAAGTGCACTCCTAGGAACCATCCTGCCTCACACCCAACAGATGAGCTAAAGGATCTACGTCTCATGATCCCCTCAAAGAGCTGTGTCTCCAGAACGCAGAAAAATATCTCTAAACAACAATAATACAAATCCCAGCCTGCCTCCTATCACCTTGAAGAACAGCTCTTTTAAGCAAAAGTGGATACTCTTACTGTAATACCTTGAATAGTATCTTCTTTTGGAACTTCAGTTTCATCATCGTCATTCAAGCAATAAACGGTTTCTTTTCTTACATCTTCCTTTTTTAGGGTTCTTGCATCCACCACTATCCAAGACTTTTTAACTTTCTCCTGTAGAATCTTATTTCAAACAGAAAAACAAATAAGTACATAATTAAATAAATGCAGAGAAAGCTAGGATTCCAATTGACATACTCTGATATACTCTCTACTTACAGAAAATCATCCAGAACAATTAATCTAGCTGAACTGCTTTGTTTGCTCTTACCTAGGGTTTCCTACTATGGAAACTTTAGTTTACTTCATAATTCTTTCTACATTTCATCTTTCCCTCAGGGTAAACCACAGATAAACATTAATATTAGTATATATTCAAACACATTCTATATTAAACCCTCAGACTGAAAAAATAAAAGAGGACCATACATCTTGTTACCACAGTTTTCATAAAAAAGGGGGAGACGTCTATCAGTAGTCAGAAATCAGTAAGAAAATTTGAAAGAAAACAAAAGCTAGATACTATAATGACAAAATTTTATGCATTCCAGAGAAAGGCCTAGAACTCATGATTAAATATTATGGAGAGAAAGAAAAAGGAGGGAATCAATCTCCATCAGCGATAATTCATAAAGCTTCATTTTCTAGCATGCCTTTTCCTAAAAGATAGAGATGATACAAATAGGGAGAGCAGTTAGAGAAGTAGTAACTACAGTACTGAGTAACCCAGTCATGAACTGTCAGTTCCTTATATAAGCATATTTGTCTGCCAGGTAACATTTCTGTAAACATATGTGTACCAACTACTTACTGATTTATAAGCCAAAATCTTTATTGACAAATTGGAGCCAATGGTCAGTTGACAGGGCCAGGCCATGGAAGACCTCTCAGTTTTCTTAAAGACACACAGTTGTCTCAGACTCTCACTTAATGAAAAAAAAAAGGCATAATACTTTAATACTTTTAACAATAAAGATAAGTTAAAAATAAATATATATACAATGAAAGCAACAATTTTAAAATGTTAATTGTGTTGAAATGATGCCCTTAGTTTTCTAGGAGAAGTGAACTGTTGTCGATCATAAAGAGAGGAGGAACAGCTGGGGATGGCAGGAATGTAGCAATCACAAGTTGGGAGAGAGCCAGGTACAATTGAATTGGCTTAGTGACAGGTAAAAACAAACATCTCTATCTTCCTCTATTCCAGTGGTTCTCAACCTTCCTAATGCCGCGACCCTTTAACACAGTTCCTCATGTTGTGGTGACCCCCAACCATAAAATTATTTTCGTTGCTACTTCATCACTGTAATTTTATGTGTAATCGTAATGTAAATATCTGATATGCAGGATGTATCTTCATTGTTACAAATTGAACATAATTAAAGCATAGTGATTAATCACAAAAACAATATGTAATTATATATGTGTTATCCGATGGTCTTAGGCAACCCTTGTGAAAGGGTCACTCGACTCCCAAAGGGGTCGCGACCCACAGGTTGGCGACCCACAGATTGAGAACCACTGCTCTATTCAATCTTTTTTTTCAACTCAGCCAGTTGTTCTTAACATTTTTTTTCAGGGCCAAGGACATTTTGAGGCTATGATAAAAGCACATTCAGAAATACGTTTTCACACAATAGAAAGGGTCCACCAAACTCCCTGAAAACCACAGACCTGAGGATAAGAACTCCTATCTAGGGTTTCATGGAGTGGGCACCACCCTATAACATCACTGCTCACAACTCTACAATTCTTATTTAATTCCAATTCTTCCAAACAAAAGGCACGTGTATCTGTACAGAATGGAGAGAGTTAAATAAAGACTCTCCAGGGGATAAAGGAACTTCGAAGTCCATATTTTAGTTTTAAGGCAAAGCAGATAGAAAACTCTAGGTTTCTTACTGGGGAGAGAGGGGAGAACCTGAGGGGTAGCAAACACAATGTAAAGTGCTACTTCATGTGAACATAAATCCAGATCAATTCTACTTTTATCTGGCTCCCAAACAACAGAGAAGATGACAGGTGATAGCTGGAATTTGTGGTATTCACTAAAATAAGGAACAAAGGAGTTAATGACCAAACACATTCAAAGCATACAGTCTAGACCAGCAGTCGCCAACCTTTCAGACCTCATGGACCACCAGTGGTCTCTAGATTATGGTTGATCCCCTTGGTACAGATGAAAAATACATCGAGAAAGAGGTAAAGAGAATTATGTGACATTATCCAGAGATTGAAAAAAAAGATTAGGGACTGGTATACTATTTCTTTAATGAAATCAGAATATTTATTAAAGAAGAACTGCTTATTCAAGAGTGGACCAGAAAAAGGAAAACATTAGGAAGCCCTATGATCAAACAAGAAATTTACATAGTACAATTGAAAATTGTAATCAAGGTTTTCACTTCTCACCTGAAAGAATAAATTTCATCCAGCCCATCTTCACCTTCTAAAGACATCATCACCCTTTTCACCATCCGAATACCTTCTTTTTGTTGCTCAGTAATTCCTTTTAAAGGAAAGGAGGGCCCATGGTTGTCCAAGGGCAAGTTGCCATCTCCTCTTTCCCCAGCTCCATCTTCCTTGCCAATTGGGAAAGGCAAACTATCAGGAAAAGATCAGCATTAGTTAAGAACACAGGCTCTGAAGCCAGGCAAGAACTGGGTCCTAGTCCTGGTTCTGTCTCACTAGCTATGAGAAAATGGGTATGTCAACCTCTCCAAGCTTTAAATTTCTCATCTGTCAAATGGCACTTATCTCTTATCCAATATTCTATGAGGGTTTTTTAATTTATTGATTTGAGAGAGAGAGAGAGAGAGAGAGAGAGAGAGAGAGAAAGAGAGAGAAACATCTATTTGTTGTTCCACTTATTTATGCATTCATTGGTAATTCTTGTAAGTGCCCTGACCTTGGATCAAACCTGCAACCTTGGCACATCAGGACAATGCTCTAACCAGCTTAACTACCTGGCTGGGGCTCTACCAGTTTTAAGTAGCCAAAGCCTCTTTGATTTGGTAAAAACAAGAAATTTATTGGCTTAAATGACCAAATAATTGAAAAGGCAGGGTTGCAGGTGACCCTAGCGTGATTAGTCTCAAACACCATGCAGGTTATCTGACCTCTCTATCTCCATACTTAGTTTTCAATTTCTTTTATGGCTTCACTCTCTCAGACAGACTTTCTCCACGTTGCCCCTGAACCACTCAAGCTCACATTACTCAACTCCACCACCAAAAAGCAACTGATTGTTGCTCTCTCTCAAATTAAGTATATATATATGAATCACTCTCAAATTTAAAATATATATAAATAATCTGGTTGCCTCGGGACCAGATCTAGATGTCAGACCTCTATCATTTTATTTGCTATAATTAAAATAGGGCTTCCTGTTTTAATTTTTCTATGTATAATAGCATGACATATCTGCATATACTGTATTACCTATCAGATAAAGAGCTCCCAGCGAGCAGAGTGTGGGACACAGGGTTTGCATCAGGCTATTGCTGTTTCCATAACACCAACCAGGAAAAAGGGAAGAATGATTGGAAAATGAAGGGTCAGAAAGCTACCCAGGAAAAAGAGTTATAATAACAGCTCTTTCTACCCTGCATTAAACCAGAAATAAACTTTCTCAGTAGTTAGAAGAACCTAAAAACTAGGTCCAAGGAACAGTCCTGCTCAGAACACAATGCATCTTTGTCCTGCCTGTATTTTTTCAGTCCACCTAGAATAACCAAATATACACAGGATACACAAAACAATAAAAGCAAAATTTTACTTCATATGCTGGAGGTTTTTAGCACAGGAAGAAACTACCACCACATACACACACACACACACACACACACACACACACACACACACACTCACACACACAAATACAACAGTGAGCAAGAAGAAAGGGCTGATTGTTTCCCTCTTCAGCATGCTTTACAGTATTGCTCATACGAAATAAGTCAGAGAAAGACAAATACCATATGATTTCACTCATATGTGGAATCTGATGAACAAAATGAACTAACGAGCAAAATAAAGACAGATGACAGACTCATAGACAGAGAAGGCAGGATGATAGCTGTCAGGGGAGGGCACTGAGGGATTGGGTTGGGGGTAGAGGGATTGAGCAAAAGGGAAGAAGAAAAAAAAAGAGCCCAGCCAGCATGGCTCAGTGGTTGAGCGTCAACCTAGGAACCACGAGGTCATGGTTCGATTCCCGGTCAAGGCACATGCCATGGGTTCGATCTCCAGTGGGGGGGACTGCAGGAGGCAGCCAATCAATGATTCTCTTTCATCATTGATGTTCCTATCTCTCCCTCTCCCTTCCTCTCTGAAATCAATAAAAATATATTTTTTAAAAAAAGAGAAAGAAAACTCATGGACACAAATGTGATTGCTGGGGAGAGGGGAAGTGGGGGAAGGTGAAGAAGGGTATAGGGGGAATAAATGGTGATGGAAGGAGACTTGACGTGGGGTGGTGAACGCACAATACAGTGTACAGGTGATGTGTTTGGAATTGTGTACCTGAAAGCTGTATAATTTTCTTAACCAGTGTTACCCCAATAAATTCAATAAAAAGAAAAATAAATACAAGTGCAGTATACTTCAGCCATGTAAAGGCATCCTGAGATTATGAACAGGGAACAGAAGCCAAGCTGGGCTTTTGAAGTGCTGGGAAAAAATCTCAATTCAATAAGTAAAGTGTCACTTTGAAAACACTTAATTTCTGTGAGGTATCGTTTTAACAAGTTTCAGTATGATGGGTTATTCTGAACTACTTTTCTACAGAAAGGAGATGCCCCTCAGCAGTTCTAAGAGGTACATACATGCAAGGAGGTGCTTAATTCCCCATGGCAGGCATTTTAAAGCCAAAGGCTTACCACTCTGAACTGGAGACTTCTTAGTATAGCTCTCAGTCTGAAAAAAGGAGTGTCCCCAGAAGCCTAATAATTCAACATCCTGTAATATCACTCTTTCACCAAAAATAGGACAAGAAAAAATAGGCTACAGACACAGCAGGAAGGATTAGTGTAGTCAAAAAACTTTCATAGAAGATAAAGAATGGAAATGCCTGGAGGGGAAATTCAAGTTTTGGGGGAGGGACTCTCTCCCCAACAAACTGTGAAATACATTTCCCCTCTCTATTCATATACCTCATCTCTAAATACACATAAGCAAATTATTTTTATATACATGTGTGTATCCTTTAGATCTGAAAACAGTTAAAAATAAGCATTATATATGTTTAAAATGATTCTCAAGTTGACATTTCTCTCTACCCCCAAAATACCTACTGTAAGGAACAGTTCTCTTGAGCTGTTTAAGAAAGAACTCTATCAATCTGGTCATTCATTGTTTGGGTCAAATCCTCTAAGTAGGCAAGAGATGAACTGAATATGCTCAAAATTTTTCCTTTAATTCATCAATTCTTTGAGTCTAAGAATAGTGAACAATCTGCTATTAAGCTAAATTCCTGTTTCACTGTGACTTTCATCCCTTTATCACCAAAACTCAGAAGAGTTCCTGGAACATGGAAAGTAATCAGTGAATATTTGCTGAGGTCAATCATCTGACAGATCCCAACTCAGAGCAGAGCAAAGACTCCTGGAAAGCAAGCGCTCTATAATGAGGCCCACTCATTACATGTGAGAGCACAGGGTTTGTCTACAAGCATTATTCTTACAGTCTTACAAGAATTGCAGGGAGATATTGGATTTCTTCAAGTTATGAATTATAGTATCCAGCTGATCTTTGCTGAATGGGCTGCTGAGGTCAGTGAACACTTCAATATGCCTCTTCTCAAACTTCTTTCCTCTACAAGAGAGAGTTATCACATTAAGAAATCCTCCTCCTGAATTAGTTCCTACAGATTCAAATGCACTTCACTTGTTTACTAAGCAGAAAGAGGCTAAGGAATGAATCTAGTTACCTTCCTTATAGAAGTCCACATATTGCTGATACTCAGTTAAGTTTCTACCAAACATCTAGTCACCTAGTTATAACTCATAGTTATAACTCATACTTTTAACAACATAGTATTTTGGAATTATGTCCCTCATTTCATAACTCTATCTTCAGGTAAAGATGTGGTCATTGTGATTAAAAAGCATCCCCTTCCAGCCTCAGATAGGCAGAAGGTAAGTAGGGAGCGCTCCCAGTGTATTACAACGTCAGCCTTGTAAGGGTTCAGTTGCCAAACACCCTGGTCTGACTCCTCTCACAGGGCTATGGCAAGATTTTGCAAAGAATGTATAAAGATTGAGAAATTATAATACAAATTTAGGCCTGAGATTTTTATGCAAATCATTATTCCCAAAAGTCAAGGGATGTGTTTGTGTATGTGTATTCAAAGACACATATTTTAAAAGCACAGTAATTAAAAAATAATGAATTAGAAAATTGGCCAGAGTTACTATGCATCTAATTTCAATAACATATGGACCACACTACTTAGTATTTTTAAAAATTCCAGGTAATTAGCTAAGTCAAATAGGAAGGAACCTGTAATAAGCCAAACTTTTATTCCTCCCAGAGAAATTCCCTCCCAATATATTCCTTCCTCCTTTTAAACTTTTATGAGAGTTTGAACTCAACCACTGAATTCTATCAAATGTTTCCTTAGCCACACAAACATGCCGTTTGATTAACAATGAACCACATAGTGCACTGAATATATCAAGCCATACAATTTTTGTAGAAAGGCTCATTTCCAACTCGCTCCAGTTGAGACACTTACACTGTTTCTTGTTGAATCACATCCATGCACACAATGAGTGCATCCAGGACTCAGCTAGTTAAGGGCAGAGATCTGACCAAACAGTCCCTTTATTCCAAGAACATGCAACTTTTTTTTCAATAAAGTCCATAGTGCTGGAAACTGTAGACACTGGTTTGACTGTGTGATGATTTAAAAGTACTTGCCCAATGACCCTTCTTCCAAAGTTTATTTCACTAATAATATACTCGCATTTGCTATGTATCATATACATCTTGAAACATATAACCATGAGAAATAAAATAATCCAAAAGGTAATCTAACATATTTCATTCATTTAACCAAAAATTATGATGCCATTTTACAATGACTAGAACCCAATTTTTATGATTAACAGTCCATTCTTAAAAATTAAGTGAGCCATAATGTAGCATTTGTAAGTTACTCCCAGCACAGCAGCACCTCCTAGTGATCAGGAAGGCAGTACTGTTAGAAAAATAAGAGTAACCCCTTTAAATTAGGGCACCTATGGAAGTCTCACAATTTGGCTATCGGTCTGATTTTTGGCACAGAAATATCCTCCATCCAAGAAAGCATGGAGAACGCTAACTTCTCTTCTAGAAATACCTTCTCTAGGTCCAAACATTTCTGTCCATCACCACTATCAAACCCTCGCACATCGTTGATACACACGTATACCCTTCGTATCTTCCCCTTCCTATGCCTCTCACCCTCTCAATATCACTAGTGCAAAGAAGGAGCAAGATTCTATTCTGGAGGACCTGGAATCCAGGCACCCAACCCAATCCGATTAATTTCCCATTAAATCCTAACACACATCACCTCCATGTCCTCAGAGCCAAAAATGTCATTATAGTCAGAGCTGGGATTCAGAGAACCTCATCAAACTAAATTATGATTCCACAGATTAAAGGAAATTTCTTAAGTCTTCTTTGGCTGAAAAAGGATACAGTCAGCTTGTTGAGAACCTGGTTGGATTTTGCTTTCAATGTCCTCCAGCAAGTCAAAATCTGGTAGCATCAGGTGTCTGTGCACTGTGATGTTCTGATACTGATCTTCACAAGCAAGGGCATTCTCGGTGCCATCTGTACCAAAAAGGACTAAAGCAATTTCATCTTTGCTCTCAGCAAACACCTAGAGAAGAATGTTAGAAGGTTGAAAACTATACAGCATCACCTGGAAGCCATATAGTATCACCTAGATACCTATCCTTCAGGGAGAGAGACTACCATACTTCCCTATGGCAGGTTCCTGGGACCATTGTCAACAACAGTACATTGGGCTGGATGGCCCATGGGATAAAGACAATTTCCTAGGTTCTAAGCAGACTTTTTCATGAACTATATAGGTATCACCCTTCATTTCAGCACAATTTAGGGTGGGGAAATAGGATAGTAACTGCTCTTGAAGAATTCTAGCAAAATCAAACTCTAATTCTGAATGAAAACTAATTATGGATAATTTGAAAAGATTTAGTCTGTCTTTCTGGAATAACTATTCAAGTTTTAAATTTTCCAGAGATTTAATAAAAAATGTTTGGTGGTTCATCCTATAGCCCAGGAATTTCACTTACAGGTGTATATACCATAGAGAAATTCTTAGGCATGTACACAAAGACACAATGAGCAAGAAAATTCACTTCAGCACTGTTTATAACAAACAGGACAACACTGGAAACAAGCGAACCATCCTTCAACAGGAGGAGGCAAAAAAACATTGCAGAATATTTATACAATGGAATATTACCACCTAGTAAAAAACCAAAAAATTTGTTCAATGTTTATCAACAGGAATAAATCTCAAAAACGTAAGGTTGAAAAAAAAATAAGCTGCAAAATTACATGCACCATATAATAACATCACATAGTTTTGAGAACTGCACACAACACTAAGTATTATTTATGAATATACTTATGTCCAAAAGTATAAAATAAGCACAGTAATAACCACACAAATTCTGAGAAAAAGAGGGGGGGGAAAGAGGAAAGAAGAGGATTGGAAAGGGATACACAAGGGGTTTCCCATTTATCTGTAATATTTTATTTTTTAAGAAAAAAAGAAAAAGAAACATGGCATAACTTTAGGGTTGTATATTTCTAGACAATGGGAAAATATGTTCCCATTATATTATTCTCTGCATCTGCCTCTTTTATGAAACATTTCATAATCAAACAAAACAAAACAAAAACGGTATCTGACACAATAGGCAGTCTTGTTCCCATCTATGATTAAGCCTTTTATATCAACTGGGAGAAAGCTGCATGGGGAAAAAATGAAATTCTGGCATTCTTCATTTTTGTTTGGTCTGTTAAATTCCCCAGTCTCTTATAATCCCTAGTTGTACATGGAGAAAAGGTCCCAGCTGCTGGGGTTCAAACATGTCCAGCACACCAGTGGGACATGCTTAAATGATGATATCTTTTAAAAAATCATCTCTCATGGTTCCATGGGACTCTCTTGAAGCCTGTTTAAAATAGAGATAGCATGTTACCAGCAAAAGGTAACTGGAATAGGCACAAAGTAGTTGAAGGCCTAGTTCAAGATCATGAGATTAGTAAATGACATGTTAGAGCCAGGATTCAAACCTAGGCCATCTGGCTCTAGAGACTGTACTTTTAAACATGACTCGACATTGCCTCTTGTGTCTGGTAAAAACTGTAATATTCAGTGGAGGGACCAAAAATAAGAGAAGGAAAAACTATCAGGCTCTAATGATAGTTGAACTTGCATGGGAGTATATGTAAGAAAACTCCTCGGATTCCAGAAAGCACTGAGGCTGGACACTGTAAACAGGCTGGGATCTTGCATTACTAAAGTGGAGGCAATAAACAGCTAGAACATGAGTTGTAAGTTCAAGGCCAATCTGACTCTTACCTGTCGCTGCACAAACATGGTCATCACCTTCTTTGCCAGTTCGAATGGAGATTCTTCACCAGGAAAGGAGTTACTCATGGCAAAGCCCACATCCATACACAGCACAACAGCTGCCTGGAAACAAGGTCCCAAAGAATGATTGAAAAATGTTAATAATAGCCAATAAAAAAGAGATATGTCCTTTGTTTATTTCACCCAAATAACCTGTACTGATCTTTAGGGGATGCATGACGAAGGGAGAGGAAGTGTTCTACTTAGAGAATAGACGTGAGACATAAATTTTACTATAGAGAAAGTTTAAATAGTCCTAATTATTCTAAAAGCTAGAAAGTATCTGTCAGGCAGGCGTATGCTCCAGGCAGGTGCTGCTCCTTTAGCCTGAGCCCAAGAATACACCGAGGGGAAGCAGATTTGCAAACAACCTGCAAGCTAGAGCTAAGTCCAGACCAGCTGTGCCCCAAATACATCAGAAAACTGCAGTTGATCTGCAGACCCACAGCTTTTGTTGTAAACCACTGATTTGGGGCATAGTTTTTCATAATGCATTTTGTGGCAATAGGTGACTACTACAATTTATATATGCAAAAATGATCACAACACTTTGCATTGGTTTATAAACTGAGGATCTAAAATAAAGATCAAGACACCAAATCTATTCCAGTAGCCGACAAAGACATATAAACAAACAATACCAGTACAATGTTCCATGACAGAGATATGCAGTGGGCACTAAAGTACACACAAGGGAGGAGATACAGGAGGGATAAAGAGGCATAAAAAGCTGCCTGGATATGAAACTTGGGTGAGTCTTAAAGAATGAGTAGGAGTCAGTCATGTAAACAAGGGAGTTACAGATAGAGGGAACCACATAAAGACATCTAGTCATTAGATAGCAATCATGTATGTAGGGGACGAAGAAAATAGGAAAAACATAAACTAAGAGGGATACACATAAAATCAATATTTGGCATCCAAAATTTAACTGAATGAGTTGAAGACCTGAACAAATGGCAACTAATAATTTCAGAGTGGATTATAAAATGAGTCACTAGTAGGACATGGCTATAGCACTACATCCCCCTAATTTCATCCTCCAAAATATTTTAGATTGTGTCAATGGCTTATTGAATCCAAGTAAAGAAAAGAAAGGGCTTATGGTGAAAAAAAGACTGGATTAGCAATCTGGAGACCTGAGATCCAGTCTCCATCTTTATTATCAACTAGTGGCCCGGTGCACAAATTCATGCACATTGAAAGGAAATTAGAATATTTTAATATCGCTATTCGCCCTTTCTCTATATTAGAAGTGTCAACCAAATTCACAATCCACAGTAACAGATCGAAACACTGTGTGATTGGCGCCATTGAGAGCTTTATATGTATTGCGCATGCGTGAGTCAACTTAGCCTTTTATATATATAGAATAAATTTGCTTAATTAGACCTGCTTTCTGATTTAGCTAAACTTTTTCCAGCCCAGTGAAACACCCCAACTTCTCTTTCAGCAACCCAGCAGTAAATATCAACAGGAAGCAGATTATTGTAGATCACACAGGGACAACAAAGAGTGAAATATTTAACTGCAGCAGTGTTTGACTATATTCTGTGCAGTGAGAGAACCTGAAGTCATTTTCAAGGTCCACCATTTCTTACTTCTTTTCAGTTGGGTCAAGTTTCTAAGCTTTCTAAATCTCCATTTTCCAGCTAATGAAAATAGAATTCCACCAAGTCTCCTATCTACCTACTCCAGGACTTCTGTGAGGATCAAATGAGATGAGGCACAGGAAAACGCTTCATAGACATTTGGTTACAGTGTGAAATGTTTGCACCTGGCTATAAAGCAAGTCATGTTCCTGGGCTAAAGAAACTAGGAGGCTAGTCGCTAGGGAGAGGAAGCTGGGCGTTGCTACGTGATGTCATTACCCTAACATCGGACACTTAGCATACTAGTCTTTTATATATAGATTAGCTCTGAGTTCTTTGATTCCCAAGGACTCCCACTTAACTTCACCATTCCCACTTAAACTATTAATTCATGGAGGCAGAAAGCAGCATTGGACTAAATGAGACCTAAGGTCTTTTCATAGTTAACATTCTTTGAGTTTCACCTGTGCTTTGTACTGATCAGACCACATTTGACAAACTGTGAGCAGTTCGGAGCAACACATCTTAGAGAAAAATTATTAAAACTGAACATGAAATGAGCAGGTTAAAGAAGGATCTTAAGAACATGTGTTCGTCAACATGTCTCAACTGAAGATTGAGGGGGTCTGGGGATCAGCTGCTCAAACTCCTATCTCTGTGTCAGTGTATCAGATGCCTCTGACAGGGCCTTGCCTTTGGGAGAGTGAGCCACTCCCTGGAACACATCTCCCTCTAGTGACCCTTCCAGACAACTACCACTCTACCGATAGTGAAGAAATGACTTAAAAATTCATTTCAATGTCTGTTGTTAATTTGGAACACTGAAGGTCAAAGATTCCTAGCAACACAGAAACTCTCCAGGGCTCTGAAACCAGACCACCTGGGTTCGAACCCGAGTTTTACCGGTTATGGGCTGGGTGACCTGGGCTAATGGATCACTTCAACATTGTTCATGCCTGCAAACTGGGGTTAACAGTTTCCACGTCATGGGCTTGTTAAGATTAAACGAGATAGGAATGAAGCATTCAGATCAGTGCCTCGCACTGAGAAAATTAGATTATTACAGAGGCAATAATAGGACACCTTCTATTCAAGTTATTTTACTCACGGCACCTCTTTGAAGTTTTACAAGCCTGTGGAGTAGGTGCTTACCATGGCTAACGGCCATTCTCATACAGATTTAAAAAGCCCGGGCTCGGAAGGAATGAAGGAGGGTTAGGGGTGGACTGGGATAAAGGGATAGAGAGGAGTAGCCGACACGGGAGGGAGGTGGGGTGGTGAGCAGATGGAAAGGAGGTGAGAGGATGGGAGGGCAAAGGAGGGGTGGGGAGTAGGAAAGGCTCAAATGCAGGTCTTAGGACTCCGAATCTCCAGCTTTTCTCATATTGCATCCCTCGGTGCAGGCCCTGCTGATCCAGCCCACGAACCACCATGATCTCCCCTCTCCCCTCACTCCCTGGCACCGCCGTCATCCCATGATTCCTGCTTCGGAAACACCCTTTCCATCGTCAGCACGGGCAACGCGCAGGCCCACGCTTCCTCTACCTTGTTCCCCGACCGCGCCATGTTGCCGCTCCGCAGGCGCCCCGGTTGCCTCTTCCGGGCGGGAACCTGCAGCGCCGCAACTCGGTTCCCGCGGACTCGGAACCAGGTGAACCGGAAGAGCGGCTGGGAGACCGGGAGACTGGGCGAGGCGGGGACGCCGTGCGCCGACCTCCGAGCATGCGCAGATTCCTTGGGTGCCGCCCTGCTGCGGAGGCGCTTGCGGTCATTGAGTTGCCCAAGTGTCTAAATACAAACCACTTATCCGAAAGATTCATTTATTCAAACTCAAGGAGTTCTTTGAAAACTCAAATATTATTTTTTAAACTTTTTATATGACCCATAAGTAGAATGACTGAAGACCCACCACAGTGAAGGAAATGTGCACGCTTTATGTCCATAATTTTATCTTCTCTATAGTCTCTCCTTTCTGTTTGTCTCCTTCTCTCTCCTTCCTTCCTCTTTTCTCTCCCCCTTCCCCTACCTCACACCCACACACCTTCCAGTACAGATTTGTTTCCTGGGAGAAATCAGAGATTCTAGTACCTGTGTTAGTTTGCATCTTCGCCATCCTTAGAAACGTCTTTAGAATCACCCACTTCCAGGCGGCGAGGCAGTTGCGGTGCTGAGAATGGATATGGACGTTAAGCACTGCTTTCACTGGCAAAGGCCTCCCTTAACAAGCGCGAAGAGGCAGATATTACTCATGTAATTATATACATAATCTGTTTAGATTTGTATGCTATGTAATTGGGTGGAAAGAGGGAGGACAAGAGGTTGATGGGCTATGGCTGGTAGAGGAAAAAAGGACGTTTTTGAAGAGAGATGCATGAGAGCTACAGTCACAAATGAGGAAAATGGATGCAAGGAGAATGACAATGTTATTTGGGTGCCCCTCATCAGCCATGCCTCCCAATTTGGTTAAGTTTTCCTTCTACTAGTCTAGGCATTTAGGTACCTTCTTAGAGCCCGTTTGAAATGATTTTCATTTGCAAGCCTATTTCTTCCACTAGATGGCAATCCCAACTAGGGTGGGGGCCATGTCAGCTTCATCTAGGTGTGTCCCTTGGGCCTCATCCTCACTCCACTCTCCTCCATTAAACTATGGCCTCCTTACCCTTGCCCTAATTATAACTATTTTTGGCCTTGGCCATTGATTTCCCTAACCCCAGAAAAGTCTGGCAAAAGTGTTTGCAACTTCCTAATATATGCTTAAGTAAATATGTGTCTGTGGAAACAGTCCACCTAAACAAAACCTCCATAAACCCCTGGACCTGCTGGGGTTGGACCCCAGCAATAGAGCACCTGAATTAATCTGAAAAATAATCGTATTATTTTAAATCTTAGAACACATATACTTATGGGGTTAAGTTTCTCATATGTGAATAGGGGGTTAAGTTTTTCTTAAGTTTCCTTTTCAAGGCCTGTGTGAAACAATTGAGGAGGTGACTCAGCTGTGAATCCAGCAAGCAGAACTGATAAGCATGGTCAGACCGACACACCAGAAGTCAAAACACATCTCATCAACATCATCTCATCGCCTGATGACTAAAGGACAATAGCTGATGTCCATTTCCAGCCTCACCCTAGCCCTATTCCCCTTTATAATCCTGTCCCTTGCACCTTGCAGTAAAACAGGATTTGAATGCTTGTAAGTACCCTGTCTTCTTGGTTGGCTGGCCTCCTCCATAAACGCCTTATATGATTCAACCTTGCTTTCGTTATTGGACACAGCGACAGGCAGCCCGAGTTCAACTAATAACAGTACATGGAAAGAGTACTATTCATAAGGATTCAGATTAAGATTATTATATATACTAGAGGCCCGGTGCACGAAATTTGTGCACGAGCAGGGGGGGGATCCCTCAGCCCAGCCTGTAGCCTCTCCAATCCAGGACCCCTCAGGGGATGCCCGACTGCCTCTCACAATCTGGGACCACTAGCTCCTAACCACTTGCCTGTCTGCCTGCCTGATGGCTCCTAACCCCTCTGCCTGCCTGCCTAATCACCCCTAATCACCTCTGCCTGCCTAATCACCCCTAATCACCTCTGCCTGCCTGATCACCCCTAACCACCTCTGCCTGCCTGCCTGCCTGATCGCCCCTAACCACCTGTGCCTCGCCCTGCACCCAGGACCTGGGCTTCCCTCCCTCTGGCCGGCCGCAGGCACCCAGGACCTGGGCCGGCTTCGCCCAGGCCACAGCCACAGGTGTCCGGGACCATGGGGCAGGCGGCTTGTCCCTCTTCCAGGCTGCAGCCTGGCTGGTCCCCATTCCTCTCTTGCCAGCTCATGTGTGCCTGGCTGGTCCCCATTCCTCTCTCCCCGGTGTTGAGTGTCTGAGCAATTAAGGCATGAAGGCATGAGGGCATGATGATGTGAGGGTGTGACAACCACTTGCATATTAGCTCTTTATTATATAGGATACTAGAGGCCTGGTGCACAAAACTCGTGCATGGGTAGGGTCCCTAGGCCTGGCCTGCAATCAGGGCCAATCTTCCCCAGCTGCCAGCAGCTGGCCCCACCCCCCATCACTGCTGGTCACCAGTTGCCCTCTGTGTGTGGGGGGCGACTGACAGGGTGATCGGGGCCCGGGGGCCACCTGCACCTGCCACCACCCACCCCCAGTTCCCTGTTCCCCAACGGGCGATCAGAGCCTGCGGGCTCGGGGCAGCTCCTGCATTGAGTGTCTGCCTCTTGGTAGTCAGTGTGCATCATAGCCGACCTTGTTTCACTGTCAGGTCAATTTGCATATTACACTTTTATATATATAGACTAGAGGCCAGGTGCACGAATAAGTGCATTGGTGGGGTCCCTCGGCCTGGCCAGCGATTGGGGCCAATCAGGGCCATCTCTCCCAGTCTGGGGGAGGGACCGCAGGAGGTTGGCTGTGGGAGCACACTGACCACCACAGGGCAGCTCCTGTGTCAAGCATCTGCCTCCTGGTGGTCAGTGCATGTCATAGTGACCTGTTAACCAGTCTTAACAGTTGCTTAGGCTTTTATATAGAGAGATAGAACAGCCACCATAGTTACTCTTTTTCTGCAAATTGTTGCTCTCAAAGCAGTTTGGGAGAAACTCAGAAACAAAGTGAGCACATTTTATTTATATTTTATTTTGTTTTCATTTCAATTGTTTACATCTCTGCAAAAGTGAAACTGAGGAAACAACCCACAAGCTCAGTTGCCTGCCACCATGAAAGCCAATACTCATGAGAGAGGTACGGTAAATAAGGAAAGAGGTTTATTCAGGTGCCAGCGACCTGAGAAGATGGTGGACTCTTGTCCTTAAAAACAATCGTAGCATCTCAGTGCAGGAAGGGGTTTTTATAAGGAGGGAAAGGAAAACAGAACAAAAAGATTAAGGGGAGGAGTTTGAAAAGTTTTTTACGTGCAGACCAGCATAGTCCATTCCGTTAAGAATCTTAAAACTGGTCAAGTGATGGTCTGGGTGCATCATCCTGGTTTTACAATTGAAGATCAGCAAATATTCTGGAGCTGGAATCCCTGAAGGTCAGAGTCATCCCTCATTGTATGTCAGCAGACATCCTCAGTTTTATTGCAGCATTAGCATTCCTTACACCCAAAATAGGCTGTTCCAGTGTAATGAGAACTTGGCCAAAGGTGAAAGCACATATACTTTGATTTGTTACAGAATAAATAACTTTAATCACTAGATTGGTGATATTAAATTATGGTTACAAAAGCACCAATGAGCACCAAGTTTATCTTCAAAAATGTTGAACAGAATTTTGTTTTTGTCAAACTAATAATAGTTATTTAAAAGGTGGGTGTTGCCCTGACTGAGTGGCTAAGTTGGTTGGAGGTTCAAAAGATTGCAGGTTTAATTCCAAGTCAGAGCACATACCTAGGTTGTGGGTTCAATTCTAGTTGGGGCACGTACAAGAGGCAGCAGATGGATGTTTTTCTCTCATATTGATGTTTCTCTCTCTGCCTTCTTCTGTCTCTAAAGTCAATAAAAATATCCTCAGGTGAAGATGAAATAATCATAATAATGATTGTGGGATATCTTCTGAAGGTGGATTTCAGCACCATATGTTAAACAAATGTCCCTGGCCTTCTGTGGGAGATCATGCCCAACCAGTCTGGTTTGCTTCACAGCAGTTCTTTCAACTTCTTCCTGAGACATGAATAAGAAACAAGTACCAGCTATTCTTGTAAGGCCCCAAACCTCAAAAAACTTCTTGATCTGTGACGATTCAATTAAAAAAAATTAGAAATACACCTTCAGGAATGAATTTGGTTTTAAGTTTAAAATCAATCTAGATTAATCTGCTTTACACTCCCTGGTGACCAGGAAGACAGTCTTCCAGCTCAACAAAGATTGTGTTTGTTGTTAAACTCCAGAAAGGCATGAGTGAGTGAGGCTCTGAGTGAGGTTTTTCCAAACAACAGAAAAATAACTCTATCTTCTTCCTGCTTAGGGCTACCAATCCCTGTTGGGGGGTTGTGGGGAGGCAGTGGGGAATGACAGATGCAATCCCTCCCTGCACAGTCTTTAATCTTAGAGTAAATTAAATATTACCACCCAGTCCCACCTTCACTACCAGGAAAAAAGGTACACTACTGTCATACAGTTGTTCTCAACTGTTTACTCTTTGCTTCTAAAAAGAACCCTGAAACCACATGACATTACAGTCATTTAATTGCAAAGTACAAGATACTAATATCTATATATAGCTTATACATAGTATATATAGCTAGTATCTATATATAAAATCTCTAAGATTTAGGCCTAAATAAATAAATAAATAAAACTATATTAGCAGTTTGGGATCTGAATATATTTAAATAATTATTGATATTCTTACTTGCCCATCAAAATAGCCATTCTTCTTTATTCCTCTTAAATTTGCATAACCCCCATATTTAGCCTAGCATATAACTGCGAAAAGACTACATTTTGCAGCCTATTTTGCTTGTTAGATCATGTGACGAAGGTCTCGCCAATGAGATATAAGAAGTATTGAGTGAGACTTTGGGAAGCCTCCTTGAGCATAGAAAATATGCTTTTCTTTGCCCCTTCCTCTATTCTGCCAGAAACATGGATGAAATGGCTGCAGATGTAGTCAGCTCTGGGGTATGGAAGATAAAGGTTATGAGGGTCATATTTCACCAATGGTAGGGGAATAAAAGAAGCCTGGATCCAAGTAACTCTATCAGGTCCCCTGATGGTCTGCCTCCAGACTTCTTCTATAGAAGAAAGAAGTAAACTTCTATCTTGTTTAAACCACTCATATTTTGGGATATAAATTATATGCAGCTAAATAAAACTCTAAGTGAGGCATACAAATCTTTACATTCTGCTATACTGTGGTAAACCTGCTTCCTAAATGTTTCACTCAACTCCTATCTATTATTTTATTGGTCCCCCAGAGCCTCCTTATTCTCCCTGTCACACTTACTCACATATTCCCCTGAGTTCCAAGCACCAGTAACACCTTCAAGCACCAGTACATAAAACTGAGCTCCTTGTCCCAGATGAATGGTCATTTTAGGGCAGGGGATGAAGAAGAGTTTGTCCATTGTATGGCCAACTTTTGTATAAATTGCTTTTTTGTTCCCTGCTCTCCTAGAATCATCAAAATAGTAGGGCAGATCAGTGTGGGCTAGACTTTTCCGGAAGCACTGTGAGGGGAGGGAAATTGGAAGAAGATATACAGGCTACAGGGACCAGAAGAGGAAATAAGGTGTTCGAAGTTTAGACAGTGGAAGTTTCTACTTCCTGGGTGGGGTCCTTGTTGGAGAGATTGCCTGAAATATTATCATATTCAAGCAACTCCACAATGCTGTAGGGAGAACAGTCCTCCAGACCCAGCTTGCTGCAGAGCCAGCCGCAGAAGCCTTTCTCCATGTCCCGGGCAGCTTGCCACCATGCTCCCCAGGACCACGAGAGCTGAACCACAGCAGCATAGAGGCCCAGGGAAGAGGCCATGGCCATGATGAGCACTGGGTAGAAGAGAATGAGGCAGGGGCAACATGAGATCTTATGCCAGAAGGTCCTCTCCTCATTGTACACAAGGAAGATGTTGTACCAAGTGATAGTGCCATAGTAGAAAGAGACAACGAAGGAGAGGATAAAAACCACAGGCAGGCAGACCAGTGTCCAGAGGACCACATGGGGCCCCTGGTCTGCTGACATCTGGCAGACCTTTCTGCCTTCAGGGGTTGTTTCTTTCAATGACTCTTTAGGCTTGGTCAATTCCTGCAGCTCCTTTTCTGTCAAAGTGACATGGATATCCACCATCTGGCCCTTTTTCTTCCCTCGTGTGATGGTCCCAGTTAATGTGACATAGCGGCTGTCCAAAGGCATGTTCCACATACCTGCAAGGCATAAAAGAGGTGAAGTCAAGATCAGAATAGTGGACATTTCATCACAGTGTTGTGGCTGATGACAACAGTGTCTACTTTTAAAAAAAAATGTTTTATTGATTTTAGAGAGAGGTGGAGGGAGAGGAAGAGAGAGAGAAACATCGACGTGGGAGAGAAACATTAATCAGTTGCCTCCCGTATGTGCCCTGACCAGGGATGGATCCCGCAGTCTAGGTATGTGCCCCAATCGGGAATCGAACCAGCAACCTCCCGGTGCACGGGACAATGCTCCAACCAACCAACTGAGCCATACCGGCCAGGGCTAGTGTCCAGTTTTATAGCATCTGTCATGGCACTGAAGACAGTGATTCAATGGTGGACTGAATTGTTTTTCATGTTCCTTCTCCACTTTCTGGGCCTCAATCTTGATACAATCTCTGTGATTGGAGGAGTGTGAGGAACTTACTACCTACACCACTTTATAGTGATCTTATTTCCGGCTTACAAGTACTGTGAAATATTGCTTATTAGTATCAATACTATGGTTCTCTGAGAGGGGGCCTCCCCACAAGCCTGTGGACATCCCAGCCCTTGTGTCTAAGTTCTGTTCACACACACACACACACACACACCACATACATACATACCACACACACATACATACAACACCACTACCACCACCACCAACAACCAAACAACCATCCTTTGATCACTCTGGAAGTGAGGTTGAAGACACTGAAATAGGGAAGTCCGTGATCCTCGGTATGTGAAATGTATTCTCAAATGAAGGAGGCGGGCACAGTACAAGCTTTAAGTTGGCATGTCCCCAACATCCTGTTTGACTCCTTTCTGGTCAGGGCACATGCCCAGGTTGTGGGCTCAATCTCTGGTAGCGGGTGTGCAAGAGGCACCCGATCAATGTTCCACTCTCACATCAATGTTGCTCTATCTCCCTCTCCCTTCCTCTCTCTAAACATCAATCAAAAATAATTTTTAAAAATCCTTTATTGACTTCCCCTTGAACTTACAATAAATCCTAAACTCTTTACTATGACCTGCAAGGCCCAATGTGATCTGACCCTGCACCTTTCTGACCTCTCACCATTCCTTGTTCTCTACACTCACTAACAGAAAATACTCTATTCCAGAAACAAGCAATGGTGTTCCCACCTTGGGGTCTTTGCCTTTGCTGTTCTCTCTCCTCTAAAAGCTCTGCCCAAGATCTTTTCATTGCTGGTTCCTTCATATCATTCAGATCAGCTCAAACCTCACATCCTCAGAGAGCCCTTGCACATCCATGCAATCTCTCTCTCCCAGTTACTCATATTCCCATCACCGTGATTTATTGTCTTGGAAACTTGAACCATTACCTGAATAATCTTTTATTTGCTGACTTGCTCACTGTCTGTCTTCCTTCCATTAGAAGGTCAACTGCATGAGAGCAGGGATGTTGCTTGTTCACCGTGGGTATATGTTTAGAGATGAATCCATCTACACACATAGATCTACCTCACCCATTTGTTGTTACACAGTGATGCTCAATACAGACATTCCACAACTTGATTAGCAGCAACAAATATGCTTACACATGCTTCCTTATGCACATGGGCATAAATTGCATGGGGTAGATACTGAGAATTTCCAGGACATAAGAATGCATATTTTGAATTTAATAAAAATTGACAATTTTCCCTACATAGTGATTAAAGCGATTCCACTTCCGCTTGAGGTGTATGAGCATATGTACACTTCCTCACATTAATGTTTTTAGATTTTATCCGATTTTTTGCCATCCTAAATGTGAGGGAATACTATAACTCACTGTTGTTATAACTTGCATTTCCCTGATTATTATGAAAGCCAACTATTATTGTTTCTTTATCTTACATGTATTAAGCGATTAGCACAGTATGCTTGTATTACTAAATTTTGTGTATAAATTAATCTCTTTCATTACACTAGAAGTTCCAAAAGGGCGAGATCTCTTCCATATTACCTAGAAGAGAACATAATAAGTACTCAATAAATATTGTTGATTCATTAAATGAAGACTGCAACTTTGTGAGAAGAAATGTATCAACAAGAAGAAATAGGTCAGTGATCAAATAGGTCTGTTTTCTGGAGGATCCTCATTTGGTTTCCTTCCCATGGCTTTAAGCAAGTGGCCCCAGAGAGACTTACCATCATCGGCAGGATAGTCTAGGAAGTCGGCTCCTTCCTCCTCTTTAGGCTGGTCTCCACCTTCTGATTCCCCAGGCTCCTCATCCACTTTCTCACTCTCTGACCGGTAGATGATAATAGATTCTGGGCGGGACTCCTTCCTCTTCTTTTTCCTGCGACCCATTGTGGATTCCCCATCCAGGGCCAGGGCAGCTGCCACGGCCTTCCTCAGAGAGCCATGGTGTGGGCTTGGAAGCTGGCCCTGACTTTCCACTGGTGCCAACTCTTCCATTCTAGTCCTCACGTCTGGTTATTCCTTGTGAAGAGTCCAACTTGCTTGGGCAAATTTACAATCCACACATCCCAGAGCTTCTTCCTGGATGGGGCTATGCAAAGATAGCCCAATGATGAGTGCAACTTGAAAGATAGGAAAGCAGAGCCATCAACAGGGGTGAGCTGAAAAGGAATTTGGGAAATGATCCTCAACTTGGCAAGTCTTCACCTCCTTTTACATTTCATAACACTTTATTTCACTTTACTTCTCATAACACTTTATTTCTGCATTTAAAAAAGAATTTAAATCCATTTTTATTGATTTCAGAGAGAAAGGGAGAGGGAAAGATAGAAACATCAATGATGAGAATCATCCATCACCTGCCTCCTGCAGACCCCCTACAGGGAATTGAGCCTGCAACCTAGGCAAGTGACCTGACCAGGAATTGAACCCTGACCTTCTGGTTCATTGGTCGATGCTCAACCACTGAGCCACACTGGCTGGGCTACTAGTATTTCTGCATTTTTGAGTGCTGCAGAAATACTTTCACAAGGCTGGATTGGAGTGAATAAAATTTTATGTGTTGCAATGATGTCTGTCATTTACAAAAACATATATATTATGTACTAGTAAACCCATCAATCTAGACAAGTATAAGGAAATTGGGTGAGGAAGCCTTACAGACAAACGGGAGTTAAGAACCTTTCTTACTCCTACCATAGATGGAGATTCAGATGGCTGCAACATTGGTTGCAATGCTCCAGGCTTCTGGCTATCGAGTCATACATTACAAGCATACTCAAATGGATGAATGCAACTTTCAGTGAGGCACCCAAAGATGGCACAACTTCACAACCACATATACCCTACTGGTCTACAGAGCACACCTCTTTCCTGGCTTCTTGTTGGCCCAAGATCCCAGAAAGTTCCTGGGATCTGCCCTACCACATGCTGGGAAACCAGTGGAGAGGACGCACACTTTTCACTCTTAACAGTCTTCCTTCTTCCTCTTTTGTTTGTTTGCTTACAAGGTAAAGAGAGTTTGTGGGTGGATTGTAAAATTTTAGAAATCAGGAACAGTCTTACACTTCCTCATGTCCAGTGGAAAGACCCCAGGACTCATGTAGTGGATGCTTAGGGCATACTTGTTGACCTCATAGGACAGAGGAGAAGGGAAAATATCTACTTAAAAATAAGATAAGAGAAACTGTTAAGAGAGAAAGGCTTAATTATCTCCCCATTTTTATACGCTTTATTATGCTGTTAGTGTTTTATCTGGGAACTAGCTTCTGAACACTTCTCCTTCCTTTTAGATTCCATAAGATGGAGGGTAAAAAGAATTTGCTCAGTTTCCAAGACTTTCATCTACAGAATTAAGAGAAGAGAAAGGACTGCTCTTTTCCCTGGAAGTTGGGCTTCACCCGTCCTCCACCTCCATTCCCAGTCTGAAGATGGTCAGTGAATGTGATGCTGTACAGTGTGACCTTCAATAAATCATTAGCTCTGGATTCTCAGTCATCCTAGGGCAGCGGTTCTCAACCTGTGGGTCGCGACCCCTTTGGGGGTCGAACGACCCTTTCACAGGGGTCACCTAAGACCATCGGAAAACACATATATAATTACATATTGTTTTTGTGATTAATCACTATGCTTTAATTATGTTCAACTTGTAACAATGAAATTGGAGTCACCACAACATGAGGAACTGTATTAAAGGGTTGTGGCATTAGGAAGGTTGAGAACCACTGTACTAGGGGGTAAATAGGTTTTAAAGAACATGCTCAGACTCTAAAACTCAAGCTTAAAATAACTGGTTTTAAGCATTCTTGAAGCCACTTTCCATAAATTTTAACTTCATCTACAGTTGTCTTCTTTTTTTTTTAAATGATTTAATTGACTTTTACAGAGAGGAAGGGAGAGAGATAGAGAGTTAGAAACATCGATGAGAGAGAAACATCGATCAGCCGCCTCCTGCACACTCCCCACTGGGGATGTGCCCGCAACCCAGGTACATGCCCTTGACCGGAATCGAACCTGGGACCTTTCAGTCCCCAGGCTGACGCTCTATCCACTGAGCCAAACCGGTTTCGGCAACCATTTTTCCCATACCCATTGTTATACCACTTTGGTCTACTAGCCATCATCTCTTATCTATGGTTCTAAAACATGTTCCTTATCTTCTGGCTTCTACTCCTGCTGTCTTCCAATCAATTCTCCACTCAGTAGTTAGAAAGATCTTCTGAAAGCATTAATACAATCACCATCAAGTTCACATAAAGCTTAAAACCCTCCAGGTACTCTCTACTGTTAAAAAAAGAAATCCACATGGCCTAAGGACCTGCATGACCCACCCTCTTCCAGTCCTGCTTCTCTATGTTCTACCACTTTTTTCATCTATGTCTCCAATGCTTGATCACACTGGCTGCCCATTATTCTTCAAGAGCACCAACTGCTTTCCCTCTTGAAGTCTTTTTTAAAAAAAAAATATTTTTATTGATTTCAGAGAGGAAAGGTGAGGGAGAGAGAGATAGAAACATCAATGATGAGAGAGAATCATTGATCAGCTGCTTTCTGCATACCCCACGCTGGGGATCAAGCCTGCAACCTGGGCATGTGCCCTGACCAGCAATTGAACTGTGACCTCCTGGTTCTTAGATTGACGCTCAAACACTGAGCCACACCAGCTGGGCCCTCTTGAAGTTTTCTTAAATGCTATCTACCACAGGGCTGGTATGCTGAGCCACCCCTGGCCCTTCACATGGCCATAGCCTTTATATCCCCCACAGCTTTCCTGACACCAAACCTAAAATAGGCCCCTGCTCTGCCTTTCATTATTCCTTTTCATTATAGCCTATTTCTTGTATAAGACATCAACATTTGTAATTAAGTCTTATTTGTTATTTTACTTGTTTGTTGTCTATCTCCTCTACTAGACTATAAGTTCATACAATTAGGCCAATAAGTAGGTTTTCAACAAAATATTTTAAGTGACTGTATTAATAATTTGGGGGTGGGGGGGTTGACATGGTAGCAATTAAGGATTAGCCTGATTTTGTCAAAGACCAAGATTAAGGAAAAGTTTAATAAAGAGACATTAATAAGCTCTTTTATGCCTAATAAGCTCAATTATGGTACAATTGTTAAGTGCTACATCTCTATCTATTTTCTTCTTTAATAATGGAGGTTTTTAGCTGATCACATGACTTCCCTGGTAAAGATAATATTTCCCAGCATTCCTCAAATATAAGTGTGATCATGAATAATCTTTGGCCAATGGGATGTGATATGTGCAACTTCCACATCTGCACCTCTCCTCTTTTTACTTTCTTGAGGGCTGAAATGTGAACTTGGTGAGTCATCTTCAGCCATACAGACAAGGGAAAA
Source organism: Myotis lucifugus (assembly GCF_000147115.1). Lineage (NCBI taxonomy): Eukaryota > Metazoa > Chordata > Mammalia > Chiroptera > Vespertilionidae > Myotis > Myotis lucifugus. The sequence continues at coordinate 16,427,537 of NW_005871051.1, read as the reverse complement.
CCTGTAGGGATGGCACAGGAATGAGGAAGAAGGATTAAAAGCCACCCTCTTCCTCTGGACTGTAATATGAGAAAAAATGTATTTATTTTGTTTCAATCCAGGGTTATTTTGGCATCTTGAGGCAGCCACACAGAAATCTTAACCAATCCACTGGGATTGCCCACGGTTATTTTATGTCCCAACCCCTCTGCTGTGTTCCAAGTTATCAGCCCTGGGGCATAAGCAGATTTTGATATGCATCTTAGAGTTAGATCATAAAATGGCATCACCCATTTTATGGTTCAAGCAGTTTTGATTCTTCTGGGTGGGCCAGGAATTCTGAATCTCAGCAGGCCAATACAAAGGATACTACATTGATGCTGGCTTAAGCCCCACCAGGAACCCACTGGAGAGCTCAATACACTGTATGATACTGTTATGGAATGAATACTTGAATCCCTCTAAAATTCCTATGTTAAAATTTTAACCTCCAATGTGATGGTATTAGGAAGTGGAGTCATTGGGAGGTGATTAGGTTATCAGGGTGCACCACTCATGAATGAGATTAGTGCACTTATGAAAGAGACTCCGGAGAGTTTTCTTGCTCTGTCATGTGAGGTCAGAGCAAGAAGCTGGACACCTATGAATCAGGAAGATGTCTATTAACCAGGCTCTCACCAGACACTGGATATGCCAACACCTTGATCTTGGACCCCCAACCTTCAGACTATGAGAAAAAAAATTCTTTAAGCTATCCGTACTTTTATTATAGCAGCCTGCACAGATTGAGACAGAGACTATTCTCTGCTTGTAATGAGCTGGCCAACAGTGCTTTCACGAAGAAATGCAGGTCCATTTGGCATGGGTTGCCTGAAATTTCATTTGAAAAATCCTGAGTTTAATTGGTGCAATTAGTTCAAATTTGTAGGGAGCGGCTATAGCAGTGGTTCTCAACCTTCCTAATGACGCAACCCTTTAATACAGTTCCTCATGCTGTGGTGACCCCCAACCATAAAATTATTTTCATTGCTACTTCATAACTGTAATTTTGCTACTGTTATGAATCGTAATGTACATATCTGATATGCAGGATGTATTTTCATGGTTATAAATTGAACATAATTAAAGCATAGTGATTAATCACAAAAACAATATGTAATTATATATTCAATATGTTTTTTCTGATGGTCTTAGGCGACCCCTGTGAAAGGGTCGTTCGACCCTCAAAGGGTCGCGACCCACAGGTTGAGAACCGCTGGGCTATAGGGTTAAGCCTCCGACTGACCGGTTGGCAAAGCCACACACAAGTCCCACTTTAGAGGGCACAGCACTCTTAGCATAATTAGGCTTGACCTTATGGTGCTCCCTAGGTCTTATCTGGGCAGCCAATTGACTGTGGGAAGTGCAGCAAGTGCTGCCAAAACAAGTGAAACTCACAAGAACATTGTAACTATGGTGAGCACTACCTTATTTACCTCTGGCTATAAAATAAAGGCTCAGCTTGCTATCTAGGTCTCTCTCTGTGGCCTTAGCCAGGCACAGGAGATCCACCTAGACCCAGCTTATTCTCTTTGTCTGCCTTTTCTACATCCTTCGCCGCCCCCCTCAGACTCACTGAACCCTTGGCTGTGCTGGCACGGCACACAAACTTAAATAAAGTGCCAAGAGGACAACCAACCAAAACAAAACACAAATGGGCTGTCACTTTGTCACCTCTGGCTTATAACACTTCCAAATCAGGGTGGCCTGCTCCAATGGTTTAAGAACAATTAGGAGTTAACTTTTTGCACTTTGACCCACCTGGACACATCTCCTTCTTTCAGAGAACTTGAACTGGGGCTGGGTGGGTAGGGTAGCATCATTTTCAAGTTAATTTACCATTACAGTGAACTGTCTTGCTCCAGCCTGCTATTCTTTCAATTCTTCTGATTTGTGTATGTGTCACCCAAAGGGCCACATATTACCTGTCTGGGGTGGTCAGACTCTCCCAATAGCATCTTGATTCACCACCTTTAGATATACTAGGCCAACCAGGAAATAAATCTTATCATTTTACCACTGAAAATTACCATTAGCCTCTCTCAGGGAGGTAGTCTCACCAATGTAAAAATGAAAGGGAATTTGGCTGATGGAACAGCAGCCTCCAGTCAGTTGCTGTGAATTGGCCGTGAGCACAGTATAGCCTGTTCCTTTGTGGTCCCGTGATAGTATTTATCTTGTCATTGCCAACCTACCTGGTTCTGAAAGGTTCTCACACTGAGACAGGTTCATTACTGAGGGATGATCTGACCATCTACAGAGGAAACCGTTCCTGGCAGCAAAGGTAGTTGGTTACAAGGAGCTGGAGCGTGTTCTTATTGTAAGATCTGATCTTCACTATCTGACCTTCTGTTTGCTTATTTCTTACTTCTCATGGCACACGTAGCCTTTCCACCTCCCATTCCTGCTCCAAACATGCATACATGCTAGAATATAACTCTACCAAGGCAGGGACACCTAAGTGTCTTGTCCTCTGTACTGTAGAGAACAGTCCTTGGCACATGGCAGGTGCTCAGTAAATATTGACTGAATGTTGTGAATTGGTTAAGAGTTTTATTTATGTACATCGGGCTCTTACTTCAAGGTGGGATGGAGCTAGAGGCCTCATTGACATTCCTTCTGCGTGGAGAGTCTGTGAGTCTGAATGTTGAGAATCCCACAGGGCCCTGTCAGTCTGAGCCAGCAGCTGCTTTGCAGAAGGGGGAAAGTGAAGTTACCATGCAGATGGGGCGGGGGAGGGGCGGCGAGCTGGGTGAGGAAGAATCTCAGAAGATGAAGGGAGTCAGTGCTAATGGGGTTTGACAGGGTGGGAGTGTGGAAGGGTCAGGGCCTTGACGATGCTTTGTCCCCAGGACAAAGCGGGTAGTGATGCAGAGTGCAGGGAAGGGCGGCACTTGATTCACCAGAGGAGCAGTCAGTGCAGCATGGTGTGGCTGCCTGAGGCGAGGTGGCTCCATCAGGGGCCAGAGTTGAAATCGGGAAACAAAAAGCCTCTGAGCGGCAGGACTACCACTGGGCCGTCAGGCCTTATGGGGTTAGACTCTCAAACCCTGGTGAGGTCAGAGGCAGAGGAGACATGCCTCTTTATTTTTAATAAAAGACCTCTCAGAGAGACCCCATCTCTCTTCACCACGGGCTCTCTTTGGACTGTGGAAAATAACTTTCTGACTGCTCATGCTACAACTTCCTTGCTGCTCAGGACTCGCTCCTGTCATCCTCGGCAGTCAACACTGGCTTGAAGCCAGTCCAGCCAGCTTTTCACTGGAGGACCACAGAGCCCCTCTCTCAGTCCACTCTGCCACCACACAGGGCTGTGGTGCAGCCAGGCTCACACTGACCCGCCCATGCAGAGCTCCATGAAGCCATAGGTCAGTGGTTCTCAACCTTGGCTGCACATTAGAATCACCTGGGAATCTTTTGAAAATCCTGATTTCTGGGCCTCATCCTCTGGAAATTCTGTTTCTTTGTTACTAGTGTTGTGGCCTCAGCCCATAACAAAGAAACAGAATTTCCGGAGGATGAGGCCCAGAAATCAGGATTTTAAAAATATTCCCAGCCAAAACCGGTTTGGTTCAGTGGATAGAGCGTCAGCCTGCGGACTGAAAGGTCCCAGGTTCGATTCCGGTCAGGGCCATGTACCTTGGTTGCGGACACATCCCCAGTGGGAGATGTGCAGGAGGCAGTTGATTGATGTTTCTCTCTCATCGATGTTTCTAACTCTCTATCCCTCTCCCTTCCTCTCTGTAAGAAATCAATAAAATATATTAAAAAAAAAAAAAAGATTCCCAGGTGATTCTAATGTGCAGCCAAGGTTGAGAACCACTGCCATAGGTGCAGCCCAGTCACAAACCACACAAAATTATCATCATCTATATATATTTAAAAGACCAATATGCAAAGTGTCCCCTCAGGAGTTCGACTGGGAGATCAAGAGTTCTATCACTCACTATGATGCGTACTGAACATCAGGGGGCAGTGCAGAATGAAGGAAGGCCCTGGCCGACAGCCGGAAGGCCCCATCGGCCCTGATTGCCAGCCAGGCATAGGGACCCTACCTGTGCATGAATTTCGTGCACTGGGCCTCTAGTATCTTCATAAAGTTATTCTTAAAAGAAACTTCAAGTACTCCTTGTGAAGAAAGAAAGCCTGGAATTTTCTGGAATAAAAGAAATTCCTCAGAACCAAGTCAATATTTCTCTTCCTGTTAAAAAGATTTCTTTTGTTGTTGGGATTAAAGCATCAGGAATTAATTTTTCTGCAATAAAACTTTGAACTTTACTATATAAATTTAATTCTTTGTTGTGGAGGTGACAGTGTCATTCTTAAAAATTTGGTCATTACCACATACCTGACTTAATAGATGTGATTCCTAGGTAAACTCTCTAGCAAATGGAAAGAGGAAGAGCTTTCCTCCCTTTGGTAAAGAGTGTAGATTGGAATCTGTCAGCAACGAAGATTGAGGGGCAAGTGTGTCTTAAAGGAGGTGGGAGAAGGCAGGGGATGGAGGAAGAGGAAGGAAGATGTCTGATTGCACTCTCAATCATTTCCAGTTTGCTTTGTGAAAAGGTGCTGGGCCCAACCAAGGAATAATGGTATTTGTTTGCTTTTACATGCTTTTAATGCCCCGCAGAGGAAAATACAGCATTCTGATAACAGACTTAGAAATAGCATCCTGCCTGGATTGTTAAGACACAGCACCTGGCACAACCCCTGGATCTGCCAACTTCTTAGGCAAAGTCTCACCGGGCCAGTCCAGGTGTGATCTCACTCTGGTGGGTTGACTGAACCATGCCAGATGAACAATAAGAAGGAGAATCTGAATAATGAATCCCTAGGACTGGGAACCCAAACACGGATGAGAAATTTCCCCCATCCTCAGCAGGCTCGCTCCCCTGCATAAGGAATGAGCTGGAGGATAGGTTCTCAAACACACACCTGCAGACGCGTTCTTGCAGCAAGCATGCACCCTTCAAGGACTCATGGGTTTACGCTGAAATGGATCAGATCTCGAATCTGGTAAAGGTTGCTTCTTCCTTTCATTCCTGAGAGGGAGATGAGGTGGAGATGGGCTCGAGTTAATTTTTAAATCATTTTCTTGCGTCTGCGGATAACTGCACCGGGGCCCTCCTCCCCGCACCGCTACTACCCTCCCCGGGGTCCCTTCCGGAGGATGAAAGGATCTGGAAGCGGGTTTCTTCCCCTCAGCTGGGCCAGCCCCTTCTCTTCCCAGCCAGCCGCACACAGCATCTGGGGCCACGCCGCAGCCTCTCTTTGCCCAGATGCCCTGGAGATTTAATTTTAATTAACCGTGAGAGCTACAGCACTGAGGACTGCATTTTTCAAATACAGCACACTCCCGCCTTTTGTCTGCTTCCCTTCTGCCATCCACCCCCAACACCTCCCGTGGCATCGAAATAAAAAACAAACAAAAACAAACAAACAAACACAAACGAGATGTCTCACCTACACCTGCCAGGGGCAGAGACAGGCAGAGGACGCCGCGCTCGGGAAGCCGCCGCCTGGGAGCGGTCTTTCCGCAGCTGCGGCAGCGGGCGGGGCGGGGCGGGGCCCTGGCGGTCACGTGGGCTCTTAGCCCTGCCCACGTCCAAGGTCCAGGGGACTCATCAACCCGAATTGGCTTTCCCTGGAAGCGCTCAGACGCTCCGCAGTCTAGGGGATGTGGGCTCCGGGCAAGAGCTGCCTGGCGGCCGGCTTGCTGCAGAATCAAGTGGCTATCGTCACCGGCGGGGGCACGGGCATCGGAAAGGCCATCGCGACCGAGCTGCTGAAGTTGGGTACGTAAGTAGGCCCCGGGGTCGGGACCCGGAGCACGGAGTCCGTGGAGACGCCGGCTGACATGGCTGGCATACCCTGGGGCCGGGGGCCAGGGAGCGCTAGGCCCGGTTGCGTAATTGAAACCGCTCTGGGCCCCAAGTAGGGAATAAGGAGACCTGCTATGGAATTAGTCATGGAAAACGAATCCTTCTCTCTATAGACTGCCTCATGAGGGGTTAGGACACAGGGGGACTTCATTTAACTTGAAAAGTTTGCAACATTGAGAGGCTCCCATCAAATGAGCTTTCATAACATTTACTGTAATGAAAGGGGGACTTCGTTGGTTTTTATTTTATTTTATTATTTAATTTTGCTAATCCTCACTCAAGGAAATTTTTCGCCCTTGGAAATGTTAGGAAGAGTGGAAGGGAGAGGGAGAGACAGAGAAACATCGAGGTGAGAGAGACAAATTGAGTGTCTGCCTCCTGCCAGGGCTCCAACCAGGGCTGGGGATGGAGCCTGCAATGGAGGTAGGTGCCCTTGACTGGGATAGACCCTGGGATCCTTCAGTCCACTGGCGGAATTCACTGAGCCAGACTGGCTAGGGTTGAAGGGAGGCTTTGTCAGCACATGAACAAGGAAGGAAGGGAAGCCACGAAGGAGAAAATTGATAAATTTATCCACATGAAAAGGTAAATCGTCATTGAAAAACAATGTAAGGGAATATTAAAGGCACATGAAGAAAAATGTTTACAATATACAACAAATGTATGATAGAAAGAGCTCTCACAAATACATAAGGAGAAGATCGAACACACTGCTAGAAAAACTGGCTAATGATATGGACCAGGTGAACCAAATGGAGGCAGGATAGGGGGAAGCCACCACACAGGGGCACAGGGGCTGTGGTGCAGCCGGGGGCACACTGACCCACCCAGGCAAAGCTCCATGAAGCCACGGGTGCAACCCAGTCACAAACCACATGAAATTATATCTTCATAAAATTATCCTTAAAAGAAACTTCAAGTGTTCCTTGTGAAGAAAGAGAGTCTGGAGTTTTCTGGAATAAAAGAAACTCAGAACGGAGTCAGTATTTCCCTGGCCAGTAGAATGGGGAAACTGAGACAGATAGCTGAACAAACCGGCTGAGCAATTCACAGCCAGATACGGAAAGTCACCTCCTTAGAGATAACATCTAGGCCTCAGTTGTATTGCAGCTCCAGGCCCAGAAAAGCAGCAAAATCAGGTGGGCAATGCCAAGACCAGGAGCAATGACTGAGGACCCCCTGCCCTGGCACTGACCAATCAGTAGAGACCATGACCCTAAAAGAACACACCTGGAAAACTGATGAATATTCTGCTGAAACCCTCCCCTGAGGCCTCCCCTATGACTCTGGCCAGAAAGAGAGAGAAAAGCCTCAAGACAACCCTAGCTGGTTTGGCTCAGTGGATAGAGCACATGGGCCCTGGTCGGGGTGCATGCAGGAGGCAACCAATTGATGTGTTTCTCTCACATTGATGTTTCTCTAGCTCTGTCTCTTTACCTCCCTTCCATTCTCTCTAAAAATCAATGGAAAAATATTCTCAGGTGAGGATTAATTTAAAAAAAAAATGCTCAAGACAAAGGACCCAGGGTGAGCTCTCCCTCAGAGGAGCATGTCCATGCCATTTCCTTCCTTCTCCTCTTCCCCCATTTAAACTCTAAGTGACCCCAGGAGACTTGCAACCAGGGGACAATGGACAGTGGCAACATGTCCCAGGCTAACCCTCTGAACTTGTCTCCAAGGCCCCCTTTTCTCCTCCTTGCCACTGAGCTAAGGCAGCCCAGTCTGGGCTCTCCTGCTGCTGCTTCGATCCTAAATCCTTCATTGTTTCACTGTTTCCAGCTTTAATAAACCTACCCTCATAGTCACTTGGACTCATATTGTGAAATCTTTCCTCCACGAAGTCAAGAACCCACACACTACCAGCCCTGCCTGGGCAGACCCGCTCAGGACCAGGTCCTAGTCCAGCCATGAAGAACTTTAAATAGGCAATAAGTACATGAGCAATAATCAATTTTATTGGTAATAAAATGCAAAATAAGATCACATTGCTATTCTAAAAAAATTTTTAAACATTGAAGAAAAGAAAATGATGGAGTGAAAAGGCTGGCAAGAATGTAAATTATTAGAAACTTCCTAAAGGACAATTTGAAAAAAAGAATCCAGAAGCTTTAACAATATCCATGCTGTATGACCTGGTAACTTCTCTCTTAGGGATTTACCTTAAGAAAATTATCAGAGACAAGCACAGATTTATGTACAAAGAAGTAGTGGTGAGTAGGGAAACATTGGTAATCTAAATATTTATTATAAGAGAAATAGGTAAATCAAAAACAATGAAATTCTATGTTGCTATTTAAACATCTTGCTATTGAAGACTTTATGTAGAGAAATGCATACCTTCTAATTGAAAAAAATGGCAGGATTCTAAACAAAATATAACATTTTGATTTGTTAATGAAAAATACAGTATATATGCCAAAAAAGACTGGAAGTTTACAGCATTGTTAACAGCAACTATTTTTTCTGGAAATAATTTGAATTATAGGGGATTAAAATGTCATCATTTTTTTTTTAATCCTTGCCCAAGGATATGCTTATTGATTTTTTTTTGGGGGGGGGGGGAGGGAGAGAGAGAAAGAGAGAGAAAAAGAGAAAAGCATCAATGTGGAAAACATTTGATTCCTAGTCAGGGAGTGTATGGGAGGCAACCAATGGATATTTCTCTGACATTGATATTTCTCTCTCTCTCTCTCTCTCTCTCTCTCTCTCTCTCCCCACTCTCATCAATAAGGATGTCCTCTGGTGAGGATTAAAAAAACACACGTAAGAGTTGGAATACAAAAAGCAGGAGATGAAACTAACAAGTGGCTCAAATGTTCAATTATTGAAATCAGCCAAGAACTCTAATACAGAGGAGCCTGAGTGAGGGGAGGTGACCTGTGGCTGATACTGTATTTATTTGAGGTAGCCTTCTTTGAATTGGATGCCTTGACAATCTTAAATTAGGCATTTACATTACAAAACAAAGAAACAAGCAAAAGCCCGTGGGGTTTACACCAAGGCTATTACTAACACCAGGGAATTTAGCGTCAGCCCAAGTAGGAAAGCAAATGCCTAATGTAGAAATAACTCCTTATCTACAAGTTAGTTCTGTATCTTATATCTAAACAAGTTTATCAAGCTTTCTGGATTTCTCTAGCTACTCATAAACAAACAAAAAATGTTTATTCAAATTATTTAGTGTAGGATTTGGAGAAGAATTATATCTAATACATTTCTAGTTTATTATAAGGTAATATAAGTACACTGTAATAAATTCAAGTAGTATTGAAGTATAGAAAAGAAGAAAATCAGTTTTCCCATTTTGCTCTTATTCTAAATCTCCTTCTTGGAGATTTTCTATGAGTCCACCCAAATGCCCACATATACACACACGTGTATATTATGTTACTTTCAAAACTGGGACCACAGTATTTCTACTTCTCTGTAACTGTTTTCATTCCAGGCTAGTACATAACGGTAGTATCTCATTCTTTTCAAAGTTATGTCATATTCCATAGAATGGGTGTTCAATAATTTATTTAACCATTCCTTTAATGGAAATTTGGATTTCTAGTGTTTTGCCCAGCATTGCATTTTTTTTCTTCTTGTAATACCTTTGCACACTAGTTCAAGTTTTGATACCAAACTCAGGTTTGGCTGCCTGCTGCTTGAAAGCCAATACTCTAGAGACAGGCGCTGATGGAAGGAAAGCAGGTTTATTCAAGAGCCAGCACCTTGAAGAGGTGGGGAACTCTCATCACAAAGCCCATCTTAGCATCTCGGTGCAGGCAGAGGTTTTTATGGACAGGGAAGGGGAAGGCAGAACAAAGGTGACCAGAGGGGTTGTGGGGTCTCTTTGAAGGTGTTATGTGCCAGTTGGCACAGTCTGCTCCAATAATGATTTCGGAGCCAGTCAAATGATCATCTGGAAGGTAAACAAATCTGGAGCCAAAATGCCGGAAGCCTGGATTTAGCTTCCTTTGAGGTTGAATCCTTTAAGCAAACAGGCAGTTTATAAGTGGCCACCTGTGAATTTACAAGTCATCATTTAAAGAAACAATGTTAAAAGAATGGTGGGGTGGGTTACGGTTTGTGTGTAGTGACAAGTTCTATCAGTTAAAGTAAATAGTCTTTTAAAGTTGTGTTTCAGTAGAACTCTATTTGTATTGCATAACTTTGCTGAAGCATTCAGGGCTCAGGTAATAGTATTAATTTAGAAAATGTTTGACTTGATAATTTATGTGAAAAATCCTACTTATATTTTCACTGTATGTCTTTTTTTGTTGTTTTTTTTGTTGTTGTTAATCCTCACTCGAGGATATTTTTCCATTGATTTTTAGGGAGAGTGGAAGAAAGAGAGAAAGATAGAAACATCAATGTAAGAGAAACACATCGATTGGTTGCCTCCTGCACAAGGCCCCTACTAAGGCCCGGGCCAGGGAGGAGCCTGCAACCCAGGTACGTGCCCTCGACCAGAATTGAACCCACGACCCTTTGGTATGCAGGCCAACACTCTATCCACTGGGCCAAACCAGCTAGGGCTCACTGTATGTCTTTTTTGAGGCCTTGGACAAAGTCAGGCATTAATCACTTTAGTATCCTGAGTTATTGTTGTTTTGTTGTTGCTGTGTGTTTTTTTTGTTTTTTTGTTTGTTTTAAAGATGCTCAGTTTCTTAGTATGGAAGAGTTACAGATGTGTTTGTTTTTTCATCCTCACTTAAGGATGTGTTCATTGATTTGATAGTAATCCAGTTCCTATTACTCCATCTTGACCAGAAGCAGAAGTCCCAATTCACCGTTTTTACGGGAACACATGAAATGTTTGGTAAACATTATCATTTTTGGGATTTTGCCAACCAATGAAAGCATATTTACTTGTCCTTTGGTTGTTTTTCCTCAGGTTGTAATGTGGTCATTTCGTCTCGTAAGTTTGATGTATTAAAATCTACTGCAGACGAACTGAAGACCACCCTGCCTCTCACCAACCAGTCTCAAGTCACTCCCATAAAGTGCAACATCCGCAAGGAAGAGGAGGTACTGCAACTATGTCCATGTCATTTATTCATTTTCAATCTATAGCAGTGGTTCCTAAACTTGACTGTGCTTCAGGTTTTCTTATGTTACCTGCCTCAGATGAGGTTCAGGAGAAGCAGAGCGTGTGAAGGAGGTTCTTTGCTAATGATCTATTGAGTAAGTTGCCTCAGGAGAAGGAGAGAGGAAGGGCAGAAAAATTATACATGTAGCTTTATGATCTGTGGACATTGTGGTGAGAGATTGTAAACTCTCCTGGAGCAAACCATCCATCCAAGTAGCAAATTAGGTCATTAACCGGTTTACTTTTAATGTTTTTCTTTAGGTAAATAATTTGGTCAAATCCACCTTAGATATTTATGGTAAGATCAATTTCTTGGTAAACAATGGAGGAGGCCAGTTCACGTCTCCTGCTGACCACATCAGTGCAAAGGGATGGCACGCGGTGATTGAAACCAACCTGACGGGAACCTTCTATATGTGCAAAGCAGGCAAGTGTGATCATTAACCCCAAAATTCAAGGTGTCTTTGTTTAATATCATAGAGAATACTGAAAGAGAAGCTGTTAGGGGCTCAGAAAGCTCCAGTTATCAACATTTACTGCCCTGATTTGCTCACAGGATTGTAAATTGCTACATTTCTCGCTAGTAATTTGGCAGTATTTATAAAATATGGAAATCTTTTGATCTTTCTTATAATTTTATTTTTAGGAATTTACCATGAGAAAATTATTAAGGATCTGTACAAAGAGATAACTAAAAGTTGTTTATAAAATTAAAGAAAACTCTCACACTTACTTTGTTTTTAAGAAATAAATCTGTTATAAGGACCTGTTAATTCAGTAAGGTCCTTGGGGAGAATACCAGACAGAGTCCACATTCTTTAGACTAACAATTAATTAGCACAGCATTGTCTTTGGATTACAGGTTATGTTTCAATCATTAAAATGTCCGTACTACCCAAGCAATCTGTAGATTTAATGTAATTTCTATCAAAATACCAATGGCATATTTCACAGAACTATAATCTAAAATTTATATGAACCCACAAAAGATCCCTAATGGACACAGTGATCTTGAGAAAAAGAGAGCAAAGTTGGAGGTTTTACACTGCCTGATATCAAACTATACTATAAGTCTATAGTAATCAAAACAGCATGGTACTAGTATAAAAAGAGACACATAGATCAATGGAACAGAATAGAGAGACCATAAATAAACCCATACCTATATGGATAGTTAGTATATGACAAAGGAGGCAGGAACATACAATGGGGTAAAGATAGTCTATACAATAAATTATGTTGGGAAAATTGGACAGATACAAGCAAAAAAAATGAAACTAGATCACCTTTTTACACCATATACAAGAATAAACTCTTAAGAGGATTAAACACTTGTATGTATGGCTCAAAACCATTAAACTCGTAGAATTAAACATAGGCAGTAAAATCTCTGACGTTTCTCTTAGCCATATTTTTTTCTGATATATCTTCTTGGGTAAGGGAAACAAAGAAAAAAATAAACAAGGTATATATGGAAATGCAAAGGACCCAGAATAACCAAAACAATTTTATAAAAGAAGAAATTTGGAGGACTTATAATTTCTTGATTTCAAAACACCATGGTACTGGCATAAGGGTAGATGTATAGATAAGTGGAAAAGTATTGAGAGTCCAGAAATAAAACTTTATATTTGTGGTCAATTGATTTTTGTTAAAGGTGCCAACAATTCTATGGAGAAATGATAGTCTTTTCAACAAATGGTACTGGGACAGTTCGATCTCCACATACAAAAAGACCCTTGCCTCATACTATAAATAAAAGTTAACTAATAGTCCAAAATGGATCATGGAAAAAGTAAAATTATGAAACTTTTAGAAGTAAACAAAGTAGAAAATCTTTCTGACCTTAGATTAGACAAAGAGTCCTAGGAACCACCACCAAAATACCCATATATCCATAAAATATAAAATTGATAAACTAGACTTGAAATTAAAAATGTTTATGCTTCAAAAGACACCATTAAGAATGTGAAAAGATAAGCCAAAGACTGGGAGAAAATTTTCCAAATCACATATCTGATAAAAAAACTTGTATCCAGAATATATGAAGAACTTTTATAATTCAGTAATAAGAAAGCACCCTAATTAAAAAGTGGAAAAAAAGATTGGAGTAGATATTTCACCAAAAAATACATGAAAAGCTAATAAGCGCATTAGAAGATTCTCAGCACCATTGGTCACTAAGGAAATGGAAATCAAAACCTCAGTGAGATACCACCTCATTTCCATTAGAAAGGCTGTAATCAACAAGTCAGACAGTAACAGTGTGGAGGAACTGGAGTCCTCATGCATTTCTGGTAGGAATATAAAATAGTGGAGACACTGAAAAAGTTTGGCAGTTCCCTAAAAAGCTAAGCATAGAGTTACCATATGAATGCGATTTTACCCTTAACCTGAGAGGAACAAAAGCATGTGTCTACATAAAGATGTGTTCATAATCACCCCAAAGTGGAAACAATTCACATGTTCATCAACTGGTGAATGGATAAATAAAATATGGCGTATCCATACAATGGATACTATTCAACAATAAAAAGGAACTATTGATATGTGTTACAACATGGATGAACCTCACAAACATTATTCTAAGAAGCCAGACATAAAAGACCACATATTGTGTGATTCCATTGATGTGAAATATTCAGAAGAGTCAAATCTACAGAAACAGAAAATGAATGAGTATTTGCCTGGGGATGGATTTGGCTGCAAATGGGCACAGAGGAACTTTTTGTTTTGGAGTGATGGAAATGTTCTAAAACGGTATTGTGTTGGTAGTTGCACAACTCTGCATATATTTTTTAAGCATTTATTGATTTTTAGAGAGAGAGGAAGAGAGAGGGAGAGAGAAAGAGGAACATCAATGTAAGAGTGGGACATTGATGGGCTGCTTCCTGCACACTCCCTACCAGGGATTGAGCCCGCAACCCGGGCATGTGCCTTGACCACTGTGGAACCAGCAACCGTTTGGTGCACAGGACAATACTCCAACCAACTGAGCCACACTGGCCAGGGCAACTCTGTATATTTTTTAAAAATTATTAAGTTGTACCCATAAAGTAGATGAATTTTATGATGTGTAAATTGTACCTCAGCCAGGCTTAAAAAAAAAGAAATATAAATATGAATTTAAAACATACCACAAAAGCAGCATGCTGGAACAGGGAACCAGAGAAGGGTCAGCACACTGTTTAATATGACTGTCATCTGTCTATTTCCTTCAGTTTACAGCTCTTGGATGAGAGAGCATGGAGGATCCATTGTCAATATCACTATGCTTACTAAAAATGGATTTCCGGGATTTGCGTAAGCATTTATATATATTTTTTCCTATGTGTCAAAGGTTCAGAAATAGCCAAAGTAAAATAAACAAAAAAATTACGAAATCGTAATCATTAAAAAATTTACTGTGCACACACCGAAAAGACCTATAACAACCACACTTGTAACCCTGAAATTACCAATTTGTATTTCTTCATAATAAAAAAGTTTTCAATATTCCTCTTAAGTCCGTGTGAATTGGGGGAATCGTATGTGGGCCTACACAATGAGATTTGTTTGCCAATCAGACAGCTGTGGTTTGGCTCTAATAGGGGAGGACCCAATTCTTTCCCATTGTTCAGACAGACTCAAACACAGTTTCATGACAAGAATGTTCTTGTGGGGTTCTGACAGGCCATTGACACACCTGTCAGTTCAGTTAATGAGAGAAATATTCAACAAAAGCTAATTGTAGTGTTTATATTTTGTCTTTTAAAGGCATAGTGCAGCTGCCAGAGATGGTGTTTACAGCCTCACCAGAACCTTGGCTTTGGAATGGGCCAGCAGTGGAATAAGGATCAACTGTGTTGCCCCTGTAGGTAAATGTTCTATATGAACTAATTGTGCTCTTCTGATTCCATTTATGTTGTTAATAGAGGTATTTGTCACTGTATGTGTACTAGAAAAGATTGGCTTTTGAAAATGGATGTGTATATTCTTTGATTTACCAGTATTCTTTGATTAGATTGTTAAGGTTAAATCAAGCCAATGATTCTCAATCCTGACTGTATATTAGAATGTTTAAAAAATAGTGGAATTATCTGTGGAATGTTTAAGAAATAGTGATATATAAGCTTGGCTCCAAACTGTGGAATCCAAGCATTAGTATTTTTAAGAAACCTCCCAAGAAACTCAAATACACTGTGAAGGTTGAAAAATCGCTACTTTAAAGAATGAATTTTTCTGGATTGTTTTGTTATTTCTTGGTTTATTATTAATCTTTTATTAAGAGAGAGTGAGAAACTTAAAGTCAAAGTTTTAGGAAGAAACTCCCAGTTAAAGATCAACTAGAAGTAAAGAGAAAATTTCTCTGAAACTAATGTAAGTGATGGGGGGAAAATATCACAATATGTTCAACTTCAAAAACTATCATTTTTGTGCGAAGTAAGATATAGCTTAAGCCTCCTTGAGTATTACACGTTTAATGTACTGACACACTCATCCTGTAAAACTCAGCTCAAATGCACTTCTCTGTGATGTTTCCTGGTCATTGCTAAAATACAGGAATCGTTCCTCAATCTGAAACTCTGTCATATCTGTGGATATTATCTATAACTCTATCTTTAAACTACCTATAGATATTGTTATCCATTCTGCTCAGTGGGACTTAAGCATGAACTGACTTGACGTTAGTAGAAAATCTCCTATTTAACAAATTGCAGGCTCCTCGCCAGAAACTTTATTTCCCTTTAGTCCTTCAGAGCTGACCTTACCTTACTCAAATTACATGCAAATATTTATAAAATAAATTAAATATTAGTTCCATTCTTAATGCAGCTACCATGCATTACTGGCCTCCAAAAGTGCATTTCTTGAAAACCTTTAGTGGGTTGTTAGTATTATAAGCACCTTATTGAAGTCATGTTTTTCCTCTTGAGACATTTTTAGGTTTAAGGTCTAAAACTGAATACTTCTAGAAGATGTCATCCTCTTTAAACAAAAGGTTGCAAATTGTTTAATGGGAAACCAGTATATCATCCCACTACCATGCAATTTCCTCATCTTTTACACTTCCTGTTTCCTCTCCTCCCTATAATCTCTGTTGTAGTTTTGAGTCAGTAACAAATAGATTTATCCTGCATTATACAGGTTTTGAGTACTTTTCTTGGCTTTATAAATCCATGAAAGCTATATAGAAGAATTCTTAAACAATTACATTTTTTGTTTATTTTAGATTCACATGCTTTATTTGTGATTTTACTTTAGGTGAAAAATCATGATAATATTGCATTTTCTAAGTCTCGCATAACCATAGCCCAGTCTTGTACTGTAAAACAGAGAAGCCCAGTGGAAGATAAAATAGACTCCCCTGTCTCATTGTTTGTCCCAGTTAAGAGCCCACTAATCTGCTCATATAATTATGTTTTCAGAAACCAAGTCTTTTATGAAAAACATCCAGGGCTTAACTGGTTATTAAGAAAGGGGAGGTCACAAAATGAGCATTCAGATAATTCATTCGTAGTAGTCAACCACTATTAAATTTTCTCAATATTAGCAATGTTACTTTTTCTATTACACGTAAGGCACTTAATTTTTGGTATTGGTTGATAGACTGTCTTTACAATTAAAATTTAATCTTATGTACTTTATTTTGTTCTTATTTTATATCTAAACACAGGGAATCATTTATTCCCAGACTGCTTTTGACAACTATGGTGATTTGGCAAAAGACTTATTTGGAAGGTCCTATCAGAAAATTCCAGCTAAAAGACTTGGAGTTCCTGAGGAGGTAAGGTATATTTCTAACACTGATTAGAATGACTTTATTTCATACTTTGGAACTTAGTAACATTTTGGTGTTTTTTTTACGTAGTGTGGTTGGCTGATAGAGATGATAGCTCCCACTGCCACCAAACCATTTCCCTGGACTTTCTGGATCTGGGGGAATATCCTGGTTGTGCTTTTGTAACCGGACAACCAAGGGATCCGGGCTACCTGTCACTACTTGAGCCAATTAAACAGAGACAGGGTTGAGTCAGATATGAGCTTCAATAATGCTGGCTGTATGGGAGTGCGGCAGGTCATCCACAAAAATCTGCTCTAACCCCCCTCACCAGTTGGCTGGTTATGTACACACTAGGGCAGTGGTCGGCAAACTGCGGTTCTCGAGCCACATGCGGCTCTTTGGCCCCTTGAGTGTGGCTCTTCCACAAAATACCGACTTCTGTGCATGGGCCACGAAGTTTCAATTGCACTGTACGTGCACGCCCGCATGTGGTGTTTTGTGGAAGAGCCACACTCAAGGGGCCGAAGAGCCGCATGTGGCTCGCGAGCCGCAGTTTGCTGACCCGGGCAATAGGGAGAAGATAGCTATGTGTAGCTGCAAGCTCCAAGTGTAACGTGGAAAGGGGAGGGTAGAATCTGCAGTCGGCCTTCAGGAGCTCAAAGTCCGATAACAAGGTGGCTAATCTTCTATGATGTTACAAACAGCTCAGCCTGTTCCTGGGACCTGAGAATGGTCAGCGCTCCCGAGAAAAACTCCTAGAGAGGGTCAGGGTCCAGGCACAGCAACCAACAAAGCGTGTCCTGTCCTTGGTCTGTTCTCAAAATGTATTTCTTTTCTGAGTAATGGACCCATTGAGGCATCTTATCTTTTTACAGCCTTGTTTCATCCTCCAGTTTCCCAGGATCTGTAAGAAAACTACTTATCTATAGTTAATGAGGTGAATAATTATTAGACAACTGTTGCTCTATTCTTATTACATGCCCTTCCCCACTATCACTTTGAATGCTCACAACATTCTTTTTTTTTTAACTTATATTTTTATTGATTTCAGAGAGGAAGGGAGAGGGAGAGAGAGATAGAAACATCAATGATGAGAGAAAATCACTAATGGGCTGCCTCCTGCACACCCCACACTAGGGATCGAGCTTACAACCTGGGCATGTGCCCTCGTCCAGAATCAAACCTGGGACCTTTCAATCCACAGGCCGATGCTCTATCCACTGAGCCAAGTCAGCTAGGGTGCTCACAGCAGTCTTTATTCAGGAGCAAATGCAGTATGAATTAAGAAGAGCGTGTTTCATTGCACTTTTCCAGCTACGTTATTTTATCACGTGACAGGACCCTAAGCAAGTCAGACTATTATGACTATATGACATTCCATACGCAACTTTTGTAAGGTGGTCAGGTTTAAGTATGAAAAGATTAATAGCTTTCATAAATGTTAGCTATATCAGTCTTAAAATGTAATGAAAAAAAAGTTATCGTTTCCATAATAATAATAAAAATTAGAATACCTGGAGTCAACTTCGCTCTGAACAAAAAAACATTTTATTACTAAAGACCAGAATGGAGACATGTCATTTTCCTCAATGGAGAGAATCAATGTTATTGAAATCAAGTTTTTCTAAATTAATGTATAAATTCAATATATTTTTGAAATTTAACACACTGATTCTGAAGTTTGTTTAGAAAAATATTTATGCAAAAAAAGCCAAAAATGTGTTGAAAAAGAATAATGGGAGGATTTGATCTTCTTGACATCAAAACATACTCTAATGCAATACTTATTTACAACATCTGATGCTGGTACTGTAATAGATTAAAATTAGTGGAATATAATGGACTCTTGTATCAGTACCATGTATCTATGGGAGTTTTTAGGATAAAAGCAGCTTTTCAGATTTATGGGGAAAAAATAGATCATTCAGCAAAAGTTTTGCAGCAATGCGCTATTCATTTAGAAAAAAATTAGACCACCTCTCTCACACCATATATATGCAAAATAATTTTTCGATATATTGAGGTGCTAAATATAAAAGCAAAATCATAACGTTCTTAAAGAAAATGTGTTTTAATTCTTAGAACTACCTTTCATTATCAGTTTGATGTATAATTTCCAGAAATTTACTGTGCACACACAAAAAGATCCGCATTTATAGACTTTTTTTTTTTAAACAAAAAGGGATCCTACTCTGTTCTTTTCTTCAATTTGCTTTCAGTCCGCAGGTCGACACTCAGCCACTGAGTCACGCTGACTGGGCAGCAGTACTATTTTTAATGAAAAATAGCTACATATTCAAAAACAAAAGAAAACATACAAATATCTTTAATGTATGGCTTACTAGAGTACAGCTGGACTTTCATATCTGTCTCTGCATCCAATCTGTTGCAATACATTGTTTTGGTTAAAGCATATGGAGATAATCTGGCTTCTTACACATGGGCAGTTGGAAACAGAGGCACATTTATTAATATTAGCATTTTCAGATAATTGTGAATATTCTTTATTCAAAAAGTGGAAGTTTTTAATTTATTATTTTTTTAATTAAAAAATGTTTTTATTGCTTTCGGAGAGGAAGGGAGAGGAGAAATAGAAACAGTGATTGACCACCTCCTGAACTCCCCCTACTGGAGATCAAGCCCACAACCTGTGTATGTGCCCTGACTGGGAATCACACGATGACCTTCTGGTTCATGGGTCGATGCTCAACCACTGAGCCATACCGCCCTGGCAAAAAGTGTCAGTTTTTAAAGATTAGTTGCAGTGTGGAACCTGGAACCATGTCAGTGAACTTTTTGTGCTCTGTTACATTAAAATCTATTGATCTTTCTTGCAGTTAGGCTGGGTCTCTGGCCCACAGATGATTTTGTAACATCAGGCATTGATCTTTTGGAAAATCTTGGCTCCCTGAGTTATGCATATTTTCTGAATGTTGACACACAATTCTAAGTGTTGACGTACAATAACAAAATTCTAATTTTCACCTGAAAGCTCAAATCTTACCATGGATAACAGATACTGTCAGTCATTTCCCTTTGAAGTGACAGTCTCTCTGTGTTCATTTTTGAAAAATGTCTGCCCAGTATCCAAGATCAGTGACTGCATTTTGCTCTTTCAAATAAAAAAAGGTGTTTCTTGGAAAATGTGACTCCTTCAGCTCGCAACTCAACTGCACATTCTTTTCCTTGAGGCAACCATTATACTCCTATATGCAGCAGAGCTTAATGTGTAATTCCTCTTTCATCATGCAGGATATCAAAAAGGTGTAGGCTCAGTGGTCGAGATTAATAATTTTTCCTGCTTCACCAAGGACATTCTAACGTGAAACAGGCTGCCCCCCACCCCCAAAAAGTACTTGCCGGTGAAGGATATAATGACTACTGGTATAAGGATCACTAGGTCAGTTTTGTGTTCCTGCCATGACTCATGCTGAGGCTCCAGCAGTCTTTCCCACCATTGCTTTGGCACCATTAGCACAAATGTCAACAAAGTGAAAAATGCAAATAAGGACTTAGTATTATTTTGAAAGTAGTTTTGACCTTGCCAATCCCCTTAGATACACCCAGGGTTTTGCTGATCATGCTTTAACTAACAATGTACCAGGTGCACCGGTTAATAATGTGGATTTCTTTCAATAGATGGAGTTACACATATGTTGATATATGTGCGATTTGATATGTATGCTATTTTGTTGTATTGACAACAAGCTTCAAAACTTCATATGTCAAATTTTCTGAAGGTGTTAACATCATAGATATTTTTACCCTTAAAAATGTCAAATTTTGTGCCAAAAAAGAGCATTTGCGGGAAGTTTTAATTCATTATTTTGAAGAAAAATGCCGCTGAAAGTTATCGTATACTTCGGGAAGCTTATGGTGAACATGCTCCATCTCAAGATACTTGTGAACGCTGGTTTAAACGCTTTAAAAGTGATGATTTCTATGTGAAAAACAAAGAATGTCCAAGTTAATTTGAACCATGCTTTGATCATAAAACGACCAGAATGGGCCAGAAGATACAGCAAAGTAATTTTGCTTCATGATAACGCACCATCACACACTTCTAAACCAGTTAAAGACACGTTAAAAGATCTTGCCTGGGAAGTATTAACCCACCCGCTGTATTCACTGGACCTTGCTCCTTCAGATTATCACTTGTTCCGATTGATGGCACATGCACTTTCCGAGCAGCACTTCAAAACATACGAAGAAGTGGAAAATTGGGTCTCTGAATGGTTTGCCTCAAAACAAGAAAAGTTCTATTGAGATAGTATCCACATATTACCTGAAAGATGGGGGAAATGTGTAGCTAGCGATGGACATTACTTTGACTAAAGCACTTTTGATGTTTCTCTTGAAATTATCGGGTTTTCTTTTATTACAAAATCTGCATTATTAACCGGTACACCTGGTAGATCAGGCATGTTAAACTCGTGGCCTGCGGGCCACATGCCTCGTTTATTTGTTCCGTGTTAGCCTTTGAGTTTGACATGCTCGATGTAGATGTTACCTTCAAAAGGTTTGGTTGTGAAGGGAAGCAGATATGATGGTAGCTATTGTGAGATGCTTCAGAATAAGGTGAGACTTTTGGTTTCTGCTTGATTGTGTCCTAGCATCCCTAGCTCATGTTTCCAAGATATTCTGTTTGCTCCAGTTAATCATCAATGTTCCATTTTGGGCGGAATTTTCATGCAAGGCCATTGGCCCAACTGCTTAACACTGAGTTGCCTTCCTTTAATTGACGGTCCCTGGGGTAGTCAGGGGGTCAGAATGTAACTATAGTTTCAAAAGGAACTGCCTTGACCTCTCCTGGTGTCTGTCAATATCTCTCAGAAAGGGAATGCAGCAATGGCAGACCTTCAATTGACTTGTGAGATCCTGCACACTCATTTTTACAAATTAAGCAACTAAGGGCCAATGGGGTTCAGTAATCAACTTAAGGCCATGTGGAGGTCATGGTACTGACATTCTAACCCAAGCTTTCCTGATGTGGTCTTTGATAAATAGAGCTGAACATAAACAGGTAACTGAGCCAAAAGAGGTGTTGGCCACATAAAGTTGATGCAAGTTGTTAGTCTCTATTAGTGTTTATTGATTGATAAAACTATGGCGAATGGCTTAGTACTTCAAATCCATCCATCAAAAGAGCCCAAATTGAGCCCTGTGTTTACTTTGACCATTAAAATGAAAGTTAAGAAGACATCATCTGAAGATATAACAATAATGCCTAGTTAATTTGGTAATTATCAGAATTTCATTAGTTCAATTTAGCTCCATGTTGAGCTCCAGGTAAAAAGTAAAGCAGGAATCATGAATCATTATATGTCTTTTACCTAGCAGATAGCTTCCATTCAATTCAGTATTATTTAATGGTGGGCAAAGACTGGATTAGGAGCTAGGTAATGCAACATACCCTCCTTTCGGGGGAAGAGAGGCATAAAGATTTCTTCATTCTGTATATATTTATTAAGTGCTTATTTTATGCAAAACACTGTCAAAGGTCATAGTTATATGTGTGAGAGGGTTGTTCTTTGGCTGGATTTAGAAAGGAGCTTATTGAAGAGAGTCTTCCTAACTGGCTGACTTTTAGAATTGAGGAGCTTTCATTGGTTGGTTGACTAACAAAACATGTTCCCAAGGCAAGTTGTCATTGGTTGATTAAACAGGGTAAACCGAGTCTGGTGGTTAACGTTACCATGGCTCAGATCTCTCTACCCTCTCCCAATAATGTGGGAACTTATAAATTATTGATTCTAAAATAAATATAGCTCGGCTGGTGTGCTTCAGTTGTTGAGCATCGATCCAGGAACCAAGAGGTCACAGTTTGATTCCTGGTCAGGGCACATGCCTGGTTTGCAGGCTCGATCCCCAGTAGGGGGTGTGCAGGAAGCAGCTGAACAATGAGACTCATCAATGTTCTTTCTCATCAATGTTTCTAGCTCTCTATCCCTTTCTTTTCCTCTGTCTCTCTCTCAAAAAATCAATAAAATAAATATAAAAACAGAAATAACAATAGTCACATATGTAATCTTAAGCTTCCTAGTAGCCACATTAAAAAAAGGTAAAAAGAAGTGAACTTAGATTTGACAATATATTTTATTTAACCCAATATATTTAAAACATCATTTCAACATATAATTAATATAAAAGTGATTAATGAGTGCCAGGGTCCAGCCCCAGCGGGCCAGAGGTTCCCAAAGGTGTGGACGGAGTCGGCGAAGAATGAAGGACACGGAAACAGCGTTCAGATGATCAGCATAGCTCTCTTTAGTCTCCGTGGATCTTCCCTGTGCCTGGCTGAGGCCACAGAAAAAGATACAGAGGCAAACTGAGCCTTTATTTTATAGTCAGAGGTAAACAAGGTAGTGGTTACCATAATTACACTGTTCTTGTGAGTTACACTTGTTTTTGTTCTTGTGAATTTCACTTGTTTTGGCCACTCCTGCACCTCCCTCAGCCCATTAGCTTCCCAGATAAGATCTAGGGAGCATTATAAGGTCAAGCCTAATTATGCTAAGAGGACTGTGCCCTCTAAGCTGGGACTTGTGACTTTGCCAGCAGGTCAGAGGCTTAACCCTATAGCTGCTCCCCACAAATGAGGTCTTTTACATTCTTCTTTTCATATCAAGTCTTCAAAATCTCATGTGTATTTTACACTTACAGCACATCTCAATTCAGACTAGCCATGTGGAAAGTGCTTTGGTAGTGTCATATGGCTAGTGGCCTCCGTTTTAGACAGTTCAGTTCTATAGTAGCTGCTGGGGACACAAGGATGGAGAAAAAGCTATGCCTGCCCTCCAGGATCTCAGAGTCTCAACTCACCATAACCACATGGCTACAGTGCTAAGTACAGGACCAGGACTAGAGTGAGGCAAGCAAGCTGTGGACACAAAATTTAAGAACATGCTCACCCTCAGGATTGTGCAAGTATAGGGTCTGCTCCAAGAGTAAGCATCTCCTTAAATGCTGCACCCTAAACTCCTCATTAGCCTCACCCAAATTCCAGCCCTGCTTGGGAGCCGGATAAAATGGTAGATTCTGGGCCCCCAACCCCAGAGCTGACATTGCAGAAGCTCTCACGTAGGGTCTAGACCAGGGGTGGGCAAACTTTTTGACTCGAGGGCCACAATGGGTTCTTAAACTGGACCGGAGGGCTGGAACAAAAGCATGGATGGAGTGTTTGTGTGAACTAATATAAATTCAAAGTAAACATCATTACATAAAAGGGTACGGTCTTTTTTTTTTTTTTAGTTTTATTCATTTCAAACGGGCCGGATCCGGCCCATGGGCCGTAGTTTCCCCACAGCTGGTCTAGACTCTAGGATCTGGAGTTTCAATAAGCATCCCTAAGCATTCCAGTGCAAGTGCTGAGGATCACCCTTTGAGGAACTCGGCCTCTGCCAACAGCCTCCCATGAGAGTTCCTTTACATCCAGTGGAGTGATTTCTTTCTTTCTCTCTGGTTTTTGGAATAGATGTTGCTGA
Source organism: Myotis lucifugus (assembly GCF_000147115.1). Classification (NCBI taxonomy): domain Eukaryota; kingdom Metazoa; phylum Chordata; class Mammalia; order Chiroptera; family Vespertilionidae; genus Myotis; species Myotis lucifugus. The sequence continues at coordinate 16,403,312 of NW_005871051.1, read as the reverse complement.
ACTCATCAGTGATCGAGCTGAATTTTTAGGGGAGGCTCTGGGATTCTGATGTCCCTCTTGCAGAAAGCTCCTGTAGTCTGGCCCTCGAGTCAAAAAGTTTGCCCACCCCTGGACTAAACCGACAGGCATGCCATCTCATTTTCCACAGGCACATTGACCATTTCAGGGACACAGATATAAAAGGCACATGGCTGCGATGAGAAGTATGGTTGTGGTGGGCAATGAAAGGTGTAGAAGGAGCTGAGTTGTTTGAAATGGAAAAGAGCCCAAATTGAGCCCGTGTTTACTTTGACTTCTCCACGTTGTGTAGCTTATTGGATGCCATCAAAGGCTCTGTCCTGTCTGGCTGTCTTCACCGTAATCTCTTACCTGTTCATGATGCTCAAATAAAAAGAGGCCGCTGTCTATGTACTGCCAGCTTATGGTGCACATATACCTTGGAATTCATGTGGTAGTCGTGTGCTCTGAGATGTGTTTACTCAGGATTGGGAAGCAGGCAAAGAGGAGATTCATCAGCTTTTCTGTGAGCATGTGTATGTTTCCATTTCCAGATTTCCCCCTTGGTATGCTTTCTGCTATCTCCAGCAGCTTCCTTCATCACCGGACAGTTGGTGGATGTAGATGGGGGCCAGTCTCTGTATAATCACATGTTTTATGTACCAGGTGAGCAGTCAAGCAATGAGTGTTCATATTTTCAAAATGTCTTAAGTAGTTACTCAAGAGATGAGAGTTTTCTCTTTAGCACATCAAAATGTGCAACTTGTTTATATTCATGATATGATTTTTAAAGGAAATATTCCTCATCACAAAAATATCTATATGTATTTATTTATAGAACTTAGCTTTATATATATTTTAAAAGGTGTTTTTTTTTGGTGTGTGTGTGAGTTGGTAGTATTTGAATCTTGAAAAATATTCTCAATATGAGTATATATGTTTAAGAAAGAGATAGAAAAAAGGCAAGAAGTTGCCATATTATTTTTTTAGATCGAATTCCTCTTAATTCCTCCAGTAAGTGGCTTGTATATCTGAGCAGAAGAATCAGACATGTTAGGTGGAGAGGGGTTATGATGTTTTACACTATCTTTGGGATATATATTAAATGAAACCATATGAATTTACTGTATTCATTTTTGATGTATAAAACTAGATATTACACACAAATGTGTGTGTGTGTGTGAGTGTGTGTGTGTGTGTGTGTGTGTGTGTGTGTGTGTCTGTGTCTCATGACTAGACCAGAGAACTTTGGGATTGAAAAGGTCCTAAAAAAATCAGTCCAATATCCTAATTTTGCAAATGATAAAACAAATTTATAGAAATTAAAAGGCATATTCAAGCTAATCACTCCCAAAATATAGAAAAAGATATAAAATTCAAATGTATTCAAACTGTTGCTCAAGATAGTTGACTAAGTGGCTACTAGCAAACTAAAATGTGGTTGATGTAATGCATTTGTCTTTGAGTTTCATATCAGGGACCCAGGTTCAACCTACTTTTTCATGTGCTAACAGTCTGATCAAGGGTAAAGACCTTTGCATTGGTAAATGATTAGTATGGGACTGTAATATTACTTACTATTTTCCCTTCCCAGATATATTTCTTTACAAATAGCATCAATGGAAATGGACTTTGGTTTTAAGGGTCTCAGTTATGAACACAGAAATGCCTACATGGCTATGTGGTATTGTTTTCTGATAGTATTTAACGTAGCAAGAGTGGAAGAGAATCTTTCCACTTCCCTCACCAGAGTTGAGTCAGTAGTATTTGTTAAGGTGAGTTGCACTGTTTTTCCTTTTTAAAGGGAAAGAACTCCAGGTGGCTGCTTCTCCAGGCCTCCAGTGTCATGATTTTCTTTTGTAATTCTAACACTTTTTTATCATTACAAAAACATTTTTTAGGGTTTTAGTATTTTTTATTGATTTCAGGCAGGAAGGGAGAGGGAGAGGGAGAGAGACACAGAAACATCAATGATGAGAGAGAATCACTGATCAGCTGTATCCTGCATGCCCCCTATGGGGACTGAGCCTGAAACCCCGGGCATGTGCCCTGACTGGGAATCGAACTGTGACCTCCTGGTTCATAGGTCCACGCTCAACCACTGAGCCACACGGGCTGAGCCATTCTTTTAAGGTGTTTAAGGAAAGCAGTCACATCTATGTTTAAAGAATATACTCCCCCAAAATTATGAGTAGGAATACTTAGCCTCTCCTTGTAGTGTTTTCTTTAAGGTTGCCAGCCCTGGTAAGAATGTCTGTGATGGAAACCTGGCTATACCCTTATTAGCTGTATGACCTGGGAAAAATTAATTTCTGTAAACCTCCACTTTCATTTCCATCAGGTGGGTTCACTTATAGTATTAATTTTGTAAGCTGTTGGGAGGATCAAGTTAGATAATGTACATTTAAAGCCCTGGGTCAGATAGGATGCTTTCAGGTGCAACTCAAGCTGGCTTGAGCCATAAAAGAATTTGTTGCCTTGAGTAACTGAGAAGCAGGTAAGACGTGACTCAGCAGCTCAGTGATCTCACCAAGGGCATTTTTTTTTCCTTACTTATGTTTTTGCTTCTATGATATTGGCTTTAAGACTAACTCTCCTGGTTGCAGGATGGCTGCCTGCTGCTCTTATAGCTTCATGCTTCTTTTTTCACATTCATCTGGACAGAGAGAGAGTGGGGAAGGGAATGACTTTCTTTCAACATTTCTAACAAAATTCTGAGATCTACTCTGCTTTGGACCAGTTTATGCAAATGACCATCCCCAATGAATAACGACGGTCAAGGGAATGGAGTGCATTGGTTGACTTAGATCAGTCAGTCATCAGTCAGTGGTCTAAGTGTGGTCACTTCCGCAGAACCTGATGGAATTGTAAGTGTAAACAGGCTATTGGAAAGAGGAGATGAGGGACTGGGTGCTGGGGAGGCAACTAGCTGTGCCTGGTACAAAGTAAGCACGTTGTTTTAAAATCATTATTAAGGAAGTAATATTTATTGAATGTCTACAGTATGCCAAGTGCTGTACATAGGGTGTCACATTTAATTCTCACAACTTGAAAAGATAGATGTGGTTACCCCCTTTAATAGATGGGAAAACCGAGGCTCCGAAAGAGTAATTTCTCCCAATTCCGAAAAGCTAGTAAGTGGCAGAGCTGGGACTCAAACCCAGGATTTTCTCAAAACCGGTGCTACTTGTCCTAATAATTTCTTTTTTCTTTCTGAGAAAAGGGGCGAACCAGGGAAAATAACAAGAGGGTTTGGTGGAAACTGGGAGGACTAATAAGGTTAATAGATTTGCAAGTGACATGAGGTTTTCCACTTACTTAACAGATCATGACAACTGGCCGGAGGGAACAGGGGACCTTTCTGTTGTCAAAAGGATGAAAGAGTCTTTAAAGCTTAAAGCCAATCTCTAAACTAAAGAAAGAAGGAGGTGTCTTTTGTCCCAAAATGCCTTAACATCTTAAGAATGCATTTTTGCACTTTATAGGAGCATGTAATTTGTATAGAAAAATCACTTTGTGTTTTTTTTAATGTTTTCAATTTTGTCTATGCAAAACTATTCCTGAAATAAATGCATTTTTAAGTCCCAACTAATACCATTTAACCTGTAGTTTTTTTTTTTAAATTAAGAATGGAAATCAACATACTTTATGATTATACTTTGAATTCTAAGAAAGGTATTTGAAGAGTGGAATACTTTCTAATTAATAATAGAGATATCATGATCTCCTAAAAGGTTTACTTGTAATAAATCTAAATTGCGGCACCATTGTGATTCCAACAACTGGAGTTATATAGTGACTAATTTTACCTGGCAAACACTTTTGAACCAATAAAGCTTTATGGTAACTATCGATGTGTGGTTTGTTTTCATGAAGTCTAATTTCTATAAACCTTCTTAACGCAAAAGATTGGCTAGTGGGAAGTAAAGAGGACTTTAAAGAACATGGAAATAGCAGTTACCCGGAACAGCTACTAAGCTACTGTTACTGAGATGAAGAACCCTACTCCCCACTCCCCCCCTCCCAGCTGACATCCAAACCTTGTTGGGAGGGCCCGGGCTGGCTCACCTGATGGCTGGGCAGTCACTGTGGTGTTCTGCTGGTGGAACTTGCTGGAAACCTGCCCTCTGGAACTTGCCCAAGATAATCCACCATCTCGGGTGCCAGGGGAAACTTCACGGGAGGTGTCTCATCAGAGGCTCTGCTACACAACTACCTGAGGGAGGTGCCAGGGACGCTGCTGCTGCTGGCTGCCCTGCACCACCACCAAGGCCTGCAGACCGGAGTCTGGAGAGGAAAGCCTTGACCTCCTACAGTGTCTCTCCATCGCCATCTCCTGACAAAGCTCAGTGTCAGCTGGCAAAGGAAAAACTAAAGGGCCCAGATCCATTGTCACAGAGCTGAGAAGCAATGAACCTATAACCAGCCCACTTGGGGCCTTGGCGTCAAGCAGCCTGTCACTTTCCTTAAGGAACAGTGCCACATCAGGGCTCAGCGTTGGTCTCTACGTGGACAAGGTGCACATTTAGAGGCAGCTCCAACTGCCTAGGCTCTGCTTAAGTGGGAGCCCATGATGTTGGGCCTGTTTGCAGTTTTCCTTCACTCTTGTGCACATAGGCCAGTTCTGTGGTAGCAGCCGATGGGGGCTGGGGAGCGCCAACTGACTGAGTCATCTGGTCTCCTTGGTGTTCTGTGCCTCTTCTGGGGGCAGGCATGAATGTGTGAAACAAAAATAGCACTTTGTGCCCACTTCTCAGTGTTTTGTCCACATGCTTCTGGCCCAGGCCTCCTGTTTCCAACTTTTCTGTCCTTTTCCTTTTAGGTGCCTGGCTAAACCACATGGCCGTGGGCCATCTGTATATATTCTCACTTAGGGCTATTTTCTTTCCAGCGTGAATGCAGGTTGCACTGCCTACAGATTGCTTATTAGACAGATTTTCCCTCCACTGCCTCACAGGGCTTCCCCTGATTACGGCTGTAATGAAGTTCTGACAACTGTGAAGGAAGAATTTCAGACCAGAACACAGTCCAGGAAAGGGTCAACCAGGCAGATGGGAAGTCCTTGAGCCAGTCACCCATTGGTTGGCCCCATGGCTCACAGGAATAGGCCTGAGTTAACAACTTGGCTGTGTTCAGTTTTTGGCTGGGAGCATTCCGAGGGCAAATGCACTGGTGGATCCAAAGCTGTCAGTCACTGTGCATTTTCATGGCTGCCACATGACTCTATCCTATAACTGTTTTGGCCCCATTTACTTTTAACACTATCCAGGGACTTGGCACAAAAGAGTGTCACCTTGTGTCTGGACACAAGTGCCTACTTGAGATTCCAAGACTTAGCTGCAAAGCTTCATCTTGAACTTTTGTTTTTGCTCTTAGTGTTTCTTCCTTGTTCACAAGAGTTTCACTTCACTGAAGTAGCTGCCTGAATAAGATCAGCTAGCAGAAAGATTCAAACCCATTTTCAAAAAAGGTGTATTGGATCAAAAGCTAGTGATTATCTAGCTCTTGCCTTAAGGTAGGTATGCAGCCCTGGCTGGTTTGGCTCAGTGGATGGAGCGTCAGCCTGCGGACTGGGGGGTCCCAGGTTCGATTCCAGTCGGGGGCATGTGCCTTGGTTGCGGGCGCATCCCCAGTAGGGGTTGTGCAGGAGGCAGCTGATCGGTGTTTTTCTCTCATTGATGTTTCGGACTCTCTGTCCCTCTCCCTTCCTCTCTGTAAAAAAATCAATAAAATATATTAAAAAAAGAGATAGGTATGCATAGTTTGAATCTTGTCTTGTGGACAAGGCTAGTTATGGTTTGTCTGATAACCAAGGCTCTCTGTTGGTTAGTGGCAGTGTTCACCCACCACGTAGAGTGAGAAGCATGTGTGCACTCTGCCCTAGTGGGAGTCATTGTGGGGACCTGCCAAGTCCTAATGCTGTCGATGTCAACACTGCATTCCTGGGGGACTTCTCCCCACGTCTAGCAAGGCTCTCTGACTTGTTTCCATCTGTAGCCTCCAAACTTGCTCTCCTTGAAGTTGTCAGTGCCCTACAAGGAAAGACCTTGGAGACCCCTTCTGATTGAGACCACTTTGCTGAGGTTACTAACAAGCCTTTCTGCTTTCTGCTCCTTGCATGCTTATTCTGGCCTTCAGCATACAGCCACACTTCTGCCATAAGCCACGCTTCTGCTTATTAAGCCCCCTTGCTTGCTTTGGCTTTCTCTGTCCATTTCTATAGAGCTATTGGTAGACTCTCCCTTTCCATAAGTAATAGATTTTAGAGTCTGCTATCTGTGTTGAAATCCCAGCTTCTACCACTTACTCGCTTTTATAACAGCTTTGAGAAACGATTGAGGAATTTAAATATGGGTTGCATATGAGTAGATAATATTTAAAAATTACTGGTCATTTTGTTAGATGTGATAATAGCATGGCTGTTACTTTTTATAAAAGTTCCTTACCCATCAGGGAAGAAATGTTGGGATTTGCTTTCAAATACTTCCGTTTAAAAAGCAAGTCAGGGAGAGGAAGGGAGCAAGAGAACTGAGAGTGGAAACATGGTAACAGTTGTTTAAGCAGCGTGGCATCTATCATACATTATATGGTTGATTCTACTATTCTCTTGAGTAAGTTTGGAAATTCCCCAGGTAAAAAAAAACTATAAAATTAAAGTGGTCTTGTTACTTAACTTAGAGTGTAATATGGGAAAGAGTTAGCTGATTATACATAAAGGTTATTTGGGAGAAACAGGATGAGTTTCCACTGGATGTCAATAGTTTTGGGAGGGTCCATGGGTGTGGGAGACCAGGTTCCAAATGGTGGTGATACTGTTGTAATTAGCTAGTTTTTAATAATAGGAAAGGAGCCAAAGGGGAAACCAGACATTCTAAGCACGACCATTTGAGCAGCTTCACCAGGGAGACCCTTACTTTCTTTTTTTATGTGACAAAAATATATGTAACAAAAATTTGCCATTTCATTAAGCAATTTTTAATTGTTTGGAGTGTGCCTTTCCAAATAGATAACCATTTTGGAGGTTGTTACATGGGATCTCTGAACATCAGTTTGGTATCAGCTGACTTTTAAGTCTGTATGAATCACAACACTTCAAATTCTTTTTGCAGAAAAATATTCTTTTCTTCTAAACAGAAATTCCCTCCACATTTAAATGAATTGCTCGTACTCATACATAATTTTTGTATCTGCTACTTGAATATTCAGTGTCTACTACTTGCATAGGATGCTCAGTTTTACATACAACTAGTTTTACCTATAAATTTACTATGAGGGCACAGTAACATTTTGATAATTTCTCAGAAGTGAGGGCTCCTACAGTGGAAAGTTAATTTTAACAGAACAGACTGCTTCCAAGAAAAGAGTGCTTTTTTATCCATTTTTAAAAAAATGTGCAGTTGACCTTCCTTCAAACACAGCCCACTATGGATGCTCTGCTGACACCGGCCTCCCTCATTCCTGTTTCGTCTTTGTTCCAGCTTCTCCCCATTCCCTGCTCCTCACACCAATTTCTACTTTGCCTCCATTACCAGGCAGAACAATATAGTTCTCTTCTCTCCCTCTTAGAGCCCATTTATCAGAGGGAATGTTCACCAAAGACAGTTCTCCCTTTGGGGAATTGCACTCCCACCTTTTAATTTATGTCATTGAGCTCTTTCCAAGACAGGTTTATTTAAGTAGATAAGCAGCAAAATAAATAATAAAATTTGTAAACAAAAACTCTTTTATTTAAATTATTTATTTAGATTACTCTTTTACATAAGTTAAGAAATATATGTAATGTCCTATGCACTTTTCCATGAATTTCAGGCTAATAAATCAAGTAGCAATGCTTAGTAAGGTCAAATGAAATAGTCAAATGATCATTACGTGGTGCCTGCTGGCCAAGAGAAGAGAGGACTTATAGCTCAACTTAGAAGTGCCCTAACAGGTGGAGTGTAGCCCAGAGCCAGTTTAAACCTTCCATTTGAATATAACTGATGGCCCTTTAAGATCTAAGTCTGCACAGGTATTGTAGCTGCAACCACTTTCCCTCTGTGGAGTGACAGCTTTCTAACCAATGTCAGATCCTTCTCTGAAAAATCTGCAGTTCATTTACAATGGATGTCCACGAGGGGGCAGCGTGGAGAACCACAGGAGAATTTGTTTACTATAACTTATGGGGAACTTTACCTGCAGTTTCAGTTGTATACAAAGTTGCAGGGTTCTGGTTTGTTTATGTCTCTGTGAGTATTATGGAGAAAAAAGTAATATAAGTAAATGCAAAAATCAAACACCAATGGCATATGTTTGGTTATCTATTAACACAGATTGGTAGGATCTGGGCTTAAAGTTGGGGCAAACCTTTGGCTTTTCGCAGAAAATATGAACAGTGTTCATATATTTTTTAAAATATCATCGTTTTTGATGCGTGTCTTCTATTTTGTAACTTAGTATCACCTTGCATATAGTCGATTAAGTCTATTAAGTAGAATTTAATTGAATTAGGAATAAGTGTGCTATGATTGATGGGTTCAGGTTTATGTTTAGTTTTAGTTAGGTATAATATGGAGAGACTTTGGAGATTATAGAATACTTGGGATTTTAGGGAGATGGAAAAGATCAGATTCCAGGTCACATCAGAGAGGCTGTTCTGGGCATCTGAAAAGTGTTTGTTATAGCAGGTTAGCTGTGACAGTGGTTAGATATAGGCATGTAGTTAGATACGGGAATATTGTTAAAGCAGCATAATTAGCTATGAGAGTATAATTAAATATGCAGGATAGTTAAACATGGGAAAGTCAGGGTGAGGTAAGGAAGGGCACATTGTAAGAACCAAAAGGATGGGTACCTTGGGGCACAGATAAATATAGAACATTTCAGTACATAAATTTATATATAAATTTCCAATTTTTCCCCCTGATAGTACTCCTACTATCAGGATGAGTACTGAACATTTTTCATCTTTGTATTCCACAAGAGGTTGAGCACCGTGCCATGCTTATAAAGTTAACATTCAATAAATGCTTGTTGAACTAAATAATTTTAGGTGGTCACAGTTGGTTATGTGAGGTGATGGGGTAGAGTCTGGCTAAAGTATGTATAATTCATTAACAACAGTAATTATCGCTAACATTTACAGAGCGTGTCCTAGCTTCCATGAAATTGTACTAAGTGTTTTCTGTGTGTACGTAGCTTAATCATGACTTCGACCACGTGGGGTTAGTGTGATCCTAGAGCCCAGGCTCTTAACCAGGGGTCCTCAAACTTTTTAAACATGGGGCCAGTTCACTGTCCCTCAGACCGTTGGAGGGCCGGACTATAGTTAAAAAAAAAAACTATGAACAAATTCCTATGCACACTGCACATATCTTATTTTGAAGTAAAAAAACAAAACGGGAACAAATACAATATTTGTATTTGCATGGGGCCCGCGGGCCGTAGTTCGAGGACCCCTGCTCTTAACCATCTTGCTGACAGTTCTCAAACTTGGTGTGTGCATTAGTTTGCTGGGGCTGCCATAACAAACTGCCACTTGGTGGCGTAAGCAACAGAAATGTATGTTCTCATAGTTCTGGCGGCTAGAAGTTGAAGATCCAGGAGTCAGCAGGTTTGATTTCATTCTGAGGCCTCTCTCCTTAGCTTCTCCTGTCTTCCCTCTGTATCTGTGTCCTAACCTCCTCTTCTTATAAGTAGACCCGTCATGTTGGGTTAATAACCTCATTTCACCTTAATGACCTCTTTAAAGGCCCTATCTTCAAATACAGTTACATGTTGAGGTACTGGGGGTTAGGGCTTCAACATATAAATTTTGGAGGGGACACAGTTCATGACAGTGTGCCAGAACTCTCAAGCCTCTGGAATAGGTCAGGACTAGGGCAAGGAAGGTGAGGGGTTTGGAGTGCAATGTTTAAGGACATGCTCACTCTCAGAGTTGTGCAAGTGTAGGTTCTGCCCCAAGAGTAAGTGCCTCTTTAAATGCTAAACTCCTCATCAGCCTCACCGAAGTCCCAGCCCTGCTTGGGAGCCTGATAAAATGGTAGATTCTGGGGCCCCAACCCCAGAGCTGACATTGCAGAAGCTCTCACGTAGGGTCTAGGATCTGGAGTTTCAATAAGCATCGCTAAGCATTCCAGTGCAGGTGCTGAGGATCACCCTTTGAGGAACTCGGCCTGTGCCAACAGCCCCATGAGAATTCCTTTACATCCAGTGCAGTGATTTCTCTCTTTCTCTCTGGTTTTGGGAGTTGATGTTGCCGAACTCATCAGTGAACTAGCTGAATTTTTAGGAAGTGCACTGGGATTCTGAAGGCCCTCTTGCAGAAAGCTCCTGCAGTCTGAGTTATGGACATTAGACCTGCTAGAACCATGGGCTGGAGTCATTTCTGTCCATTCTAGATGGCAGGAGTTCCTTGGACACACAATACATTTGAGCCAGTGCCTCAGCAGCTACCATCACTGAGTGTAGTGGACATTGTTGTTTTTGCCTTGCCAGCATCCATACCATATTTTTTGTGTGGCTCCCGTTGATTTTCCTTGGGAAACTCTCCCACTCTTAGGCTAACTGGCTTTCTTTTCCTGTCTCCCCATTCTTCCTCACTTAAGCACTACGTGGGTGCCCATGAGACTCAAGCCTGCTCATTCGGTGCATTCCCTCCCTCTGAAAGAGCAACTGGTTCCATGTCAGGCCAAGGAAGACATGTCAAAGGAAGACAGTGCTCTTTAGATTTTCTCCACTGGGTTTAGGCAGCTCATACATAGATTCTTCAGGAATTAGATATAACTTTTCATGCAAACTCTGGGTTCACTAAATAGTTCTTTTTCTGTTTTCATTCATGTACTCAATTCATTTGTTAATGTACCTGCATTGTTGTAGGTGATGAGAATATTGCAAAGAACAAAACAAAGTCCCCATCTTCATTAGTGGAACCTACATTCTAGCTCACCATTATATCTCCAGTACCTGGCTCAATAAATATTTGTTGAATGAATAACTGTATGACACCAGCTTATGCTATGTTGCTGCAAGCATAGCATCTCTAGGAAATGCACTAATGATGTGTTAGAGCTAAGTATTTTGATTTTCCATTTTTTTCACCCTGCATATGCCTTTCCCTCCACCTCTCAGAAGTCATCAGTAAATTCTTAACGAAGGAGGATTTCAAACTACCCTAGTTGTTGTTTTCAAAGCAGACTCTAGAGTTTCCCCTGCCATGGAAAAATCTGAGAATATAGGCCAGCAGTTGTACCTAAAAAACAAGCAGCTGATGGGTCTGTAAGTCACCAGTCACCCCAGAGGACTGCCTACTCCCCCGACACCAGGTGCCCAGGGGTTCTTGGTAAATGTCAGATGCTGCTGACTGTGATGCGCGCGTTGGCGTCAACTCCGGCAGCAGAAACAATCTAGCATCACCCTAAAAAAAGGAAGCTCACTGCTGTCCTGCGAATGATGTCTGAAATAGGAAATGAGGTTGCCAAAATGTGGTCTTAGCTGTCTAGAAGCTGAAGCTGGAAGGTTTGGTGCTGTTGCTACTCCTATCAAAGGTACAGTTTACCCCAAACCAGGGAAATCATGAAGGTATTCAACTTCTGGGAAGATGAGCACTATAAAAACACGCACAATTATCCTTAGAAAACTAAGAAATAGACTACATGAGCTTGAAAGAACAAGGTGTACTAATAAGAATACTTCTCTCTGTATTAATTGGAAAAAATTTTCAGATAAACTAGTACCTTTATATCAATTAAAATGAAACTCATTACTTAAAAATGGACACACAATGATAGTATATATACACCACAGGGACACATATGTGTGTTTGTGTTTTCAGAGAAAATGTACCATATTGATAATAATGGTTGCCTGGAGAGGAGACAGAGGGGACAGGACTATGGATTGCAGTCAGAGGGAACTTTAACTGTAATATTCAATTTTTTAGAGGAATGTTTCATTTATAAATTTTAAAACTTAAAATTAATTTTAAAAGAAAAACGTTAATAGCTGTTAGAGCTGGCAAACACTACACGTGACTTAGTAAGGCAGGGCGTTAACTTCCTGATCAAGTCTGTTTAATAGATGTGGTTCTAGGGCTTTCTAGAAATAGCCAGTCTGAAAACAACTACATAAAAGATGCCCACACAGCCCTGGCCAAGTAGTTCAGTTAGTTAGAGCATCATCCCAATACACCAAGGTTGCAGGTTCGATCCCAGGTCAGGGCACATACAAGAATCCACCAATGAATGCATAAATAAGTGAAATAACAAATTGTTTCTCTCTCTCCCCTTTCCTATTTCTCTTTCTAAAATCAATCATAAGTAAAAATTAAAAAAAGAAAATAATGCCCACACATTGCAGAAGTACAAATGTGAAAAGAAATATTGTCATACATAGGCCAGGTAGTGTTGGCAGTGGCATTTCCCTGACAGACCTATATTATTTGAAGTTAATGGTGCTGAATTGTGGTGTTTCTACAGTGCTTTATGTTTTCAAGTGATCTCATTTGAGCCTAGTAGGTAGGGCTGGATTCATTATCTCCATTTCACAGAGTAGAACATTGAGGTTCAGAAAAATTAAGCGACTTGTCTAAGATCAAGGCTAGTAAAGGGACAGAGCAGCTGTTTTCTAGGACCTGAATGCCCTCTGTAGTTCCTCTATTTTCAACAAATCCAACTCCAATAGTTAATAGTAGCTGTCAGATCCTAAATTTCGTCTTCTTGCTGGCTGAGTACACATTTTGGCAGCTGCCTCTACCCACTTCCTACCTGAACCTCAAACTGGCTCAAATCCAAAATCCAATTTCAGAACATAGTACATTCTACCAAGTGGATTTTTCCAGCCAATAAGACGTTTGCTGTCAAGAACAACACTCAGCCTCCATCCTGGTACAGTTGCAAGTGATAAATGACATAGTGTTGGGCTTGCTATCAATGCCCTGTACAGGCTGGTGACAGCTGGAACTGTCATGTCCGGTTAACTTTTCATGATGGGTCCTATCTCCCCAACTAAGTCAGAGTCCTCAGGGACCCTCTTTTTCTTCTGTATCCCTCAATAGCCAGCCTCTCAGTGAACATGCATTTGATACCTTCTTCTGCCCCTTCATGTAGCCAGGGCAGGACAAACTTATGCACGGTGACACACTTTAAAAATTAAGACACCACCCATGAGAATTAACACTTCTGAAAATAAACTCTTGCTCGTCCTCGTCCCTGCCATATTTTTCCCATAGTATGCACTGCTGTCTAACATACTGAAGCATGCGCTTGTTTCGTTTAACTCCCCCACTACAATGTTTGCTTCAAGAGAGTAGGAGCAAACATTCTTTCTTTTTTTAAAAAAAAATATGTTTTTATTGATTTTTAGAGAGAGAGAGAGAGAAGGGAGAGGGATAGAGAGATGCAAACATCCATGAGAGAGAAACATCATCCACCTGCTGCCTCCCACACACCTGACCAGGCCAAACATTGTTTCTTTTGCTGGCTGCTATAACCCCGGAGCCTGGAATATGCCTGCCCCTGGAACATGCCTGCCCCTTAACAGATGCTCAATAATTATTTGTTGAATAATCCAGATGGGGAAAAATGAAAATTAGATGGGCTGTTTTAGGGAGATGCATGGATGTCTTTGTAATGATCCAGGTGACAAATGACACTTTGTATTGGTGGGGGTATAGGAAAACAGACTGTCATATGTTGTTAGTCAGAGTGTTAACTTTGGAGGGCAATTTGGCAAGATCTGTCAAAATTTAAAAAGGTACCTTACCCAGCAAGCAATTCGACTGTCAACCATACACTCAATAGATATGCATGTCCAAACACATAGATCAAAGGTGTTCACGGCAACATTATTTTAATAACAAAAAATCTGGAATTTACTTAAATTCCCACCCATAGGGGCCCGGCTAAATATCATATTGGCATTCATGTGACTACATAATAGGCAACTGTTAAAATGATAGAGGAAGATTATATATTCGGAACAGTCTCTATGATATACCGAGTGAAACAAGCCAGGGGCAGAAGCCACCGCTTGGGTAAAAAAAGGAGAGGGATTTGTGTACATATACTTACAAGTGTGTACAAGCATAAATGCATACATACAGAAACACATACATAAATACATAAAGAGCAATGGAAAATCGCAAGAAACTGACGATAGTGGTTGCCTTCCTTGAGGGTTCAGTCAAAAACTGGGAGGCTTGCAAACAATTTTAAAAAACCATTGTAAACATAGTACTTAAAAAAACACCACCACCTCTATAATGCGCCAATCCATACTCTTGGGCTAACCTTTACTCTGCGTGGGGCTGACTTGGTGAAAATGCCCCACACTCTGCTTTAAAGGCTTGGGGGTGGGAAGGAGACCTTTTATTTCCTCCGGGAGTGAAGCCAATAAAACCTATGAATAGATTCAGCCCCATCTCGCGCTCTGTGACCCGAGGGCTTTCCTGCTGCTTCCCCGGCCCGGGTGAGCTTCTGTGCCCTTGGATTTTGCCATCTGCCTGGAGTCCCCGCTTCCTCCTTAGAGGGCAGCAGCGGGCGTCTCGGGGACGCATGCGCCCCAATTAGCGCCCGGGGAATTAAAAGAGAAAAAAAAAGTCCCAACAAAACACGCGCCCCAAACAAAACCCAAGTGGAGGAAAGAGCACGGCCCTGCAGATCCTGGACCGCGGAGGCGCCTCCGGCCTCGCCCGCGTCCCCCGCCGCGGCGTGATGCGCACGGACCGGCCCGCGACGCCCGGGCCAAGACTGTCCCCGCACCTGGATGCCGGCCCCGCGGCCGCGCCCCTGCCGCGATCGCTCGCCGCCCCCACGGCTTCCTCGGAGTCTCCCGGCGCCGGCGGGGCAGCTCGCTCTCCATGGGGCTGAGGGGACTGGCTGAGGACCGTGTGCTGCTGCTGCCCGTGCCAGTGCCTGGAGGAGCCCGCCGTGCCCGAAAAGGAGCCCCTCGTCCGGTGGGTGCGCGCCCTGGCCGGGATCGGGGGTGACCTACCGCAGCCGGCAGCGCGGGAGAGGGGGTACCTGCGGGCTTGTCTGAGTGAGGGAGGTGGGCTTGCTTTAAGGTCACACGGAAGCACCATCTAAGCCCCTTGATTCCTTCTTACAGGACATTCCTGTTCCTTGGGTAAGATTTGGTGTTTTTTTGCCCGAAAGTACAGATCCCCAGAGACACCTGAGATCCAGGTGGAAGCCTGTGGAAAGTACCAAGAATTCGGGTGCAGTTGCTGGGCAGGGAAGCCAGGGGAGGAGTTCGCATAGGGGTCCCATGATATACAACTGCCACTGACTGTGTATTTGATAGGTTTAGTCCAGTGCAGTAGGCAAAGTGAGTTTCTGTTTCACCCAGGAAGAAAGTTGGATATTTTGTCACTCAATTTTATTACCGAAAGAAGATAATTTCAGTGACCGAGCACAAAGAAATATTTTTCACATTAAAAAATGTGTAAAATCGTTTAACTTTGCAGGTTAAACGATTGTGAGAAAATGTCATGTGCTAAGTGGCTTTTGAAGGTTTTGTTCAGGGCTGCGATTTTAAGCCATCATGTTTTAACTCTGCTGAAATGAAGGTTCCACTAGGCCATGCCTTGGGGGTGGATGTGAGTGAAACAAAGTATTTAAAATGAAATTAGAAAAAAATCTATACAGTGAATTCCAGGGTTGAGTAAGCAAATATGGAAGCCAGTGTTTCTTATGATTCAATGAAGCTTTCACAACTTGAAAAGCATGATTTACTTCTCTTACTCCATCAGGTCCAAACACTCCCCTTGACTTTGATATCTTACATAACCCCTTCCTGCCTGTCCATTCTTATTTTCCACTACATTAAACAGTGCACACTCCTTGATTTAATCAGGCAGGCATCCTTGCCGCTCCAGGAGCAATCCAACGTTTTCTCTCCCAATTTCCCTCAAGTAGTGCCCTGTATCCTTCCTTCCCCTTCCTAAATGCTAGTTCTCAAGGCCCACTCAACAGTCCTCTTTGATTACTTTGCCCGTATTCATCTCTCTCTGTTCTGTGATTTAGGACTTGGAACTTACCATCTGCCCCTCATGATGTAGTGAGCACCCATGTATGTAAACATATATGTCATGTTGTTTCATATATATGTGAAACACACACATACACACACAAGCAATCATACACATAATACCCAATGTTTTTGTTTGTACTTGTGATGGGGCATTTACTCAGATTATTAGATTACCGTGGACCGGGAGAAACCCAGTAATCTACCACTAGTCATATGTAGCGGGTAAAATCTAGAATTTTATGCTTGAGTTGCACACTCAACTTGCAATGTTCCTTGTCACATGATGCAGCCCTCAGCTTGGTCTCACCCTCAGAGCCGTGGGTCTTTCTAATTTTCTGTCTGGGATTGCTATGTGAGTCTATAGTTTTTGGTTGTTTTAAAATCTCCACCCTCTCCTGCCTTGATTTACACTAGAAGTCAGTGAATTTTGCAAAGTCAATTGAGGCTGAATAGCACAATGGTCATGAGTCATATTGCCTGGGGTTAAATCCAGACTGGGTGACCTGACACAGATTATGAAATTTATCTGTGCCCTGATTTCCTCATCTGTAAAATGGGGATGAGAATAGTATGTACCCAAAAGGGCTGCGAGAAATGAAATGAGCTAATCCATGTAAAGTGCTTACTAGAGTGTCTGACACATAGTAAATATTTAACAAATTTTAGTTATTAATTATTATTGCTATTCTTTTGAGCATGTGACTATGAGTGGACTGGTCTTTTGTGGTTTAGTGTCATTCTGGCATCATTTCAATATAACAATATTTGGGAAGAGTAGCTTATTGATGGACATGTGGAGCAGTGATATGTGTGTGTGTGGGGGGGGGGAGGGGGGTGTACGTTTATGTTCTATCCTACCCAAGTCATCAAAAGATCCAGTTTCAAAACATTATTTTCATTTATTTTTTATTTTTGTTAAAGTGTAAATTTGGTGGTTTTAGTATATTAACAGAGTTGTGCAGCTGTTACCATTATCTAATTCAGAACACTTTTATCACTCCAAAAAGAAGCCATACTGCTGAGCAGTCGCTTGCTGACAACCCCACTCCCCAGACAACCACTGATTTACTTTCTCTCTTTATAGATTTGTCTGTTCTGGACATTTTGTATAAATGTACAGTATGTGGCCTTTTTGCACCTGGCTTCTTTCACTTAGCATAATGTTTAGAAGTTTCATAATGTTGTAGCACATGTCAGTACTTCATTCCTTTTTATATTGGAATAATATTTCATTGTCTGGATATATTACATTTTATTTATCCATTCATCAATTGATAGACATTTGGGTGGTTTCTACTTTTTGGCTTTTATAAAAAACTAGAGGCCTGGTGCACGAAATTCGTGCACTAGGGGCGGGGAGGTGGTGGGTGGCCCTCAGCCCGGATTGCAAGAGGGTGCAGGCCAGGCCAAGGGACCCCACCAGTGCAGGATCGGGGCCGGGGAGGGGCATGGGAGGTTGGCCAGCCGGGGAGGGACCGTGGGAGGGCTCCAGGGCGTGTCCAGCTCGTCTCGCTCAGTCTTTTTTTTTTTTTTAAATATATTTTATTGATTTTTTACAGAGAGGAGGGGAGAGGGCTAGAGAGTTAGAAACATAGATGAGAGAGAAACATTGATCAGCTGCCTCCTGCACACTCCCCACTGAGGATGTGCCCGCAACAAAGGTACATGCCCTTGACCGGAATTGAACCTGGGACCCTTCAATCCTCAGGCCGATGCTCTATCCACTGAGCCAAACCGGTCAGGGTGTCTTGCTCAGTCTTGATCGGCCGGATCCCAGCAGCAAGCTAACCGACTAGCCGGAGCATCTGCCCCCTGGTGGTCAGTGCACATCATAGCGACTGGTCAACTGGTCGACTGCCTGCCCCCTAGTGGTCAGGTCAGATTATAGCAAGTGCTTGATTGGCCTTAGCATGTCATTAGCATATTACTCTTTGATTGGTTGAATGGCCAACTGGATGACTGGACATTTAGCATATTAGGCTTTTATTATATAGGATGCTTCTATGAATACTTGTGTAATCTTTGATTATATACCTAGAAATGAAATTGCTGGGTCATATAGTAATTCTGCATTTAACTTTTTGAGGAACTTCCAGAATATTTTCCAAAGTGGCTGGTTTGAAATCATTTTTTTAATTAAAAATATTTTTGTTGGATGTATTGGGGTGACATTGGTTAATAAAATTATATAGATTTCAGGTGTACAATAATACATCTTCTGCGTATTATATTGTGTTTTCAGCACTCCAAGTTAAGTCTCCTTTCATCACCATTTATCCCCCCTTTACCCTCTTCTACTTTCCCCATGCCCCTTTTCATCATCATACTGCTATTTGTATCTATGACAGTGGTTCTCAACCTTCCTAATGCCGCGACCCTTTAATACAGTTCCTCATGTTGTGGTGACCCCCAACCATAAAATTATTTTCGTTGCTACTTCATAACTGTAATTTTGCTACCGTTATGAATTGTAATGTAAATATCTGATAGGCAGGATGTATTTTCATTGTTACAAATTGAACATAATTAAAGCATAGTGATTAATCACAAAAACAATATGTAATTATATATGTGTTTTCCAATGGTCTTTGGTGACCCCTGTGAAAGGGTCGTTCGACCCCCAAAGGGGTCTCGACCCACAGGTTGAGAACCGCTGGTCTATGAGGTTTTTCTTCCTTTGCTTTGAAATCTTGATGTGGTAAAATCATGTGGGCAGATGGCCTTAATTTTTATTTTATTGAAAACTTCATTCTTCATGTTATATTATCTTTGCTCTAATTGTAAAACAATGGTTTTCTTATACCTGGAAGAGATGTGTCTTGGGGGGGGACATTTGTCATTTGTGCGCACAGTCATCCCCAGTCCTTTTGAAAAATGCACTGGGGACTCCTGTTAGTTTGAGAAAAATTACTCTTAGTCTCATCTTGTTTGCCAATCAGAGAATGCCACTTAGGTTTTTGACCTTGCTCCTTTTGCCTTCTCTGGAGCCCAGTATTGGAGGCGATGTCTGTCTCTTATCTTGCTTGCATCTGTAGTTCTCTCTGTCCCACTAGTTGACTCCTCCCCCTCCTTTCTCTAGAAATATCTTGAGGCCTCCCTGACTAAAAATTCATCCTGATATTACCAGGGCCTTCAATGACCATCCTTTGCTTTCCTTGTGTCAGGTACCTGTGTCTTTGAAAGTGGTCAGCTATCCCCCCACCTCCTTTACCACCCCTCAAGATGACATCTGGTTTCCGCCCCCTGTACAATTACATGAACATTGCTCTCTTGAAAGTTACAAGAGAAAGCAGTCTGATGTTCTTGTCTCAGTGGACACGGAATACCTCTGTGCTGACCACCCCGTGCCTTCTTTCACACTTCCTCCTTCCCTGGCTTCTCTGATTTTGCACTCTCTGGTCTCTGCCTATGATCTGTCTAATTGTGCTGCTTTCCCTCCTGATGGCTTTGCCGATGCCATACTTGTTAGCTAGACATCTTGTTTGTTTTCTCTACTTCTTAAGATTCTACTCTGTTTTTAAGGCCCATTTCAGTTGCCACCTTTGTGGTGAAACCTTAGAAAGTCTCCCCAAACAGTTATGGTGTCTCTTCTTTCTTTTTACCCGCCAGGGTCACGTACCTCATTCTACCTGCTCTTACAGTAATGTGGGTGCCAGAATGCCTGCCAGATGGGAGGGACTAAATCTCACTCACCTTAGTATCCCTTCTTGTGCCCAGCCCAGTGCTCAGCATGCAGTAGAAAGTACATTAATACTTTTCCATTAATAAAATGATAATAGTGGCTGTTTGTTTGTTAATTTCTTTCTATGTGCAACTTTAAAAAATGCATTTAAAACAAAACATTGTGAAGAATGATAGTGCAAACAGCCATATACCCAGGATCTGATTAAGAAAACGTTAACAATAGAGTTGAAGCCCCTCTCTTTACCTCTGCATTACTGCATCCGGCTCCCACCTCCAAGGGTGACCTGTAAATTGAATCTGTGTTTAGCATTCTTAACTTTAAATAGATGGTGCTTCCCTCATGTAGGCTGTTGCCTAAGTGAGATTTCTTTACACACATTCTGTGATTTAATCGTCACTATGACCAAATGAGAGAGATGTTGTCCCCATTTTGTAAATGAGGATCGCAGAGAGTTTAAATAATTGATTCGGAGTCACAGTTGAGAAGTCAGAGAGTGGGAATGTGAATCCGTGTCTGTTCAAATCCAGGCCTTGCATTGTAGAAAATTCAGAAAACTGCCAAATATTTCTTAAAAGTAACTTATAATGACTGTGTTCTAGAAAATGGTGGAGATCACTTGTCTTAGTGCCTGTCCGTTTGGCCCCTTTCTCTTTCCCTTCCTCCATGTCCGTATTTGTATAATTCTTCCCCCCAGATGTGGAAGCAATCTGGCCCTGTAAACCAAGCCCAATGGGAGTTAGGAAACCTGAGTCCTCGACCCAGCTGTTAACCAGGTGTGGGGTCCCTGGGGAAATCTCTTAATGTCCTGGAACCTTTGTTTCTTCTTCTGTAAATTGGGGAGAACAGACGTCAATGACATGGACAGCGGCAGTGAGGCTGGCTGTAGTACTGGGAGGAACCTGAAGGCCCAGGAGATGTGCATCTTGACCATTTGTTCGATTCTTTAGCTTCCCAGGGCTGCTTTACCAGTGAATAGTTGAGTAGTCATTTCTAATGCCAGGATAACAGGGTAATAATGCTGCTGGGTTGTTTTTGGAATGGTTAGATCATTGAGCATTTTGTCTTTAAAATAGTGAATGACTTTTTGGTTTAGGATTTCTTGTTACTAATTAAAAGAAACATTTGGGATATGGATTGCTAGTTTCCTAGGACTACTGTGACAAATTACCATGAACTGGGTAGCTTAAGACAACAAAGATGTATTTTTTCACAGTTCTGGAGGCCAGGAGTCTGAAATCAAGGTGTTGGCGGGACCATGTTCCCTCCAGAAATTCTAGGGAGAAACATTTCTTGCTGATTCCAGCCTGTGGTGGCTCCTGGTGGCTCCAATCTTTGCCTGTCTCCTTCCATGTCTCTCCTTCTCTGTGTCTCAAATGCCCTCTCTCTTCTCTTACAAAGACACCAGGCATTGGATTTAGGGTCCACCTTACATTCAGGATGATCTCATATCAAGATCCTTAAGTTAATTGCATCTGCAAAGCCCCTATTTCCAAATAAAGACACATTCCCAGGAACTTCGGATTAGGACTTGGACATAAAGTTTTAGAGGACACTATCCAACCTATTACAAGGTACTTTTGGGAAAATGTTTGAGCTTAAAGCATTGGTTTTTATTTTACTTTTAGAGCATGGCTCTTTCCATCAGGGATAAAAATATGCTACTACCATATACAAAGCCACCTGAGCATGTGGCCCTGGTAATTATATGATTTGGGAGGCACACCTGCAGTCAGTCACCTTTAAGCAGAGAGATGCCCAAGTGCCCTGGCACCATAAAGTCTACTGCCATAGGACATCCTGTTGGGGCTGACTGGCAGACCCTGAATGATGGATGAATGATTACGCTGACACACATTTCTGTGAAAGAGAGGCTAAGGGACTACTTGGCTATAGCCACCAAGTAGCCCTGTTCGCCTGCCTCCTTATAAGGCTTTTGTTGTAACAACAGCTTGAACTAAAATTAACTATTAGATACTATCAGCAGGGTAAGCATCCTTGAGAAAACACCTGCATCTGTAGTGTCTTTCAAACAAGGACATTTTGAAGGCTAAACATAAAGATCCCAGTAAAACACTGGGGGGGCTCAGACTTGCTTGGAAAAGTCAAGGCAGGGGCTGGCACCTTTGCCGAGGTCCCCCAGAGGCCTCCGACCTTTCAGACTTTCCGACCAAGTCCTGTGCTTCCCCGCAACATCCAATACAGGCCCAGAAGAGTCTAAAATGGAATGTGTAAGGGGTACAGTGTAAACACTACATGCTAAGTCATCGTTCACAGTGGTTCCTTTGAACCGTTTCAGGGAAATGTAATTCTCACTCTCTAATTTCTACTGGCTGTTAATAACTGATAAGCACCACCACTTTCCGGTCAAAAGCAAGGGAAGAAAGGGAGAGAAGTAACAACCAGGACTGAGTTTTCATTGTGGCTCTGTAAGCCACCTAAGCGAACCGTGGAATGAGCTTCCAAATCTGTTTGCTCCCTGCTCTTCTCAATGCGCACCGCAGCTTCCATTACTGATAACAGAGTTTCCGCAGCTTATCTGTGGGCAGTGAACAGAGAACAGGACGTCACTGTTTTCTTTTTCTCCATGCCTAGAATTTTCATTAGGGAAAAATCAAATACCACCTCGGTGTGCCCTTGATGGTTGTTTCATGCCCACAGAGAGGGGCGGTTCTGAGGAGGAATTGATCTGGGCCTGTGAGTGTGGGCACCAGAATTGAATTTCCCTGACCATAAAGAAACAGTCCTGTGCGAGTGCATCGAGCATGCAGAAGAGGGGGAGACTAAGGTCATGACCTACACCTTCCCTTTTCCATTCCTCCTGAGCCTTTGTAGGTTGTACTTAGTGCTTAAGGTATACTAGGCACTGTCGTAAGTGCTTTATATCTATTAATTAAATCCTTGCCATAACCCTACGAGGTCAGTCGATTCTTGTTATTGGGAGTAGTTATGTTCTATTAGTCACCACAAATGCTGAATTAAAGAATATCGAACCATTGCTCCAAAGGGGAAATCCAGGGTTAGATTCCTGCCAGCCAGTTCGTCAACTGATCAATACACACCTTGTTTCGTGTGTGTTTCTGGTTAAAGACACTTAATTTAATAGCTGTTGCTGATTAACATTGCACTTGCTGCCAACAGTACTGTAACTCAGACCTGAATGAAACTTATCTAACACACTTATTTTACCACTATGCTTGGGCCTATTCTAAACAGTGAAATCACCGACAAAAAGCACAAAAATGGGGGTAAAAGTGACACTAGACAGTCCACCCAAAGGACACTCATTTGCAGTATGAAAGCTGAAACAAGGAAGCGGAGCCGAGCCTTGGTGGACCTCAGCAGGGAACCTGGGCCCCAAGCACATGAAAACATCGGGCCTGTTATTTTGGGGGGTTACAGAGAGAATTTAGCGAGTGGGCAAATTTGCAAATACAGAATCTGGGGATAATGAGGGCACCAGTCATTATGTCTCGATCTCCTCTTGACAGATGAAGAAACTGAGGCACAAGAGCTTCAGTAGCTTCTCGGAGGCACAGATGGCAGAGCTGGGATTCGATCCTATTCTATTCCAGAGCCTCCTAGTGTGTGTAACTAGCTGCTCATGTGAGAAATTGTGTCAAAAGTATGACATAAGTTGTGCCACTGGGATTGAGAAACACCGGCCCCGCTTTTCTGTAGCCAGGCTGGTGAGGCCAGGCGCCAGTGGGAGGGAAGGGTGGTGGGTTTAAGACGTTTAAAAGAGAACCCCCACCCCCTAGAAGGAGTCATCTTCTACATGTGGTGAGTTTTTCATTTCAGTGTGGACTCACATGACCTCAGAGCAGATCAAATTGTCTTCTGCCCTTGGAAGGGCTTTGAGAAAATGTTAGCTCATGTGTTAGCTTCAGTGAGATCGCTCAGGCCGGGGCCCAGATGGCTGACTCTTTCCCCGTATGATGCGGCTGGGTTCCCTGAGCTGCCTCAGGTCAGCCTCGCCCCTGCAGAAGCTGCAGGTCACAAAGCCTGCGGCCCAGGGCCGGCGGTGAGTCACAGGAAGCAACAGCGGAGGCGCAGGGGATCCTGCCGCAGGAAGGAGCTCGTGGCTCCCTGAAGGGCCCGTTCCAAGGCTTGCACTTGTACGTTCTTGAAGGACAGGAGAAAGAGGGGAGGGTCATGGGTGCTGTTCCCAGAATGGGGCCTCAGGTCCAGTGAGTTCAAGATCAGTGCTTTCTTTACCAAGATGCCAGCCACTCCAAATCCATAAAAGGATGACTTTTAAAGGTTTCTTCCCAGGCCACCTACAATATCCCTTCCCCCTTTCGTGACTTGCATTAGTCAGTCTTAGCAACGGTGGAAGTTCCCAAGGAGATAACATTTCTTTCTCTTACACGTCATGTGATCTAGGTTTACTGGAACTTTTTATTCTCTAGGTATCTCAAGGTGATCTTATCAATGCACTTTGCTTAAAAAGTAAATTCTGCGTAAAAGTTGGGTAAAACCGTTTATTCTGTCAGCGGCTGATGTCCTTTTTGGTCTGGTTTATAAATATTTGTTCTGGGCCAGTTACATACTGTGCACCCTCTTCCTTTGTGCTTTTTCAGGAAATAATTGGTGAGATAGTATGTGTCTAATGAACCCCTATACTGCCTGACATGTGGTAAGAGTTTACTGAATCGCTTCTCACTTATTTTTTTCATTAACTTTTAAAAATTTGTGTTGGTGCATTTAATATCAGAGACTAAAGACATACAAAAACATGTACAGTATAAAAAACAACTACCAAGTGAATACTCCAGGGCAAGAGATAGCTCTTGCCAGCCCCACATTCCCTATCCCTGATCATATCTAGAACATTGTGATAGTCATTGTCTTGCTTTTCTTTTTCTTTTTTTTAAAAAATTAAATCTTTATTGTTGAAAGTATTACATATGTCCCCTTTTTTCTCCATTGACCCCCTTGTAGCCCGCCCTGCCCCAGACCTTCACCACCCTATTGTCCATGGGTTATGTATATATATGCAAGTTTTTTGGTTGATCACCCATCCACAGTCTGTTCTATGCTTCTATGTCTCTGGTTCTTGCTTTTCTTTATAGCTTTACCACCTATTTATGCACCTTAACTATGTACTTTAGTTCTGCCTGCTTTTAAACTCTACATAAATGGGATCAAACTGTGTGTGTTCTTGGTGAGATCTATCCAAGTTGCCATGTGTAGCTTAGTTTGTGGTTCTCATGGCTTTGCAGGACCTTTCATTTTATTCACTCCTATTGTTGATAGACTTTTGGGTGGTTTCCAGTTCAGGGCTATTCCGCATAGTTTAGATTTTAAAGTCAGCACATAAGGTGAAATTGTTCATCCTTCAGCCATCCTGGCCACCTCCTGGGTCCTCAGGTATACGCCTGCCTCAGGGCTTTGCACTTCTTGTCCTCCCTGCCTGGAATGTTCTTCCTCCTTTTACCTGTATGGGTAACTCCCTCATTTTATTCACTCAGGTCTCTGTTCAAAGTCATTGCATCAGAAAGCTCTTCCAGGATCATCCTCTTTAAAACAGTACCCGCCCCCCTCAGTTGGTCCCTTATTCCCGTGTATTCCTTCAGAACCCTGCTTACCACTTGACATAAAATAGGTGCTCCTTGTCCCTTCCTCCCGAAGAGTAAGAGCCAGCCCCGCCTTCATAAATGTAATCAGGTCACATGGGAAGAGTTTGTCTGTGAGTCTGGAGACAGGGGTTCTGGCCTCATTTCTACCATTCACAGCCCTGTGACCTGGGGAAACACCAGTTCATTCATTCAGCAAATATTTATCCAGCATCCACTAAGTATAAGGTCCTGTTCTGAGCCCTGGGGATACATCACTGAGCAAAATAGATACAGATCCTGTCCTCACCGGGCTTTTATTGTGGTGATGGGAGTGAACAAACAGTGAACATAATAAGTAAATCAGAAGATACATAAGTGTGTAGGAAGGAGGAAGACAGAGCAGAGGCGGGGAGCATGTTTGTGATTATAAATAGGTTGCTTCAGGTAGGTGTCACCGAGGAGGAGGAGGTGTGTAAACAAAGATTTGAAGGCGGGGAGGGAGTGAGGTATGTGGATATCTGCGGGAAATCATTACAGGTGGATGAATCAGCCATGCAAGGGCCTGAGATGGGCGTGACTGGTGAGTGCAGGGAACTGCTGAGAGGCCTTAGAGACCACAGAGGGGCTTATACTCTGAAGTCAGGTGGGAGCCCCCTGAGGGGGGGTGGGGGGGAGAGGGTGTTGATGGTCACTGTAATCTGATTTACATATTAAAAGGATCATTTTGACTGTGGTGTAGGCAATGGTAGAAGGAGGTAGATCAGTGAAAAAAAAAAAGATTCAGGAATTCTTATGCAAGACACTGACACTCTGACTCAGGCGGTAGGGATAGGGGTAGACATTTTAACATGCATTGTCAATAGGATTTTCTGGTAGATTAGGTGTCGGGGATGAGAGAGCCAAGGATGACTTGAAGGCTTTGGCCTGAGCAATCTGAAGGATGGAGGTTCTATCCTCTGAGAGGGGAGACTGCTGGTGGGAGGTTTGGTGGGAAGAGCAGGTAATTGGCTCTTGAACTCTCCGTTAGACATTTGCGTGGACATGGGAAGAAGGCAGGTAGATATAAGACTCAGTTTTGACAGAACCATCCGAGCTGGGGATACAAGGTCAGATTTAGGAGTTTTGCTCATGAAGATGGTATTTAAAGCCACAATGACATGACTGGGAGTGAATGTGAGCAGAGAAGGGACCTAGGACCAAATCTAATCTTTCTGAGCCCCAGCGGAAGAAATAAAACATAATGCTTCCTTCCCCTGCCTACATCACTGGGGTCTTGTCAGGACCATCTTCCAGCCTTTAAAGCACTTAAAGCGATGCATGAAACACCATCACACAGGGCTCTGTTTCAGCCATGGGAGTGGAAGGCATGAGGGGTAGGCGCCCATCAAGGAGCAGGGCCAGAAAAGAGGGGCCTGTGTCTTCCTTCCTGCACTGGAGGTAGGTCACACCTCGGGTGCTGAGGGAAGTCATGAGCCGGGGGTTAAAGGCTGAGAAAGCTCCAAGGACCTATGGAACAATGTTTAAAATTGGGGTTAAAAACTGTTTAAATATTGGATTAACTAGGTAACTGAAGGGGGCCGAGTATCTGTCTTGGAAGGAAGGGAGAGAGAGAAGGAGAGAGATAGGAATCTTAGACTCACCTGCTCCTCCACCAGGAGGTTTCCATGGAGGGAGCAAGGGAAAGGTCTGGAAGCCAGGCACCCAGTAGGCCAGCCAGTTTCTCCTGGGGAATCAGACCAAGGGGCCAAAAGTAGTGATGGGGTGGCACCCAACAGCTCTTTGAAGTTGTTTTTTTTTCCTGTGTGTGTTGGTTGCTGTTAACTAGAAATTTTATCTTTCAGTGTTTCAGAGCTTCAGTGTTAAACCAGTGATCACTGACACAGGGCCGTGGGGGGACAGCAGTCAAGTCACTGGGACCGCTGACATCAGCAGCCAGCCTTTTGTGCAGGGCATTTTGTGGGTTTTTCTCAAGTCTTCCCCTCACTGCCCTTGGTGGTGAGGACTCATGGGAAACCCTTGTAAGCCACTTTCATGCCTTGTAGCATGTTGCTCCGAAGCCCCCAGGCCGCGAGTTCAGTGTTTCCAAGCCTGGTGTCTCCCTTAACTCTAGACCATTTTGAAAGACAAGACTCCCCAGCGATTTGGTCATGTGCCCCAGGTGGGCTTGAGGGTGGAATCTGAGACTTATCTCATCCTACCCTTTTGGGAGTAAAAGCAGCTTCTGCTTCTACTGTAATGTCAGAGCCACCTCTCAAATGCCTGAGGTTAATAAAATATTCAGCAGCAGCAGATGGTGGCCAGGGGCAAAACAGCCACTCTAGCTTTCCTCAGTACCTTTTAGTCATCATTATGGGGGGGGGGGGGGCGGGGGGAGAGGAAGGGGAGCTCCTGATTCAGTGACCCCTTCCTCCCTCCTGCTGTCCTCCCTGGACTTCTGGGCCCAGACCTCAGGACCTTTGCATGGAATCTCTTTACCTAGGCCCCAGAGTCCTCGAGGAGACAGTCTCCGGAGGTTCCCAACCTGCCCCTCCAGTGGTGGGTTTTAGGCTTTGCTTTGTTCTGCTCTCCCCACCAGAGGGTATAAAGTTTTAAAGGAAAGCGGACCGCTGCCTGGCCTGGGTGGTGTGCAGGATATAAGGAGCAGGGACATGCATGCCAGCACTCAGAACCCGGGATCCAGTGAGCCAGGCCAGGTCTGCCAGATCCTGTGAATGAGCACACATCCTCATTCACTTTTCTCTTGACCAGGATTTTGATAGAATTATTAATTTAATGATTTATTTGGTGGTAGAAACTACCTTTTCTGTGCCCCAAAGAAACATGACTTGTAACTCTGAGGAGTAAGAACTTGTAGGGCAGGGGTCCTCAAACTTTTTAAACAGGGGGCCAGTTCACTGTCCCTCAGACCGTTGGAGGGCCGGACTATAGTTTTAAAAAAAACTATGAACAAATTCCTATGCACACTGCACATATCTTATTTTGAAGTAAAAAAACAAAACGGGAACAAATACAATATTTGTATTTGCATGTGGCCCGCGGGCCGAAGTTTGAGGACCCCTGGTGTAGGGAATGAGGTCCAGGTAGAGGGCGGCTGCAGAGCCACGTGGAGGGGCTGCGGTACAGAGATGAGCTGGAGCTCCCAGAAGCCAGCACTGGATAGAGCCCTTGCTTACCCAGAGGCAGAGAAGGCCCTGGTTGCCTTTCCTATTTATATGTTGCCTGGGTGTCAGGGACTGGGCAGAGTCTAAGGCTCCTGGGATACCAGGGGAGCGCTGCTCCTAATTAGGGCAGAGCTAGATGCGGGGAGAACTTGAAGCAGCACCTGTCTGGAGACATGAGCACTTGTAAACAGGCCCATGGTGACCTTGTGTGAGCTTCATCTGAGCTTGTAGATTAAGGAAGAGTAGCTAGTGTTTTACACTGCTGGAGTCATGCGTGTGTGTGTGTGTGTGTGTGTGTGTGTGTGTGTGTGTGAGGGAGGGGGGAAATAGAGGGGTGAGGGCTGGCCAGGGAGGCAGCTGTCATAGTCTTATCAAAACACAAAGAAATTGTGGGTCATTAAACAAAAAGTGGCTAGATCAGGCATGGTCAAATGTTATTACTGATTATTCAGACAAGTACTGGCCAATCTTTAAACCTCCTGCTTTAGGAAAATCATTAAAAAGTGGCAACAACGTGTTAGATCTGAGATTTTCTTACGAAGATTGGGGTCCCAGCTCCGTTTGATCCACTCCACTAGTACTTTTAAA
>NW_005871051.1:16207314-16373595 GCF_000147115.1 Myotis lucifugus | reverse complement strand
TGTTAAATAAACACAACTGAGCGAGTGAATGGATTTGATATGCTCCTTAAAGCTCGGAATGGGCAGGACACCAAGGCATCAGTTGCCTCAACCTGTCATTGGCTCATCATTCTTAAGAAGAGCCAGGCTGTGGGAGGGCTCCTGCTGTTGAACCCCAATTTGGAGATTGAGACTTTGCTTCCTGTTGCCAGATTTCCTTGGTACCAACTACTGAGTATCTCAAGTTTGTTTAAATCTTCACATTTACCTTTAGCCCACTGGTCAGTTGCTCATATCCCTCCTTCCCAGATGCCGTCTGCTTATCTGGGTGTCTTCTGCCTGTCCTTATTTGCCATTCCCTCAAGTCACACTGGCAGGTGTGCTTGCACCCCTTGCTCTAGCTGTCTCAGAGAATGGCATCCCTCACCCAGGTGAAAAACCAGAGAGCGTCTCCCTGCTGAGTATTTCTGAAGAGTGGACTTATCTTCAGCTCCACACCATCCTTCTAACCCTGATACCTTTCATGTCTCACCTGAGTTACCTCAGTTGCATTTTAATGAATCCCCAGATCCACTGACCCCTCTCAAGCATTCTCCTCTCCTCACTTTAGCCAGAAAGATCTTTAAAGTTGTAATACTGTTCATGTCACATCACAGTCCTTTTTAAACCCTTCCACATCTTACCTTGCTTTTAGGAATAAAGACAACATCTATATCTATAATAATAAAAGCATAATATGCTAATTAGACTGGATGTCCTTCTGGATGAAGCTGTGGTGGGTGGGGGCTGAGGCAGAGGCCCGTAGCTGCCGTGGGGAGCAGGGGCCGACCCCCTTGCATGAATTTTGTGCATCGGGCCTCTAGTTTCTAAAAAATGTAAGAAAAGAAAATGGTCTACAAAGCCGTGTGGTTCTGGCCACAGCTACTCCCCGAGCTTCTCTTTTACTGTCTGGTTAATGTCCCTTTTCTTCTAAGTCATGCATACACCCTTGCTTCCTCTCACCCCAGGGCCTTTGAACATGGCTGGAACTCTGTTCTTTCAATGTAAAGCTCAAGCATCCCTTTATCCCAATGCCTACCCCAATTAGCTCTCAAGACTCCCTAAACTTCTCCTGTGATAGTTTTTAATTATGCAGTCACACGATCATTCATTAATGTGTTTCCCTACCTAGACTCTAGTGAGGTCCAAGGACAAGGACCATGTCTATGTTGCTCATGATTTTATTGAGCCCTGTCATTACCATGGAGTTAATGCTTCATACATATCATTAGATGAAGGGAATAGCCCCAGGATGACTCCACCTGTCTGGTCCTACAGAAGTTAACTGGGTCTGTGTACAAACATGTCCTAGGTATGAGGCTCTGCCACTCATCTCTCTAAGCCCAAGCATGGATACTGCCTTTTAAAGGGTAAATCATAAGACCAACATAAAAAATGGGGCTACTGAATTCCTACTCAACATCCCGCATTGTTTATTGAAACTACTTGGATATGCATGTTTATTATTTAATTTTCTTGTTGTAAGGAAATTGATAGATATTTCATACTATTGTACTTCAAATTTACCGTGCTTCCTTGAATTCAGAGCCAGTAAAAAATTCATCTTTTTTTAAAAATATATTTTATTGATTTTTTACAGAGAGGAAGTGAGAGAGATAGAGAGTTAGAAACATCGATGAGAGAGAACCATCGATCAGCTGCCTCCTGCACATCTCCTACGGGGGATGTGCCCGCAACCGAGGTACATGCCCTTGACCGGAATTGAACCTGGGACCCTTCAGTCCGCAGGCCGACGCTCTATCCACTAAGCCAAACCGGTTTCGGCAAAAATTCATCTCTTTATGTTAATTGTTTTCTCTTTTCAATTACATGAGTTCTAGTCCCCACTGAATTTCCTTTTTTTGTTTTATCTGCTGGGGTACTCAGTGCTAAATTTCATGTTTAGCAGTAAAATTACCTCTGTCCAGGTATCTGATCACATCTCTTCTCTGCTGTTTTTAAAGTGGCTTTTTTATTGTGTTATGCTTAATTGTTAGAGACAATTTATATCTCTTTGTTAGGAATATATATTTATATATTACATTACATATTATATAATACTAGAGGCCTGGTGCATGAAATTTGTGCACTCGGGCGGGGGAGGGGGATCCCTCAGCCTGGCCTGCACCCTCTCACAGTCCAGGAACCCTCGTGGGAGGTCCCAAGCTGTTGGTCGGACATCTTTAGCACTGCCACAGAGGCGGGAGAGGCTCCCACCACCACTGCTGTGCTCCCCAGCTGTGAGCCTGGCTTCTGGCTGAGCAGCGCTCCCCCTGTGGGAGCACACTGACTACCAGGGGGCAGCTCTTGCGTTGAGCAGAATCAGGTTGAAACCAGCTCTCCAGCATCCTCCCAGGGGTCCCGGATTGTGAGAGGGTGCAGGCCAGGCTGCGGGACCCCAGCACTGCATGATCAGGGCAGGGGAGGGACGCGGGAGGTTGGCCAGCTGGGGAGGGACTGTGGGAGGGCTCCAGGGTGTGCCCGGCCCATCTCGATCAGTCCCTGATCTGCCAGACCCCAGCAGCAAGCTAACCTACCAGTTGGAGCATCTACCCCCTGGTGGTCAGTGCACATCATAGCGATTGGTCAACCAGTCGACTGTCTGCCCCCTGGTGGTCAGTGCTTGTCATAGCGAGCGGTTGAGTGGCCTTAGCATATCATTAGCATATTACGCTTTGATTGGTTGAACAGATGACCGGACGACTAGACACTTAGCATATTAGGCTTTTACTACATAGGATATACTATTTATTTTATTTACATTACATTGCATACCTATGATGTATATGTAATATATATTATAAAGCCCTCATACACCTTTTTTTTTTTTTTTTAATACCACAGTAATAGCAACCCATATTCTTCATTTGGAGCAACTCTGGCAAGGGATGATGAAAAGAATTTGTGGAGTATGCCTCACGATGTGTCCCACACAGAGGCTGACGATGACAGAATCCTGTACAATTTGATAGTCGTTCGCAATCAGCAGGCCAAAGATTCAGAGGTAAGCACTTTTTGAAATCTTGTTGTATGCAGATGACAATGTCCAGTAAAAACAGCAATGACTGAGAAAACCAGCTTGAAATTAAAGAATGAAGGATGAAAAATTTGACCTGAAGGCATTATAACAGAATATAATTGCTAACTGTAGCTGGCCTTGGTAGGCCTGCTCGGTAAGCCGATAAGACTGATATCTCATTATGACCTTAATGAGACAAATTACAATAGTACAGAAACAGCAAGGCAAGAAGGGCCCAAAGGTAAATAGTAGAGATAGTCCATCTCGCACCTTTCCAGGTTTTCAGCAAGCCACAGTCAGAAGAGTCACACTGAAGGTTAGAGGGTACTTTGCATTATCACCAATTCCATTAGTGGGGCCTGAAAAGCAGTTTTATTATTTTTCTATTTAGATCTCCTTAAGTTGATCAAACAATAGCATATCTGCCAAATTTGAGATGATTTTTGTGATAAGGCTTGCATGGATGGGAATGCATGACCTTGTTTTCTCTTTCATTAATGGGAAGAGCCAGTCCTTTCCCAGTTGGGGTTTCTGCTGGTGAGAATAGAGCTAATCCTTCTCTTTTCTTCTTCTTCCCCCACTCTGCCCAAAGCAGTAACAGCGATAGGGCCATATTACATATATGGTACACCTCTTTCTCCCCCGCCCCCATCCCCAGGGCCTGTGCGCAGGGGCTTGAAGGGGTGTTTGGAGCTGAGCCTGGCAGCTCTCTCTGGGGAACTCCTGTGTCTCTACCCCGTTTGTCTTCACTTTTGAAAAGGTGGTAGAGGAGGCAACGTGAGCTACAAAGTACTCTGAATAGACACAGCTCCAAAGTGGCCCTTAGTGGCATTTCTGTGTTATTCTTGGACCTGTGTGAGGAGCCATCCAGAAGCCTTTTTATTCTCCTTGCCTAAGAAATGAAGTCAAACCTACCTCTAGAGAAACTCTGTAACCAAGACAGACTATCAAATAAATAATATGAAGAAGTGATGATAGTTATACATAAAATAATTTGAAATATCTCTGTTCATGGTGTTTCTTTTTAAAATGCAATATATATGTATACATATATACACACATGGTATATATATATATAAATATATATATATTTGTAAATATATGTATATGTATTATAATATTATATAACACTAGTGTCCTGGTGCACAGGTTTGTGCACATTGAAAGGAAATTAATTAAAAAATATTTTAATATCGCTATTTGCCCTTTCTCCATAATAGAAGTGTCAAACAAATTCATGATAGACAATGACAGATCGAAACACACGCGTGCAATTGGCACCAGTGAGAGCTTTATATGTGGCCTTTTATATATATAGATAGACACACGGTTTTAAAATGTTCTTATATTTTCTTCTTCAAATTTGAAATGCATATAAAAGCATATATTAATAGTTCTATTCATTTTGCCCACAGATGGGATTATACATTGTAGACTCTTATGAACCATGCTTTTTCCCCACCTAACAATATATTTTGGACATTTTTTTCATTTCAAGATGCTTAGATTTGCCTTATTGCTTTTGAGGGCCTTCTAGGATTCTCTTGGATGGATTTATCATCATTTAATTAACCAGTCCCTATGGATGGTTAGGTTGGTTTATGGTTTTTGCTTTTAGAAGTAATGCCACAGTGGATATGCATGTGTACTTGCATGACCCTCCATCATTTTTTCTGGACCAAAGAATTTGTGCATTTAAAATGGAAAAGTCACAATGCTTCCTTCTTGGAGGAACCTATGAAAAGCACTTCAGGGGGGCAAAACTGAATAGCATTGGGAGTTCACACTGTGTGTAAGGGGAGCAGCTACTGAACTCCAGATAGCTGTG
Source organism: Myotis lucifugus (assembly GCF_000147115.1). Classification (NCBI taxonomy): domain Eukaryota; kingdom Metazoa; phylum Chordata; class Mammalia; order Chiroptera; family Vespertilionidae; genus Myotis; species Myotis lucifugus. The sequence continues at coordinate 16,368,730 of NW_005871051.1, read as the reverse complement.
TGCCATGCCGAGAATGTGGACTCGGAAGTGCCAGGACTTCTGATTTTAGGAGAAGCTGAAAATACAGATTTGCATATAAAATATCCAGATTTTAAAATGATAGGCTCATATTAAAGAAAAAAAAGTTAGCTAAACAAAATACTGATCAATAGGGAACATTTATAACAAGGATTACCACTGCTTATATTATGTCCAGTGTGATTGAAAACTGAACTCACCGTTAATTTAGAAGGTGGAAGTGGGAAGCTGCTCCTTAGGCAGCCCATGTGGCTCATGAGTACAGTCTGGGTCCACCCTCCAGAAATACTTGTCATGTGTTAACTACAAGTTACATGAGGTGTTCAAATTTGAATAAGTTCCATATCTATTATTATTGCTGATATCCTTTCCCACCCAGGATGAAATTGGTACAAATTTTAATAAAACAGAGGATTTTAGTTTTGAAAGAAAAATAAATTCTACCTAGGAACATGGAACGCTAGATATTTTGCACAATATAGTTTGGAAGCTCAAGCAAGGTATTAAGGAAAACTGAACATTATGCTTTTCCTTAACTGGCAATAGCACGAAAGAACCCAGGAACATCCATATTTGGATTTCTCTGAAAAATGAAAAATAATTTCAAAACAGTGTGTGTGCTACTTATTTTCCCCTGTTGAATCTGAAGCTGGAGGAGGAAGGGTGACAAACAGATAAGGCTGAATTTGCAGTGTTTTCCTAAATTGAAAAAAAAAATCATAAGACACATGGGAGAGTGAACTTAAAAGTAACTTGCAGTGTCAGAAAATGTAAAGAGGAACATTACTTTAATCTAATAGAATCCACTTTTCATTTACACAAGCCTTCAAAAGCTAATGGAAAACGGATTTTCAGCAGAAGAAATAATGCATTTGCAGGCCTCCAAGTAGTGGAAAAATTACTGCTCTTGTCTTTGAATGATGTAAAATACTTTAATTTGACTGAGCAATAGTAAACAACCTCAAAGTCATGGCACTAAATCATTCTTCTTATGTTCATTCTCATTAAGCCAGTTGTACTTCACCTAACACACTCTGTTCTAGGGAGCTTAATAATGGTTAGTGAAATGTCAAGGCACCTTATTTATTTGTGTAAATAATTTAACCAAATGGAAAGATCTTGTCCTCCAAGATATTAATAATAGTGAAAACAGTGCCAGGCACTGTTCAGCCACTTTACATATATTAACTATGTCCTTTTCACAACCCAGTGAGGTAGGCACTGTTATTTCTCTTTGAAGGGACTTGTCCAAGGCCACACAGCTGAAAGTGTGGAGTTAGGATTTGAATCTAGGCCTTGTGAATCCAGAGACATAATATAGAATGAGCACCATGAATGAAATTGTACGAGAAGAACAGACAGCGTTTGAGATTCAGTGTCCATTTTGCCACACATGAGCAAAGTGTGTCCAAAGCCCGTTTCTGTGACTTGCTGATGCCCGCGATAGGAAAGGCATTCTCACCCCAGGGGAGTGAGAGCTGAGTTTGGTTTGAGGATCCTGACCTTGTTTCAGGAAGTGTCCCCTTCCCTAAGTTATGGTTTTCCATGCTGAGTGCCGCCGGTTAGACTCCTGCTCCGGGCTTCTGTGTTATTAGCTCTGAGATGTTTCATCTTTCTCCTTTCCATCCCTTCTTCACTTTGTTTAGTGTTTGGTCTCTGACCTGTGTTCATTGGTGTCTCCTCTGATGGTTCCATAGTGGTTCCTTTTAGGACTTTGTGTGTGGCGTCAACATTTTTACTCTGCTGAAAAAGACTTTTACATTTCTGATTAAGAAAATAAATGCTAAGACTCAAATTATTCTCATAAATACTGAACCAAAGCACCGTTTGGTTCAAAATAGGTGATGTCTATTTGGCATTATCGGTGATAGAAGTTCCATGTCTATTTTTAAGATGATTAAATCATTACATGCTCAGAAGTGTATGTAGTTCCATGACGAGGGCCTGTCTCCCTGTCACTGAGCAATGAAGGTCTGCGGGAGCACCAGATGCTTTGGGGCTGGAGTGACCTGTGAGAACTACACTGTGCTGAACCCTGGGGAACAGCCACATGCTGTTATTTTTTAAGACGATAGAGGCAAAAACATAGAACATTCCTGGTTTACAATGTACAGTTTACTTCTCCTGTGTGTCAGGCCTCTCTGCTGGCCGGAGTGTTGCCAGGCATTGTAAACAGTTCCTACAAAGTGTTTAAAGTAGCAGCAAACTTTTCTGGGGTTGTTTGCAGTGTCTGGATTATACATGTAGCCTGTCACATCCCTAGTATTGAAAGAAGGGACAAAACTGGGATGTTTGGTGGGAGGACGTGAGGAAGTGGGAGAGGGTGGAAGTGATGTACCAGCCACATAACTGAAGCACATGGAGATGTGATAATCCAGTTAGACTCTGCATTGTTGTCTTTGCTCTCCACATGCTGGACAAGTCCTGCTTTGCTAGGGCCATCGGATTTCTCTACAAGTGTGTGGGCATTGGCCACTGCAGGGGCAGGACTGCAGGTTTTATACCAAGCACGAAGGAGCAAAATAACAGTGGAAAAGTGAAGTGATTCTCTAGATAATTCTGGGTCCCTCCCAAGGCCTTTGCCTCTGGGGTCCAGATGACCTGGATTGTTGAATGCAACCATTCTTTATTTTACTCTGCTAGTGACAGTTTTGGTTAGAGGGAGGAGAATAAAAACACTTATTAGGATCTGAGAATCAAGTGACGTTAACCTGTTTTGTAGGTAACAATATTCATTGAGTATCGTGCTGTGTGCTAGGCAGTGTCCTGCATGCTGTCCAGACAGATACTGAATCCTCACAGAAAGCCTATGAATGAGGCATTTGGACACATAAGAGGAGGCTTCCAGTTGTCTACATGGTGTTGGATGAAATGAATGGGAGGATCGGGATCCTAACTTGGTCTGTATGTCTTAGCCTCTATGGCTGGAAACACTGCCCTAGTCTCTCTAATGAGCTTAGAAAAAGCCTCAGTGGAATCCTTTGCTAAAAAAGAAAGTTACTAAATGGATGTTGACTTTCTGTGTCAAATGGACACTTTGGTCTGTGTCTTGACCGTTGCTCACCCTGTGCAAACCAAATCACAGAGTGGCTTTGGTGCTTATTTAGTGTCTACCGGTGTTGGGCATGCATGCAAGGTGCTTCAGATACCATTGCTTTAGGAATTTTAAACACCCCAGGCACTACTTGGAGTACAAAAGTCCATTGTACCACATGGGAAGACATTCTGTTTGTCTGCGATGTTTGTTTCTACCCTTTGCCCACCCCAACCCTTAAGTATGTTATATTTCTGAATATTGATATTAAAATAATCAGTCCCTCCTGGCAGGATTCCTCAAATAATCAATGTTTCTTAGTAGGTGGATAATCTGTCAGAGCTTTATGTAAGCAGAGTTGAGACAATAAATATTGGAAAACTTGATATAGAAACAAGGGGGAAGTCATTAGATATTCAATGATGTGAGGGGGTGAAAACATGAATTTTGGCATTAGACAGATTTGGGGATGAGAGTCATACCTCTGCCATGTTCTAGCTAAATGGCATTGCATATTTATTTAATCTTAGGGTGATCACACTATTTATTGTTCAGTTTGGGACACAGTCACAGGTCTTAACTAAGAAAAGGGGTGCTAATAAATATCAAGTGTGCTAGGACAAAGATATAAATTGGAATTGCCCTCGACAAATTGGGTTATCCAATCACCTCCCCCTGCCTCCTCCCCCCTTCAGTTGTAAAATTTACCATTTTAACCATTAGTAAATGTCAATTCAATGGCATTAAGTACATTCACATTGTTGGCAGGGCTGTGCCCACCATTCATCTCTGGGACTTTTTCATTTTCCCAAACTAAAACTCCTTACCCATTAAATAATAACTTCCCAATACCGCTTGCCCCTAGCCCCTGGTAACCACCATTTCTACTCTTTTTATGAATTTGACTACTTTAGGTACATACAGTTTTATCTCTTGTGTGACTGGCTCACTTCACTTAGCATAGTGTCCTCAAGGTTCATCTATGTTGTAGCATGTGTCAGAATTTCCTTCCTTTTTAAAGCTGAATAATATTCCATTGTGTATATATAAACAACATATCATTTATTCATTCATCCATCGATGAACTTGGGTTTCTTCCCACTTTCGGCGAATGTGAGTAATGTTGCTATGAACATGGGTGTACAAATATTTGAGTCCCTGCTTTCAACTTTTTTGGGTATACACCCAGAAGTGGAATTGCTTGATTATATGGTAATACTGTGTTTAATTTTTTGAGGAACCACCATACTGTTTTCCACAATGGCTGCATCATTTTACATTCTCACCAATAATGCACAGGTTATAATTTTTCCACATCCTCACCAACACTTGTTATTAAGATCACCTTTCTTGACCTCCAAATTGGTAAGTCAATAAAACAGCTGATGGCTCCAAATTGACCAGTTTTCACATCAACATAGAGTAGATACAGTTGAAACTGTGGGCCATTCACCACCACTGAACACCCACATTAGGGATGTAGGTAAACCTGGAATAGGCTGATGTCTGGTCTGGCAGAGCCTTCCTCTGAGAGACGTGGTTGTGGAAGGGAAATGGAGAGAACAGAAAACCCGGGGGAACCAAGTTCTCTTTTGTTCTTCTGGGTGTCCATATACTAGAGTGTAATGGCCAGGCCTCTTTCTTTTACAGTTCTTTAGAACCTGTCCTCCTTTCCCTGGGCCCCAGAAAGATGCATGAAAGCCAATACACTATGTATCTTGAGAGTACTGATGGGTACATCAGTGGAAGAGGAAATGGACAAGTTGGGTACCTCCAGGAAAATGCATTGTCTGTAGGAAAAGGTCAGGAAACTGGCCAACTTCCTTCGTATCCAGAACGTCACTGTTACACAACAGACTGCTGCACCTCTGAGCTTCCGGAGTTTTTGTGCTCATGATGGTGGAAATCTCCAGAAGGAAGGACATGTATTTATTGGCAAGCACGTGACAGGAATTGTATCTTTTCATTAGTTTTTTTTACAACTTGAATAAACCAATTGGGCCTCAGAAGAAACTGAAACCATAAAGATGCCTCAAACTTTTTAAAAATTACAGTTGACTACTTATAAATTTGAAAAACCAGGGATTAGTATCAAGTTAAGCCTCCAGTCACCTATTTCAGCATTGGCTTTGGTTTTTTCCTAGAACAAAGGAGACCACCAGAGATGTCTGTGTATCGTGCAGTCATGGTGCCTTCCATATGCACTACCTGGCTTCTCACGGTAGTCTTTTGATGTAGATGGACTATGTGTTAAAGAGAAAGACACACACAAAGAGGTGAAGCGACTTTTCTTTATAGTGTTCAAGCAGAAATGATCTTCTGACTCGGGTTCAATGCCTTTGACGATGGAATGGAGATAGAAAGCTACAAGGTTCTAAGGATTGAGGACAGATATAGCTGAATTATTTTCTTTGTTCTTTGTTTTAAATGTGAATAAGAGCAACTAGGTAGTAAAATAAGCGTATAGTCATAGAACTTTATAGAAAAGATGTAAGACACTGTCCAACTTAGAGATTTCTCTGTAAGAAAACTCCAATGTGTAATTGTTTCTACAAAGGTATCTAGGCTATTCAAATACATTTGTCAAATATTTTCTTACGTAGTTGATGATTTGTTATAACAAAAGCTCAAATATGCCTGATACATGTATTAATAGGTTTGTTTTATTAGTAGTTGATGTCATATGTTAAATGAAGCAGATTTGATTTGGAATTAGTGTGTTTTCAGTTCTTTATATACCCAAAAGACTAATATTTTTTAGTCTTGATGTTAATTTCATGTAAAGGATATAGAAAATTCTTTTCTGTTCTTTTTAAATATCCCACTTCTCAATTCAGTATGAGAAGTCAGTGGTTGATATTGCCATTAAGTTAGAATTTCCACTTTCATCATAGTAAGGATCCACACTTCTAGTTTCACAACTTATTCTTAGGTCAACATGATGGATATGTCCCTGAGGGAGGCTGGTTGGTTGTTCATGCAAAGCTCACAGGCTTGCAAATACCACGAGTGATATCACTTCTGCACAAGATCTCATGAGCAGCTATGTCGGTCTCTGAACTTGATTTTCTCAGGGAACCTAAAGCTGTTTGAACTTAGGGGGGTGTACATTAGGATTCTCAGAGAAAGAAAACCAATAGGATCTATCTATCTATCTATCTATCTATCTATCTATCTATCTATCATTTATCTATCTATAATCTATCTACCCATCATCTGTCTACCAGCTTTTCAATTATCTATGAAGAGATATTTTTTTTCAGGAATTGGCTCACACAATTGTGGAAGCTTGGTGAATCTGAAATCTGATGGAGGAAGCCAGCAGGCAGGAGAGTCAGGGATGAGTTGCAGTTCAAGTCCAAAGGCAGACAGCTGGCAGAATTACTTCCTGCTCAGAGGAGATCAGTCTTTGATCCATTAAAGCCTTCAAGTGATTGGGTCAGGTTCAGCCACATATAGAGGGTTATCTGCTTTACATGCAGTGTACCAATTTAAATATTCATCTCATTGACAAGCACTTTCACAGAAATATTTATAATAATGTTTGACCAATTATCTGGGCGCTGTGGCCCAACCAAGTTGACACACAAAATTAAACACCACAGAAGATTTTACTAACACCAAATGCTCAAGAGACTGCTATATAAACTCAAATGCATGGAACCATCTGGTGGGCCATGAGCCTGACAAGTCAGTGTGGTCTCTCCCCTATAGTAAATTCTATAAGGGGAGCCAGTGATTATAGTGGACAGTGGCTTGGTGAAAAGGAATCAGACAAGAACAGTGACAACTGACACTTATGGAACACTTACTGCATACCAGGTGCTTCTTGAAGTACTTTTCATATACTATGCTAACCACCATTGTCTTCCAGATGTGATATCTGGTGCTTTCATCTCCAGTATAAAGCTATCCCTGTGTTTGATTGGGACACCCTAACCCTTGATGGTGGTAGATAGAGATTTCTGAACATCACCCCCAGGCACTGGATACAAGGAGGGATTTGGGAGGCAGGCAGCATGTGGAAGCAGGGGAAATTCAGAGTAATGTAATATTGGGTGAATCTGGGGCTGAGATCAAGGAAGGTATTTCAAATAAAGACAACTTTATGAGAGGCTGGGCAGATACTCAACCAGAGCCAGCCGATTAGGAAGGGAAGGTAGGAATCTCTAAACATCACAGTCTGAGTGGAACACACAGATTTTTGCAAATAGAGCTTAACTCATGCCAAGACTCAAGAAGTCCTACTACCCATTTTCTCCCACAAGACCTCTTGACATTATTTTCCCAATCAAATAACAATGTCATATCTGTGCCCATAGAGAGCCACACTTTTCCAACTGAAGGCACATTCATTTTTCTGATCTGTTATTTAATATACTAGAGGCCCAGTGCACGAAATTTGTGCACGGGGGGGGGGTGTCCCCTCAGCCCAGCCTGCACCCTCTCCAATCTGGGACATCCCTCTCACAATTCGGGACCACTGGCTCCTAACTGCTCACTGCCTGCCTGTCTGATCACCCCTAACTGCCCCCCCTGCTGGCCTGGTCACCCCCAACTGCACCCCCTGCTGGCCTAGTCGCCCCCAGTTGCCCCACCCCTGCCAGCCTGGTCATCCTTAACTGCTCCCCCCACTCGGCCTGGTCACCCCTTACTGCCCCCCCCACCGGCCTGGTCACCCCCAACTGCCCCCCCCCACCGGCCTGGCTGCCCCACGCAGCCTGCTGCTCGGTCATTTGGTTGCCCCTCACTGACCCCCCTACAGGCCTGGTCACCCCACACAGCCTGCTGCTCAGTCGTTTGGTCGCCCCTCACTGATCCCCCTGCCGGCCTAGTTGCCTCATGCAGCCTGTTGGGTCGTCCGTTCGGTTGCAATGGTTGCTTAAGCTTTTATATATATAGATATAGCTGGACTGAGGGCACAGAAGCTGATGAGGCTATTGAGTTTTGAGGAATCTCTGTCTGAAGGGACTGTGCCAACATTCAGTCAAGAGCTACGTTTTGCTCTTGGCTGCAACACAAGTGAACCCACGGGAAGTGGTTGCCCCAGAATGGTATCCCTTGTGATCAAAATAGCTCTTTTGCTTCCCCATCAGTCACTTTGGCTCCTTTCACCAGCTTGAAATTCTTTGTAAGGTGTAGTCTAAATATGGAATCGAAAGAAAACCAACTCACCCAACAGTTTTGCTGCTGGCATTTCATCCTGTGGATGGTTTCACATGGTTAAAACTAAGATATGTGCTATTTATAGTATCGCTTGGAAAATTAAAAATCTGGAAAGAAAAATATTCGATGAAATCAGTGGTTAAATATATCATAAAAAGCTATACTAGTGGATGCTATACAGCTTAAAAAATAATGAGGTAGGATTTATAGGTACTGACTTGGAAAGATAGTTATGATCTCTTCCTAAGTGGGTATGTATAGCACTATCCCATTTGTGTAAAAGATAGCCCATCTATCTAAAAGCATAATAAAATTTCTGGAAGGCTACCTATGAACTTGTGAGCCAGGGTGACTGCTGGGGAGTTAAGAGAGGAGGACAGAAGTTTTTAATTCCCTGGTCTTCTGTTTAAAATGAATTTTAGATCCTATGCATGTATTATTACTTCATTATACATACACTTCATACAAACTAAAATTATCTCGCTTTTATTTTGCAGCACACTCTGGTGGCTGTTTCCCAGCATCTTTCTAAATGGTTTGGCTTTGTTTTACTGTGGGTGTGCTGGAGAAAGGGGAAGGGGAGTGTGGGAGAGAGAGAAGGAGAAAGAGAGAGAGAGAGAGAGAGAGAGAGAGAGAGAGAGAGAGAGAGAGAGAAAAAATATGAAAGTTAGTTTAGGAGGAGCTGGAACAAACTTTGAGGAATCCTGCCTGAAGGAACTGAGGCAGAAAGCTTGAAAAACAGTGAGTGGGTATTTATCTTTGCAAGGCTGTGAGAGTCTCCTGATGAATCAGGCTCTTTCTCTGGAGCTCGGTCAGTGGTCTTCTGATAAATCAGGCCCTTTCTGCAGAGCTGGCTTCCTCTGGGACAGAATTCATATGGTAATGAAAGAGCGGCATTTGTGGGCTTCTTCACCACCCCCTACTCTCAGCCACCCGCCCCGCCCCTTCCTCTGGTCGGGCTTGCTCCTCTCAGCATAACTGAAAATGGCTCTTAATTGCTCCCAGGCTGCGAGAGCCCTGGAAACTGACACATTGGGACTTCCTGATCCGAAGTGTTCAGCTGGGGCACCTCAGAGGGCTGATGAGGCATTGTCTCTAAGAGCAGCTTGGCTTGCTTTCTGGTTTGGACTGAGCACATGGGGAAAATGGTAGCACCCATCCAGTTCTGATGAGGGCCCAGGTCTGCTGCTTCTCAGACTTAAAACCCCCAAGATATTCTGGAAAGACACTGTAGTTTTCTTAATATGAAACTGTCCCTCTGTTCGGGTGCCCCATCCCCAGCTACCTGTAGTCCCATAATTGTTACACAAGATCATTCCATTTACAGTGCAGGAGTGAGCTGTGCCCTTTGATGGTTTTGCAATCCAAGAGGCAGGCCATGTGGCTCATGAGTACAGACTGGATCAGCCCTCCAGAAATACTTGTCATGTTTTAACTACAAGTTATATGAGGTCAACTCGCATCCGGCTCTTTTACCACGTTGCTGTTGTCATCGTTATTAAAGCACTTGACCTCGAGTGAATTTCAGTGGACCTGAGTCCAAATTAACCTCATTCCTTCTTCTATAAATAAAATGTTTTGCAGTAAAAGGCCATGAACACGTGGGAAATGTGCCTTCGGGCTACAGGTCGCCAGTCCTGGCTGTAGCATCGTGTTTTTCAACCAAGAACCAGAAGATCCAGGTGCTGGTGCCCATGAACTCGGCCAGTTAATGGCAAGTCACAAGGGTGGAGCATGGCAGAGGCAGCCTGTCATAGACAATCAAAATTTTTCTTCAGTCATATGGCTGACTACACTTCAGTCTGCTCAAGCTTTCTTTTTATTTTCACTTTTTCTTTTTTTAACATCTTTGGTAAGTTTACCAGAAAGTTTTGAAACCAAGTATACGTGGTGGCCATAAGAATCCACTGTAGTTGAGTTTCTTGTTACACATGGGCCATGCTTCAGGGATGGGATCTCTTATCCATTTGCACCATTTCTTTTCCAGCAAATCACTCCTTGGGGGATTCCGAGGAGCTTGGAATAGAAATGGCAGCAGCTTGCAAGAAGAGAGAGACCTCAGACCGAAGTCTGGTCAGGGTGTCTATTCTTTCCGCCCAACCTTGGCAATATGCAAAAATAGTTAAAAAATGCTCTCTGTCGTCTTCTACCACATATACTGTTATCCGTGGAAAGTCAGTGAGATTTCTGTATTTTTTCTAATGGGAATAACTATGGGGCATACTCTTAAGTAATTTTCCCTTTGCCTCTCCAGGCAGAAGTCTGGAGGGAGTAGGTGATGTGTAGATGAAGTAGACTATTTGGGGTAGGACTGAGCCACCTAAGGATGTATTGGGACCAGCAAGAAGGGCAGCCTTCACACGCAGAACCCTTCTCCCTGCCTTCGGCCCCCCTCACCTCCCCTCAGCTGTGCAAGCCTCTCCACGGTTCTTTTCATATGACCCTTTGCCCACATCCCCTTCAGTTGGCTCCTCACCAAACCTGGCTCTCCCCGCTGAGTATCCCATCCCTAACTTTCCCCTCTACCTTTTTATCCAGTTAATGTCTATTTACTCTGAGTAGGCTCAGTTCAACTGGAAATTAAACAGAAGCAGGTATTTGGACAAAACCAGAGGAATTCATTGGATGGTTTGAAAGAGGATCTTGTGAACTCAAATTCATTGTAATTGATGAAATATGAGGAAGAGGAGAGGTTTTCTGAGTAGAGAGGCCAGCTCAGCTCAGTGCTCTTCTTTGCTGGGCCTCCAGATACGTCCCAATATATTGTCATTACGGCTTTGGTCTTTCCTGAATTGGGGTCAGAGCAGCCTCATCACCTTGGAAACACTGCTAGAAGCTCGAGGTCCAATATTCCTGGGAGAGGGACAGGGAGGGTGGAAGTGAAGGCAATGGATGAGCTAAACCCTTTCTTATCCCTAAGGATTTTGTGGGGCCCAGGGGCTGAATGGTTTAAAGGGGTGAATCTGGACTGAGCTGGCAGTCGCCATTGAGCACATCTTTGAGTGACCCAAGAATATATATAAGCTAACGGGGGGTGCCCCATGTCTTTCCCATCAGGCTGGGGTTAGGTCAGGCCAGGCAGGGGCATTTGAGCAATGATCTCCCTTCTAGATGGTGGAGCCTCAGCTGATATGGAAACACTGACTGCCCTTCATGCCACTCGCCCCACCTGTCCCTCTGCCCTACTTTGGAAAGGTCTTCCTCTCTTGTTTCTCCTGCTTTCAGTCCCCTTGGACTCTTCTTCCAGCCGCAGAAAGCCGAGAGCAGGGCTGTGTAAAACGACCAGGGAGGGGAGCAAGCAGCCCTCTGCCGGTTTCATCCACCCTTGGCTTCTTTTTTGGCTCAGAACGTTTCCACCTGTCTGTGCGCGTCTGTGTGTGCCTGTCGCGGCTCACACAGGGTTAGGCCTGGTGACGAAGAGGAACTGGCTGAGGCTCACATGTACCTTGTCTTTGGACTGTTGAGTGTTCAGAAGCAGAGCATGCCTCAGTCTTCACCTTAACATTTTAATCCATGACATAGCACTTATTATCTGTTGGCTGTTTTAAAGTGATGTTTGGGGACTAGAAGCACCTCTGGGTATACAGCATCCAGAGAGAGCACGTACTGGAATGTTTCAGTGCGGCTTTCCTACTGGACTGCCTCCGGGCTTGGATAGCCATTGGCTCTACGTATTGTTTTTAACTAGTCATTGCAGCTGACACCTTGCTTATCATGGCAAATGTCTCCTTCTTATGAGGACACTGGTCATATTGGATTAGGGCCCACCCTGATAACCTCATTTTAGCTTGATTACCCCAATAAAGACCATTTCTTCTTAAAAATTATCACAATCTGAGGTTCCTGGGGGTGAGGACTTCAGTATATGAATTTGGGGGACATAATTTAATTAATAATGACAGCCATGCAATTGATAGGATTAAAAATGGTTGTTTTGTTTGGTGATCAGATGTAGACCTGTAGATAGAAGTAAACAAAGGGTCTGCCCTCAGGGAGCTTACGTTCTACTGAGGGGAGACCCACAACAAGTTAATATGTGGTGGGTTGTGATAAGCACTTTGAAGGAAAATAAGACAATACGAGGGAATAGAAGGTGTCTCTGGGCTGGAGAATGGAGATCTGAAAGAGGTGAGGGAGTGAGCCTTGTGATGGATATTCCAGCGAGAAGGCCAGCGTGGCTGCAGTAGAGGGAGCGAGCTGTTCTGGGGGCCACTGGGAACACTAGCGAGGACCAGATCATGAAGGCCAGTAGGCCATGGTGAGGATTCTGAGTTTTGTTCTAAGAAGTATGGGGCTCAGGGGCTGAATAGTTTAAAGGGGTGAATCTGGACTGAGCTGGCATTCGGCATTGAACACATCTTTGTAGAAAATACATATTTGTCCCCTTGCAAGATTTGTCCTTTACTTCTGGTCCTTTTACTCCCAGCTCATATTCCTTGGGAGTCCTGAGCAGGCTTGGCCTTCTCTTCCCTTGAGAGATCATTCTCTGTGGGTCTCTTGGTCTCTGGGCATGTTGTGAGAAGAGCACATTGTCAGCCCTTCATTCTGGGGAGTTTTTTCAAAGATGTTTGCACAGTGAACTGCCTCAGGAGGTGTAGATCTCTCTCTAGAGCAAAGCATAGGCTATTGCCCACTGTAACAGGTTCAGGTTCCCCAAGTTCAGGGTTCCGCTCCTGTAAGGCAGCCTACTGAATGTGCAGGGATCTTTCTATTACCATGTTGGAATCAAGACTTAGAGAACGCGCATAAAATATGCTGATCTGCTATTGCTGGGTCCCTTGTCTCTGACCCAGGAGTCTCGTGTTTTTTGCCAGCATCCATGCAACTGTGGCAGGAGAACTTGGTAGCTTGTAAAAGAGTCAAATCTCAGACGCTTCACAGTTCTTAACACACCCTTAAAATAGCTTCTGTGGTCAAGGCCTCGTGACTGAGATCTTGACCATGGGTCAATGCTTTGGTGCATGTCTGTGCTCGTTAAATTTTTTTTCTGTTATAATTGGATCTCTTTCCCCATCTCCCCTAATGAAACCTACCAGGACACTGATAAAACTGCTCTGGTGGAAGTAGGGGTAAAAACTTAAATTTCCTCATCTCAGGCAGCCAGGCAGGCATCTTTGGAAAAGCCACTCAATATAACTTCAAAATACTCTATTGAGCTACTAAAAGGCCCCTTTAAAACTCAAATTTGATATCTAGGAGCAATAATACATTAATTCGTATCAGAGACTGATTGGTTGGGCCTTAGCAAAAAAATTACCCATCATGAATAGGTCAGCACAAATCTGTTTTGCAAAGAAATAGGATCCAGGACTGACAAGTTTGATTGCAGATTATTCAGGGGAGGTTGGGGGAGAGGGGCACTGCAGTGTTGGCGCAGCGCATTTGGGCAGGAATAAAAAGTAGAGGAGGAGAGTACTAGAAGCAGGAGGTCCCTAGAGGATAATAGATGATAAATAAACTCACATTTGAACTACTTGGTTCCTTGATCCTTACAATTTCTTCGAGATGTCCCATGAGCTTTGAGAGGGACCAAGCAGAGGGAGAGAGGCACCCTCACTTTCACAGATAGTTTATGTGGGGGTCCATGTGGGTTCTCATTTGGAAAAGTGAGTCTCCAAGTTTGAAAGTTCATCTACTTCACTCTGTTACCTGGGCCTCTGGCAGTGGGTGTTAGAAAGTAAAGCAGATGTTTATTTCATAGGAGGAGTGTGGCACAGCAGACAGGATTCCTGGGGTTCGGGCCCAACTCTGCGACTGTCTCCTGAGTTTACTGCTAATTTGCTGTGTGACCTTGGAAGACCACTCAATCTCTCTGGGTCTGTTTTCTCACCTGACAGAGGGAGCTATAGAGGGCATATCTCAAGAGTCTCCATATTTAAAGACCTGTGAATTATGGAGAAGTGACGTGACTTTTAACCCCAGAAACATTTGTGTTATGTTCCTGGGCACCTGCTCCTGGGCACCTGCATCCTAAGGACTTAACTAGACCTCACTCCTGCCCTTTGAATGAGATGCGTACACTCTGCTCAGAATGAAGGGCGGGGATATTGCTGAGAGTAAAACAGGTAGAGTGGCTTCCTCCATGCCACATCCAGCAGTTCTCAACCTGTGGGTCGCGACCCCTGAAAATACATCCTGCATATCAGATATTTACATTACGATTCATAACAGTAGCAAAATTACAGTTATGAAGTAGCAACAGAAATAATTTTATGGTTGGGGGTCACCACAACATGAGGAACTGTATTAAAGGGTCGCAGCATTAGGAAGGTTGAGAACCACTGCTAGACAAACTATGGTCAACTTCAGTTTGTTTGTTTTTTAATATATATTTTATTGATTTTTCACAGAGAGGAAGGGAGAGGGATAGAGAGCTAGAAACATCGATGAGAGAGAAACATCGGTCAGCTGCCTCCTGCACACGCCCCCAGTGGGGATGTGCCCGCAACCAAGGTACATGCCCTTGACCAGAATCGAACCTGGGACCCTTGAGTCCTCAGGCTGATGCTCTATCCACTGAGCCAAACCGGTCAGGGCGAGTTTTACTGGGACACAGACATGCCCATTCGTTTCCATAGTGTCTCTGGCTGCCTAGTGCTGCAGTAACAAAGGTGAGTAGTTGTGACAGAGACTTTATATCTTGTAAACCCTAAAATATGTACTCTCAGACTGATGCCATCATCCAAGCTTTGCCTTTGGTTTTGTGCTCAATTGATTGTGCAGATTTAATTTTTTATACAAAAAGGACACATCATCAGCGCCTATGAGGAAGGCTTTCTGTACCCACTGCCCGATTATCCTTTTGGGAGAAGAAATCCTCATTAGAAACTAGCCTTTTCATTTTTGGGTGCAAAGCATTGATTTTTCTTTCCAAAAATGACTACATAATAATCTAGCATGTGAGTTAGTCAAAATAAAAAAAAACAACACCGTAATTCCCAAACGTATTAAATGTACCACTGTTTCCCTTTTGCATTCTGGGTTTTAGCTGCACAGACATTGTGTTAGGGGCTGTGTTTGACTACGAATTTGCCATGGTGATAAGGAGCCAGGCAGATGACCGGTAGGCAAAGGTCTTAAAAACTGGAAATGGCTGCCGAATTCAGGATTCACTAGGCAGCGTCCTAATTGTTTTGGCAAAGGGTCATCCTGTGTCTGTGAGCCAGTAAAGACTAGAGTAATTATACACAATGTGTTAAACAGTGAGCATCCAGGCAATGACAGGGCTGCTTTCTCTTAAGTGGCTATTTTTCCTTGAGGCTGTGGCATTATGTCATGCTTGAGGCTTTGTTAGAGTCACCCCCCAAATATTTGAGCAGGGGAGGCAGCATCTGGAAGCTCAGTTGAAGATTGTGGGGGACTGAAAATGGACAGTGAGTGAGATACTGAAATTGTAAAGAACAAAGTTTTATAAGGCTTGAACTTCAATAATAACTCCCAGCTGTTAAGGGAACCCTGCTGTCATGGACAGGTGACCTAGACAGGCATCTTGTTCCTCTTGTGGAAGGTTCAGTGGGACTTGGGGTTGTGTTCATAGGGATGTAATATGCTGGAGATGTGCTTGGTGTGATTAGGGAAGTGGTTTAATTTGCAGCTCTGTCTTTAGAGGTATAAAGTAAAAATACTACAAATTATAAAATTGGAGTCAAGTGATGGGGGAGAGAGGTAGGGTGTGCAAAACACATTGACAAAGCAGATTCACAAGGGCCGTAGATCTTACACAGTATCAAGCTTTACTAATACTTGCAAAGACACAGGCCATTGAGAAGCAGACAGCGGTGTGGGACATTGAGATTTTATTCCTAAGACCCCCTCCTCCACAGGACAGGCCCCTCTGACTCTGAATGCTAGATGTGTCAGTGTGAGGTTCATTGGGTTATTTCAGACAGTAGAGAGAATTTATATTATGAAGAGCTCCATTGCGTATACCTTCTCATTACTTTTTAGTATAGTGACATCCTCCTGGGAGCCATATCCTGAAGATTTTGGTGCCTGAGTCTAAGTAATCCTTTGACCAGAGACATTTTACTAAGGGCATTCTGTAGATAAGATTTCTTCTTCTTAGCAAATAGCACTCCTCGAGTTACCAGGAAGTCCAGTTGATAAGGAAATTCGATGGGGTCACCTGCCTTCTTTCCTTTTGCCTGGGGGCTTATCCTCTCTACTGCCCCCCGCCCCCAACACACACACACACACACACACGCACGCATGCACACACGCACACACACACACAGTGAATGGGTCAAGGGCTAGCTCTTTTAACTCCTTCCTCCTAAGGGGGTGAAGATGAAAAGAACTGGGGTTACTCAATAACCAATTTGACAGCTTTCCAGTAAAGGAAGAGCAATTGCAAGTAGGGTCCCTAATGATAAGGAATGCAAGAAGAGTAATTACAAAAATGATTACCACTACAATAACATTTGGGTTAAAAAAGGGAAAACTTTCAGATCTTGGGGTTGTTAGTTTATAAAAGCAAATTGTAACTTAATTTCTCTCTTTCCTTTCTCTCCCTGTTTGTGTCTCTGACGGGCTCTACTGAATGCCCTTCCTTCGTTCCCCTCAATCCAAAAAGAACACCTCTACTGGGACTCCTTTCTGGTCCTCACCTTGGCCTTGCTCTGTCCCCTTGCTCTTCTTCTTTGAAGCTGGCAGAGGTTCTGAAATGTAGACCCTCGAAGACCAGTGTTTTCACCTAATACTGGGACACACACAGGAACTTGCAAAGTCACCAACAGGATTTTCAGTTTAACAGAATTCATGGAAATCAAGGGAGCTAAGGTCTGTGGTTGCCATTCAGAAAATAGTAAAGACTTTTCTAAATAAGTTCAAGTGACAATAGTACCCATAAGTAGACTCTTCCATTTGGAGGTAATTAGACACTAGGTGGTGTTAACAAAGGAAGCTGTAAAAATAAGCTTCGTAGGGACTTCAAAGTTTCTGTTTTGATTACAGAAGAAATACATCACTGTTGTGGAAAATTTGGATAGTATAGGAGAAAAAGATCACCTAGACATAACCCTACCCTAAGATAAACACTGTTATACTATCACCT
This sequence comes from Myotis lucifugus, assembly GCF_000147115.1. Taxonomy (NCBI): domain Eukaryota; kingdom Metazoa; phylum Chordata; class Mammalia; order Chiroptera; family Vespertilionidae; genus Myotis; species Myotis lucifugus. The sequence goes on along the minus strand of NW_005871051.1, from coordinate 16,351,460 downwards.
GGGAAAAACTGCAATCCTTAAGGACCCAAACAAGTGTTTTCTGGTAGAATTTGGCTAAAGAGGCGTTCCTTTGCCGATTTTGCCACTCTTTGAAAGGAAACTGTTAGGTATAGTATTCTCTAGATTAGAACTATCCAGTAAAAATACAATGCAAGCCACATAAGTAATTTTACATTTCCTAGTAGCCACATTGAAAAGTAAAAATAAATAGGTGAGATTAAATTTAATAATATACTTTAACCAAATATGTTCAACATATTATCATTTCAACATGCAATCAATATAAATGCTGTTAATGAGATAGTTTACTTTCTTCTTTTTTTGGTACTATGACTTCAATGTGTATTTTTACATTTATAGTGTGTTTTGATTTAGACTAGCCACGCTCCAAGGGCTCACTAGCCATGTGTGGCCAGCAGCTGCCATATTGCCCAGCACAGGGATAGATGCTAAGGGAAAGCCAGATCTTTGAGATGTCATGCTGATTCATACAATCCACAGTTAAATCTAAACTTGCCTCTGCATTTTGAAGAACCAGGCTTCCTCCACGGTACATACTTTTTTAAAAAATGTATATTTTTTGATTTTTTACAGAGAGGAAGGGAGAGGGATAGAGAGTTAGAAACATCGATGAGAGAGAAACATGGATCAGCTGCCTCCTGCACACCCCCTACTGGGGATGTGCCGCAACCCAGGTACATGCCCTAGACTGGAATCGAACCTGGGACCCTTCAGTCCGCAGGCTGACGCTCTATCCACTGAGCCAAACCAGTTAGGGCAACGGTACATACTTTAAGTAATTGAATGAAGTGGCTAATTCTACCTTGCCAGAAATTCCAGCCCCCTTTCCTCTCCACGCACAGGAATTTAGTCTTACTATCCTTTGCCATTAGTGACAACAGCAAATTGTCCTTCGTCCCTGCGGTGACTGGAACAGCAGAACTCTGAGATGGTTCCCACTAATTGATTTGGAATAATAATGTTACATTCTTCCTACTGGAAGCGTTAGCCAAATCACATCCCGAGTTTGGCCCTTGTTCTAATGCTAAAGCTGTTATGGGCTGGAACTCCACAAATGAGACAAAACTGATTTGAAATCTCATTGCTGGCACACCTCCCCAGCAGGAGCTGCGAGCTATCCCCTGGCTTAATACGGTTAAAACCAGATAAAGAATTAGGTCAGGGGCCTCTGGCTGCAACTCCAGCAGAGCTGTGGAATAAAAATTAACCGGGGGAGTTGGGAAAGCATTACTTGGCATTTGCATTTGACTTGTTCTAGGTCAACTTTCTTGCTCTAGTTCTAGGTTAAAGCCCATGAGCATTGCAAAGGGCCGTGGGGCTGCATTGGCCACCAGGGTATGGATGCGCCTTTCCCAGGTGCTCCCCAAAGGAATCTAGGGTGCTATTTGGGGTTTGAGGCTCTGCATGGTATGTAGAGTCAAACTGCCCAAGCTGCGAGACCTTAGAAAAGTGTCACGTTATTATCTGTTAAGAATCAGAACACCTGGGGTGGGGACACAGGGCCTCCTGGTCGGCACAGCGGGCCAACCCCACTTAGGCCCAGCTTCACCTGGGATTCAGAGAAAGGGCAATCGATAGCTCTGGAAGGGAGGAGACGCAGGTGTGAATCTGTAACCCAAAGGCTTGTTTTTACCTCATTGAATTGGTAGGTCTGGTGAAGCTAGGAGACAGATAACCACATCAGAGCTTGACCTGCCCAACTGAAAAGGCTCATTTCCATAGGCCCTAGTTACCAACAGATAGACCTTACTTAGAATGAGTGCTTCAGAGTGATGAGATGTCTGGGTAGAAGCAATCAAGGCAACTCTTGTTGGGAGGTGACGGAGGGCCCTTCAGGTCCTGGGGTCCCCAAGGACCTAAGTGCCAGGTCCCTGGGCACTGACCCCTTCTTGGCATCCACTCCCTACCACATCCTCCTCCAGGGTTCATCTAGTCTGTTGTGTATCCTCTAATTCACTGAGCTTCTCTGTGCTGTCATTTGATCCTGTGCCATTTGGGCTGAGGTGGAAGCCGAGGGCTAATGAGTGGACCGCCTGTCTAGGAACAGTGAAACACAATCCTATCTTTCCCACTTACACACCACGTCTGCTGGGTGCAGAGAATAGGCTTTTATAGTCCTGAAAGAGGATGCCCCTCCTGGGTAGGTGGCCTTGATGCTGTTCAGAACCAGCTGTGTTTAAAGGAAGCTCTGCGCTTCTTCTGCATAATGGACTCGCCTCCCTTTCCCTTGAGTCTCATCAGCCTGCCCCTTACACTGGGATCTGGTTGCATTGTCCTGCCCCTCGCTGCTGGGCCGAGAGGACTGTGTCAGCGAGAGGCAGCAGGGAACAGAGAAGGGGGTCTTTTGTCTCCTGGACTGAGTGGCCTTGCCAGGAGCCACTTTTAGAATGAAAATCCCTGCACGTTATGTTACATTTCTCTCTTTGTGTCCCAGTTTCCACATTGGTGACAGGGAAGGACAATGTAGTGGGTTATATTTGGGCCTAATTGAATGCAGCTTAGTGTACTGGAGGGAGGTTATGGAGTCAGACAGCTTTGAGTTTAAATTCTAAGTTCCCCACTTAATAGCTCTGATATCTCAGTTGAGTTATTTAACCTCCTAGTGCCACACTTAGCACCTCTCTAGAAACAAATCCATAAACCCATCTCATCTGATTTTCTGACTGGGATGTCACATGCAGAGTGCCTGGAGCAGTGCCTGCCACAGTGCAGCCTCAATATCCTTATTTAAAGAGACATATGTGAAAAGTAATTTTCAAATAACAAATGCTTGATTAGGCACTGAGTAGAAGAGGTGAATTTTTTTATTTTGATCTATTTCACCTTTCTTGAATTTATTCTGTTTCCCAAAAATATGGGCATTAAAATATCTTGATCATATAAACATGCCTTGTCCAGAATACACATGCATTAGAGCCCAAGTGGCTTTTTCTAATAAAAGGTGCTGCTGTCTAGATTTAAAATAGGCACTCAGTCACGGGCAGAATGTGGCCTTTATGTGAATTGTCATATTCATTTGAGTTCAGAAGATCCATTGGAGCACCTGCTGTCTACAGAAGACTGTGGAAGGCATGGATGAATCAGGTTCTTGTATCCACAGAACCTGCAATCGGTAGTGAAGGAGATGATACAAATACCTATATAGTAATATCTATACAGTAAATAAAATAACTCTACAACAATTTTCATAAAAGCACTGAGGAATTTCGAAGACAAAGCAATTACTTTCCACTGGCAAGAAAGGTGAAGGCTTCTCGAGGTGTTGACGTTTACGCTGAGCCTTGAGGAGTGAGTAGAATTTAGATTCAAGGCATGCTCGGGCATAGATTGGTAGTCCCATGTGCAGGGGCACGCTGTGAGTGGAGGGACATCATAGGAACAAGACTGGAAAGTCAGATTATAGAGAGCCTATTTGGGATTGAAACGTTATTCACTACTCAGTAAGTGGTGTGGAACCACTGAAAATGTCAGGGAGAGAAAAGACCCATTTTCACCTTTAGGAAGACAGGTTGGTATGAGATCAGAGATATTAGCTTCTGGAAGCAGATTGCATCTATTCAGGCCTCTTAAGGCTGAGGCATTGGGATTAGAGAAGAGGAGAGTTTGTGGCAGGGAGAGAACTAACAGGGTTAGGTGACTGGTATGGATTCAGAAGGTGGGATTGAAGTGGAGTGAGCAAATAACCAAGTTGGAAACATAAGAGAGACGATATTGGCCTGATGGAGGCTGGTGGGGGAGTCAGACTCTATTGAGTGGCCCTGTTAGCAGCCTGCCCACATGGAGATACCCAGCAGAAAGGGGGAAATCAAGCCCTGTAGCTGAGGCTTGGGGTCAAGGCAAAGGGGGGAGACTTGGGAGTGACAACAGAAGTGGAGGCACGAGGGGAAATTATCCAGGGAGTTGGAGATGAGAAGAAGACCCAAGACAGAGCCTTGGGAAAGGATGGCATGAAAAGAAGAGGCAAAGGAAGAAGAGGGACCTGCAAAGGGAAGGGAGGGGAGGGAGGGAGATCAGCTGGAGGATGCACTTGGGAGGCGGCAGGTCCCGAATCTCAGACCTGCTGCTGAGTGATCCTAGGCAAGATACTGCTCCTTCCTCCCCTGTATGGGGATCTAACACCACCTCACAGGGTGGAGGAGTCCATGCCTGCTGTACCGAGTGGGCTCATAATAAGCTCTCATTCCTTGTTCCTTTCCCACAGAAACCTGGAGAGGCATGTTAAGAAGGGGATGGCCGTCAGGATGTAATGCTTAAGAGAGATGGGGGCCCTCAGAAAGGACTATGAGACACCCCCATTTGGTCACTAGTGACAGAGGAAGGTGGGGAAAGCACCTTACCACTTCCCTTGTGCAGTGGATCTGAAAGGGCTGATTGTCAGGGGCTGGTGAGTAAGGGGATGAGGAGGAAGTGAGAACAGCAAGTGGAAGCTCCCTTTGTAAGCATGTGGCGGTGAAGGGAGAGGAGGAGGATGGAGTGGAGCTTGAGGAAGCAGCAGGGCTTAGGGAAGGACGTCAGGGCTGCTGACGCCAGTGAAACCAGCTGCCCTCTTCAGAGGAGTGAGCTATTCCCTGGAAAACCCTTTTTTTCTTGAATTTGGCAGATGAGGTCCAAGCTCTGTGGTGTTTGCTCAGAGGTGCCGGCGGATTAGCTGCGGGAGGAGGAAGGCCATGGTAAACTGTGGTTGTCACGGGAGCTCTGTGCAGGATGTGGCTGGGTTCTGAATTAGGCATCCTTGTAACCTGTAACCTTTTTTTAAAATTTAAATTCTTTATTATTTAAAGTATTACATATGTCTCCCCCCCACCCCCCCCATTGACCGCTCCCACCCTCAACCTGTAATCTTTCCAGCGTAGAAGAGGGAGCCTAGAAGAGGGCTGCAAGCTCTCCAGGAACGGTTCCAAGGAAAGAAAGATCACGTGGTCGGGTTCTTTTTGAAGCCAGCGGTGGGGCATCCAGGGGGAGGAGCCGAGGAATTGCCCAGAGTTTTCTCAGCCCTGAAGCATCGTTTCAGAAAACGACAGGCGGTTTCACAGCTCTCTGTTGCTGACAAGCACAGCCCAGTCTCTTCTCCTGGGTCCTCAGCATCTCAGACCTTTGCAGCCCCTGCCACTCCTCACCACCCACCACCCCTGCGCACCCCTGTGTGTCGAAGGGAATGGTTTTGCCTGGGTCATTCTTCAGGGATGAAGTGGCCAGATGGATCAAACATTTTTGTGAGTAAGGGAGTTGAGTGGTTAAGCCAATGTTGCCCCCCCCCCCCGATCTTTAGAAGAAATTAGCCAATTAGATACAGCCATCTCCTCTCCCTATTAATAACAGTCTTGTGAGAGTCAGAAGCTCTGCTCAGATGGACAGAATTCAGGGGAGGCACCATAAAGCAATTCCTGGATACAGAAAAGGCCTGCTGTTATGTTTGTGGCATTGCCTGGGGCACTCTTGGGAAAGAAAGATTGGGACCAGGCAGAGCCATCAACACTGCATTCTCTGTAAACCATATGCATCCCCAGCTAAATAGGTTTATATGCTGTCTAACCCTAGGGTCTAGAGTTAGGAAAATATAAGACTCATATTTTGTGCAGTATTTATAGTTTCTTTTTTGTTTATGTACTTAATGAGTGGACTTTGTAACGTCAATCTTTTGGATTCGAGAACCAGGAGAACTCTAGTTCTCTAAAACTAAGTGGAATTGTCTTACATAACAGAGTTCCAGAAGGAGGATTGGCTTCAGAAGAGATCTGATCCTGAAGCCTAGATGTCCTTAAGTTCTATTTCTCTGAGACCCTTCATATTTGCTCTCCTCTGAGTGCTGACTTCTTCCTTAGGCTGGCTCTTCTCGGGGTAGTAAAAGTGATGGGAGTAGTTCTAGATTTTGTGCCCTCACACCACGGAGAGAGAACACGATTCCTGATTGGTCCGAGAAACCCCATGGGTTTTGTTGCATCTCCTTGGCTTGAGTTGGGTTACGTGTCTGTACTTGAGGCAGTGGGATAGGCTGATTGGCTTAAGTTATTGGGTTTCAAATCTGGTACCCCTTCAAAAGATCCTGATTTCATTGGTCTGGGAGGTGGATTCCATACATTGGTGTTTTTAAATGCTCCCTGGATGGTTCTAATATACAGCCAAAGTTGAGTTTGTTGGCTTAAGCTAGTCAGTGTATACTGAGGGCTGAGAATGTAAGTGTTCGCCAAAGGAAAGTCTAGGTGAACTTGACATCCAGATTGATGGGATAAGAGAAGTATAGATGTTGGGGAAGCAAATATCAAATCTTTACTTGTGCCAGACATATTAGTTGCAGACATATTAGCTGCCCCAGTGTCCCTATCCCTCCTTTCTCCTTGCCACCAGAACCCAGCTTTAATTTAGGGCAGTAAGGTGTCAGCTCTAGGGGATAGATCATGAATACTGCCAATAATCTTTTTCTGGACAGGAGAGGAGGGGAGGGGAGTGGAGGAGAAGGGAGGCAGAGCTAAATGACTCTTATTACATAGAAAAAAGTACAAAAAAAGTTTGAAAAGGAAGGAATTGGTAGTGGAAGCTACCAGAGGAGGAGAAGGAGGGGAAGGGCAATGCGAGGGGAGGGGAGAGGGAGGAAGAAGAAATGTTCAAATGTGGCTACCTCTGAGAAATAGACAAGAAGAGAATGGGAAAGCAAACTTTTAACTTTCATTTCATAGCCTTCTGTTTTCTTTAAATATTTATTTCTGTGTGATCCTGTTATTTTTAATTAAAAATAAATTGATCGCTTTTGCAGTTGTTCCTAAGAGTTTAAAATAGTTATGGGGTCTGTTGTTAGAGTACATTTCTTTAATTGTATAAATCACCTTTTTAACAAGAAATAAGTAGTACTTTTTAACTGTCCTATTTGTCCACCACCTCACAATAATGTAGCATAGATAGGTATAAAATGTTTTAATTTTGTGTGTGAGAAAGTGATCTTAAGAACTTACATTAGAACTCAAGGTCAAAGTCAGCTCATGGGATTCAGACCTGGAGGACAACTAGCTATGGATGGTTGCAGGAGATTGAGTTTTGTTCTGCCTTTTATGTTGTTGCCTCAACCTTCTTATCTAGCTGCCCTTATCTGATTTGGTCAACAACTAGAGAGGAGAAAAACCTCAAGAATTCAGCTATAAGCATCTTCAGCGATCCATTTTCAATCACATGTTTCTTAGTTTGCCCTGGTTCCCAGGTATCTTGTGAAATTAATTCTGCACTATCTCTTTTATTACACCTTTGACAATTTACTCATTGTTAAAATTTTGGACCACAGCATCACATTGGCCACAATGTGTTATTTCAGAAATTATGAGAAAAACAAAAGTTTCTTTTGGAAAATAAGACTTTTACTCTTAATGTCTAATAGATTTGAGTTTCAGATCACTGGTGAAGAATAGTTAACTGATCTTTAATTATTATTTTCAAATTATTTATCTAAAAACAACTGTTACAATTTAAAAATTGTAGGAGGACATCATAAGGCTTGTTTTTCTCTAGTACCAGGGAATAAATGAATTAGTTTCTTAAGTTGTGGGCAGATTTCATACATCACTATTTTTCATTTGTCACTTTAGGTTCTGTTCTTTGGGGTCAGGTGTTAAAGAGGAATTAAAATTCCCCTCTTACTATTTATTTTACGAAAATTCAATTCTTAGGTAAAATCCTACCCAAGCTCCTACTGGTATTAAAGCTTTAAATTTTGCACAAAACTTCCAGATACTTTCATATGATTACCCATGACTAGTCTGTCAAAAGAAGACAGTAATAATATGGATACGGGAAATGCATGGTTTCATACCACTAATCTGAACAAGCACCTATCATGTGCGGGTCAGTCAATGCATCATGTGTGGGTCCATCCTTAGCAATTTGTAAATGTCATATTATTGCTTCTCCATCAAACACTTTATCAGAGTCACAGATGCTGCAACTGAATGAATTTATGTAACATTCAGTGTTGGTATTCAGGAATAGCAAACAAATCCATAAAACTGGCAGATAGACAGCAGGAAGAGAAATATTTTTATTTTTTTTAAAGTCTAAAGCCTGGATCACCCAATGATGACTGCGTCTCCGAAAAATAGAGATTTGGTCTAAGGCATCAGCCTAAGAAGCTCAAAGAAAAATTAGCAGACCTCTAATCGCAAGTTAATGAAGCCACCTAGTGGTTTGTTACAAAATTTAAGGTTGTGTGAATATATCTCAGGATTGATTGTGTGAGGCTCTTAATCACTGTGACTAAGAATCTAACTACTTTTCATTTCATCCAGCAAGGAGGAGGGTCAGTGTCACTGAGAATAAGCACAGTGCTGCACTGTGAAATATTTTTATTTATTTATTATTTTCTTTTTATTAAAAAGGACTTATTGCAACTCATATGAAAAATAGTGAGATAGCACACACTAGAAGATAAGAAAGCACAAACATGAATGAAGACATAAGCATAGTTGAAAATTTTGATGATTCAAAATACCTCTAAATTTTTCATGAAATGACTCCACAGTTTTACGTAAGTGTGGAAATCGATCATTTACAAAATTCACAATGTCCAGAAAATGAAGTAATTTCCAGGAAAAGTAAAATTGTACCTGATGGCAAGAGCAGAGAAAATTTTCTTCTGGGGATCCTCCCAAATGAGATTCTCTATCCTGCAATGTATAATGTCCTCAGTCCTCGTAATAGAAAGCATGCTGAGTGTTGGAGGATTGTTTCTCTGTGGTGTCCACACTATTTGGAGGAGGGTATGCACCAAACTCCAACTCCTTTGATCCTCACAGTAAGCGTATGAGGTAGGTAGTCTAACTATCCCTGCATTGCACACGAGGCCCTGAGACAAGTGAGGTTATGAACTTGCCAAGAGTCAGTTGTTAATAAATATCACTTCTAAGATGCTAAATGCTGAATGGCCAATTTAGTACAATAGGCCCATCCAATGAAAACCACAGTACTTGAGTTTTCCCCCTATGACTTAAACAGTCTCTAGGGGATTATGCAGGTGTGCTTTAACATGATGATAAAGATGAGGTCAGGGTTGCATATTTCTGAGATGATTCAATTAATCTTACTCTCTTCTAGGGTCACAGATTTTATCCCTGATTCCAATCACCTCACTCTTGAGCACATGCAAGTGTGTGTGTGCCTTTGGTAAACAAACAAACAAACAAATAATAGGACCAGGAAAGGGTACTCAAATTTCCCACTTCCTGACTTTTAGTAAACATGACCTCATGCTGGCATATCTTCAGATACAGATCTAAAATGCAATTATAACAAAACACACTTTATTTTGCTAGTTTTCTTTTCCCAAGTGGTATCTTTAACATCTTAAATGTCAGTTAAATTGATTTCTCTTAACCAGTTGAAAGTTGATTAGCAGTGAGCAAGGCAAACCTTGAAAGGAGCCTCGTAGGAAAATAATAGCATCATTGAGAGGAGTCAAAATATCATAAAACTTGAGTCTTAAATTGAGCCTTTTAGAATGATGTTCTTTTAAGCTATGCTTTAGGATAGTTATGTGGTTTTGCTAAGAGGAAAAGGTGTATTTTATAAAATGACTGTTCCATATAGATAAAGCCCCTTAAAAACAATTTCAATAGCATTTAAGAGAAATACTTAGCTCAGTAAAGAGTCTAATGCTCCTGAAAGATTCAAGTTCTATTTTGGTGTCAACATGATGGCCTATGACCCATAAGACTGAAGTTTTCAGATTAATAACCTTATGATAGTTCTTCTCAGTGCTTGAAAGATTCATTCTGTCATGGGAATGGAAATGAAAGAAAGTGATGCTGAGATATGATAAGGGAAACATAGGGTAGGAATTAAGAAACTTGGGAATCCTATCTCTACTTTATCCCTATAATAAAAGATAACATACATTCTTTGTATGTCATTTTTCTCATAAACTGTGGAGTCAGACCTGGATTCAAATACCAATTCTTATACTTATTAACTGGGTGATATTGGATTTGCCAGTTAACTTCTTTGGGTCTCAGTTTCCTCATCTATAAAATGGCTTTAATAATACATGGATTTTCTTGGTGCGCACCATGTGCGTGCATTGTGCTTTAATATACCTTTTACCTTTACAACCTTAAATGGATATTCACATTTGTTATCCCAACTTTACAGGTGGGATCATGAAGTTGAGACACTAGGTAATTTGAAGGCTTTAATTAGGATATGTAATGTGTCACATCTCCTGCTGCGGAGTAGATTCTCCAGAAATGGTAGCCACTGTTTTCCTATTGACTCTTCTCTTCTTTTATATATACTTTGAAGATGAGTGAAGAGGAGAAACACATGTTTAAACAGCTTAAGTTTTGGAATTAGAAAGAGGTTTAGGCCAAAGAGTGAAAATAAAACTGAATTTTTATTCTCCTACAGGAGTGGCAAAAACTCAACTATGATATCTATACCCTGCGACAGATTCGAAGGGAAGTGAGAAATAGATGGAAACGCGTTTTAGAAGATTTAGGTGAGTCTGTACGTGATTATGAGATGGTTAAAATGAGCAGTGGTGATCATTCCTCTTCACTTTCTTCACCATGGTTTTTGTACAAGGAGTGTCAGTAATTGACTACTAAAGGCTACTATGCATGAATTTTTTTTACCAATCCTGTCCTCCTGTCTCCTCCAGCATAAACATCTGTCACTTTTATTATCACTGGCCCATGTCTTGAGGACATGTTTTGCCATGTGTTACTCCATCTGTCCTCAGTGTCAAGTTGCACAGAGCAGTGGAATCATATGGGTACTACTATCGAATTTTTTTGGAGTTGTGCATTGATTGAATTAAATGGGAGTGATTGGCCAATTAGTAATAGCTTTATGAGGTGAGGCAGATGGGACAGATATTGTTTGTAAGCAACTTTTTTTTTAAGAGCACAACAAAATTCAGTGTAAACTTTCAGAAGCACTAAAAGGCAGAAAAGCTTCAAAGTTGGGGAAAATCCCTGTGGCATTTGAGGAGACATTGGGCATTGGTTCTTCTGAATTCTGCTAGGGTTGCAATATGATAACCATGGCTTTCACATTATAAAATAAGCTAATTTTAATGGTTAAAAACGAATTTATCACCTTTGAAGTCCTCAGTCCTTCTGCTTTGAAAGAGAACATGACACCTTGGCATCATAACTTTTTAAAAGTGGGGTCCCAAGTTGCTACCTCTACTGCTTTACTTGGGATACAGTGGATGGGATGGACTTCTGCCGCATTTACTCACTCAATATTGCTGGGACTTAATAGTCTCCTTTTTTAAAATGTCATTTACTCCAGGCAGGTTTAAATCTATGAGTCTTTTATACCTTTGGGTAAGTAATTTTAAGCAGCCAACCATATTGCTGCGGGGAAGGGAATGTGGGCTTGGAGGAGGAGGGACCTGGAAGTGACCACTTTTTGGCTTCCAAGCTGCAAAGGCAGGTTGGAATTCTGGGGCTTGGGGAGGAGAGGAAAAGGAGGGCGTGGGAGGAGGGATTCAAACCAAAACAAGAAAAACAAGCAGTCAGCGGATGAGCATGTGAGGTTTAACTCTGTGGAAAAAGTTAACAAAAGAAAATTAAACAAGAATAAATATCAAACAAATTTTTTTAAAAATATATTTTTATTGATTTCAGAGAGGAAGGGAGGGGGAGAGAGAAACATCAATGATGAGAGAGAATCATTGATTGGCTGCCTCCTGCACACCCCCTACCGGGGATTGAGCCTGCAACCCGGGCATGTGCCCTTAACCAGAATTGAACCCGAACTCTTCAGTCCACAGGCCGATGCTCTATCCACTGAGCTAAACTGAATTTCAATGAAACACACCGCCAGCCAGTCACCCTGAGCTGGAAAGCAGCCCACGGAGCGGCGCCTTTGGCTTCAGTTTTCCGATGCTTGTTCAGATCCACGTTGGAATCCCTTCACCTCCTGCAGGGCCTGTGCTGCAGGACAGTCCCTTCCTGTGACTACTTTACTTGACGGGTACTTTTTCTTTTTACCTTAGGTTTTCAAAAGGAAACAGACTCTTTGTTGTCAGTGACGAAACTCAGCACCATCAGTGACTCTAAAAACACAAGGAAAGCTCGAGAGATCTTGTTGAAACTGGCTGAAGAGACCGCTATTTTCCCAACAGGTTGGGAGCTCTCCGAGAGATACCTCTTCGTTGTGGTGAGTGGATGCATTTTCCATCTGCCCTGATTTTGCTTTCAATTTTTTGCTTTTCTGTGAATCTATATACTCCTCATTCCAACCCCACCAGCAACCCCGCAATGTGAGGTAGCAGATGGTACTGGCATCTGTGGCCAGTAGCACGAGTCACCCAGGGGGCTGTAGGATTCAGATTTCTGGATTGCACTCAGACCTATTGAGGCTTGGGTTGTGGCTCAAGATTCTGTATTTTTCAGCCAATTCTACTGTATAGTCAGCTTCGTAGGTCAGAGATATGAAAAATGTTGTTTATATAACCCAAGATTGACAAAGAATTTGAAAGGCTGTTTTCTTGGATAATGTAAGTAAAGGGTTAAGGCAGTGGTTCTCAACCTTCTGGCCCTTTAAATACAGTTCCTCATGTTGTGACCCAACCATAAAATTATTTTCGTTGCTACTTCATAACTGTAATGTTGCTACTGTTATGAATTGTGATGTAAATATCTGATATGCAGGATGGTCTTAGGCGACCCCTGTGAAAGGGTCGTTCGACCGCCAAAGGGGTCGCGATCCACAGGGTGAGAACCGCTGGGTTAAGGTGTCTCTCTAAATTTGTCGAGAAAAATTTAATAAATGTTTCCTTGTTATTATGTCTGGGATGGGTTTTGTTGTTGTTAGATTGGTTTTCCCATCGACAGGGCTTGGGTTCCCATCTTGACAACGTTTTTGTATTTAATTTCTTGGCAGGACCGTCTCATTGCTCTCGATGCTGCAGAAGAGTTCTTTAAAATTGCCCGTCGAACTTACCCCAAGAAGCCCGGGGTGCCCTGCTTGGCAGATGGCCAGAAAGAACTGCACTACCTTCCATTTCCAAGTCCCTAGAGGAGAGGCTGGGAGGCAGAGTTGGAATTTTTCCACTGGAACTCAGCAGCCAACCAAAGCTGGACAAATGAATGTAGATACAAGTCAGCAAGTAGAGAGTCAACTGAGTGAAAAATGATTCTGAATCCTACAAATGTCTAAGGATTTGGATATCCGGTCTTCATGAGGACTGTATCCTGTGAGATGTTCAGGTTGCATTGAAACACCTTGGTGGTCTTGCATCGAAGAGGTGGTCAGTGGGACATTTCATCATGAGCGTTTTGATTCAAAGAACCCATTGCCCTCATTCTGGTATTGGTTGTACAATAAGCCTTAGTCATGAGTCCTATTGGGAGAATGGGATATTCTAGTTAATAAAACAATAAGATTAATGGAGAGAGTTCTCATTGAGCCCAATATGGATTACTGGTTTTTAAACAATTGTTATATGTATATATAGGCTAAACCAAAATAATACCAGACACAATGTGACCTTTCTTTAATTTGGAAGAACCTTGGAGGGTGTCAGAGACATCATTTTAAGTATCAGTTATAATTATTTAGAAATACAGATGTACCAGATAATAGAAATGACTAAGTGTGGTGCAGCCTTGAGTTTCAAATAGAATGACCCAAAGCAGAGCATCCTGCAGGTATATATTAAAAGCTCTGTCTTTAGTTGTGGAACAAGCATCTTAAATTCTCGACGTTATTGGTATCTGATTACCTCCTTTTTGCACACTGTCCACTTCTGATCCAAAAGCCCTTGATATTTTACCCAGGATAGCATCTATAAACAGAAACATTTGGCCCCTGCTTCCTTCTCTTCTCTTTAACCTGTTTCCGGCTTATTGGCTGAGAGTTGCACCTGCCCAGGGACCTCTCGTGCCATCTTGCATCTCTGCAGGTGGTGTTGCACTGGAGAAGGTCATTGCTGGACTTTCATTCTGAAGATGATTTTTTAAATGGAGCAATGCTGGCAGTACAGCTGGCTTCTATCCACAGACTGAGAAGGCCAGCTCCAAAAGTTACTTGCCTCTTAAGTAAGGAGCTTGCCAAGAAATCAGGGTTCATTTTATTGAAAAGACTTTCAGAACTTGTAGGATTCATGAATAGATTGCTGAGAACAATGACAATATTATTACTTTTACAGATTTTGCTCTTCCAACTTTAGGTTAAAAGGTAACTTGTTTTTAGTCTATTCCAGGGAATTTTGACTTGAAAATATCCATATTTTGACTAGTTTCTGTGGTAGTGAACATATGTTTCAGTTATTTGTGAGAGGAGACCCATGTTCTCCATTTATTAATGCATTGCAGACCAATTTAACTGTCATGTTTCAGGAAAAATTTTCCTAGTTTAATAAGTAAGCTAAAAGTCTTATTTTTTTTTATTATTTAGTGCCTAATCCTCTCATAGTCTTTAAAATTAGCCTGCAGATATTTTTCCTCACTTCCAAGAGTTCTTGCAAGGTTAACATACAAACAGTGCAATAGTCAAACAAAATAAAAACAAAAAAATAAATCTAAAAAATAGTAGTGTTGTTTTAATCTCTGTCCTTGGAATTTGTATTTTGTTTTTCTGCCTTTTTGATGTCAAAATAGATGAGATTGTTTGCATCTATGGAGAATAAATTGTAACCATAGTCTTTATTTTTGGTAATGTTTGAGTAAGGATAAGATTGTCTCTATGATTATAAAGACATATGGAATTATCCAGGAAATTTTCTTTGCAGGGAATTAAAAGGTTTCTGTACTTACTTGGTGGCTGGATGTGTGTTATATTTCTGAGAAATAAGAAGGAGAGAGAAAGAGAAAGATTTGTTGTTCCACTTATATATGCATTAATTGATTGATTCCGTAAGGTTCTCTGACCAGGGATTAAACCCACTACCCGGCCAGGGCTCTATATTTTGTTTTAACACACTACAGAGGACACTTGGCATCTCAATTTTTCAATTTTCAAGTCCCTTAACATGGGTTTTGAAGACTGGGTTTTAGAGAACTGAGTCAGGGAAACAGGTCTTAGTTTGATCATCTTTTGATCATTTTAACTAAATGGAGTTTATCTGATTTTGCTGCTCATCTATATTCTAAGTATTTAGTGAGATTAAATTTAGGAAGAACAGTGTTATGAAAACAAAAATTAAATTATGACACATAATAGCTTGATAAAACATAGACTTATAGATCATTACTTTTTCAAAAACCAACAGCTGTAGTTTTTAGTAGCAATTTACTTTAAATTTTTTTCAGCATTAGTAATATGAAATGGATAACTAAACTTTGTCATACATCCTAGAGGCTTGCAGGATTTGAAGTATCCTAATCAGCAATCCACTTTACAAAGATGGTTGTTTAATCATTTTAATCATCTTTATCAAAATTGACACCAGAAGGTTCATTAAACTGCACAAACGGTGTTAGGAATAATTTTCCATGTATGAAACGAGTAGTAGTCAAGATAAGTGGTTGGGCTGTTTGCCCTCCATCCTCTTTGCAGGAGGAAGATGTTAAGAACCTGTTGAACCCAGCAATGCTCAAGGCCTCGAGTGCCTTCTGTCCTGTGCCTGCTTCAGAGATCTCACACTATATTGTCCGATTTTATCGGAATCTAGTTGTGTCTGCCTAAGAATGAAACTGTCACTCAAGTTTTCTTCAAAATTTTATTTCAATATTGTAGGTCCTGAGAAAAGAAAGGAGAACTTCTCTGGGATTACAGGAAGCAAATGTGTCATTCCTGGCAATAAGTGTATGCTTAGAAGATTTTGGCCTAAGACTCACTTTCATTGTAATATAGCACCTGACTGCAAGATTATGGGGGAGGCAATACGGGGCCTTCACCTTTCTTTTCTAATGGCTGAAAATCACTGATACTTACTAAAAGACTGGGCATTTGCTGAAAGGTCATATATTTTGTATTTTTAAAATATAAAGACCATGCAGGAAATTTTAAAATAGTAAAAAAAAGAAAAAAAAAGGCCCTGGCTGGTTTGGCTCAGTGGATAGAGCATCGGCCTGCAGACTAAAGGGCCGCAGGTTCCATTCTGGTCAAGGGCATATTTCTGGGTTGCAAGGGTGTGCAGGAGGCAGCCAATCAATGATTCTCTCTCATCATTGATGTTTCTATCTCTCCCTCTCCCTTCCTCACTGAAATCAATAAAAAATGTATTTAAAAAAATTGTAAAAAAGAAAACTAGCCATAATACAAGAACTCTAATACAATTAATTACTCATAACATTTTGGGACATTACATCCTTTTTCATGTGTCTATTTGAAATTATATGTACAATTTCATATTTTGATTATTAAATTTAGATCAGGGGTCATGAACTCAAATGTCTCCAAGGGTCACTGAGTAGAGACTGAGGATCAAAGGGGGTTATGTGTTCCTTACCCTAAGGGAGCAAGTACTACTCAGCTTCGAAGGATTGCTGTCATGCAGAAGATCTCAGTTTTGCCAATTATTCTAATTTTTTTATAAGAGCCAAACAAACATGATTTTTACATAAATACTATAAATTTTGTTAATTTTTAATCCTCATCTGAGGATATGTTTTTATTGATTTGAGAGAGAGACAAAGGGAGAGGAAGAAACATCCATGTGAGAACAAAGAATTGATCAGCTGCCTCCTGCAAGCCCCCTACTGGGAATCAAAACCGAAACCTGGGGATGTGCTCTGACCAGGAATCAAACCCGAGACCTTTCGGTGTACAGGGTGACATTCCAACCAACTGAGTTACAACGGCCAAGGCAGTTTTATTTATTTTAAAATGTTGGTTACAAAATTTAAAAATGTTGTCTAAGCCGAAGATACATGCATGAACTGACAGTTTACCACATTCCACAGGTCCTAAACGTTTTCTGTTAGTAAGTTGCCTCTAGAGCAGCGGTTGCCAACCTTTTGGACCTCATGGACCACCAGTGGTCCTCAGACCACCAGTTGGTGACCGCTGCTCTAGAGCATCTACTTTACAAAGCTTTATGATATAACATTGAGTAGATGTAACACATCTTATAATCTTTCATCTATCTTTGGACGTTTAGAAATTGTCAATTTTTCTCGGCAATGAACATCTCCATGCATATTGCTTTGTTCTTAATGGAATAATAGAATCAAAGGGCATAGATATTTAAATCATTCTTTATGTACATCATCAGATATTTTCCAAAAGATTTGTACCAGTTTATGTTCTCTCTAGCAGCGATTTATGAAAGGACTAGAGGTCCGGTGCATGAATTCGTGCACGTTGAAAGGAAATTAATTAGAAGAAATATTTTAATATCCCTATTCACCTTTTCTCTGTAATAGAAGTGTCAACCAAATTCACAATCAACAATAACAGATGGAAACATGCATGCTATTGGTGCCAGTGAGAGCTTTATATATATAGATAAACCTGCTTAATTAGACCTGCTTTCTAATTTAGCTAAACTTTTTCCAGCCCAGTGAAGCACCCCAACTTCTCTTTCAGGTAATTATCAGCAACACAGCAGTAAATATTAATACGAAGCAGATTATTATTGTAGATCATGCAGGGAGAACAAAGGGTGAAATATTTAACTGTAGCAGTGTTTGACTACATTCTGCGCAGTGAAAAAACCTGAAGTCATTTTTAAGTTCCACCATTTTTTAAAATATATTTTATTGATTTTTTACAGAGAGGAAGGGAGAGGGATAGAGAGTTAGAAACATCGATGAGAGAGAAACATCAATCAGCTGCCTCCTGCACACCTCCTACTGGGGATGTGCCCGCAACCAAGGTACATGCCCTTGACCGGAATCGAACCTGGGACCTTTCAGTCTGCAGGCCGACGCTCTATCCACTGAGCCAAACCAGTTAGGGCAGTTCCACCATTTCTTACTTCTTTTCAATCAGGTCAAGTTTCTAAACTTTCTCAATCTCCATTTTCCGGCTAATGAAAATAGGATTCTACCGAGTCTCCTATCTACCTATGCCAGGACTTCTGTGAGGATCAAATGAGATGAGGCACACTTCACAGACATTTGGTTAAACTATAAGATGTTTGTACCTGGGTATAAAGCAAGTCGGGTTCCTGGGCTGAAGAAACTCCAAGGAGGCTAGTCGCTAGGGAGAGAAAGCCAGGCGTTGCTATGTGATGTCATCACCTGGCGCCCACAGCCACCGTTCCAGGCAGGAAATGAAGAGAGGAGAGGTGAGAGAAAGGTAGGGTTCAGGAAGTCTGAGACTGGGTCTCCAGTTCTTCTACCTAGCTGTGCTTTAAATAGAGCAGCCATATCTAATCTATTTTTATCTAAATTAATCTTTTTTTTAACACTGTCTTTCCAAGTAATATTTAATTTTTTTCCTCTAAAGAATTTCACTGCTAATAAAAAAAATGTTGAACATTACTGGCATCCTATATAATAAAAGCCTAGGTGGCGTCACACGCAATGTCATCACAAGATGGCCACCACAAGATGGCCGTCACAAGATGGCTGGCAGGGGAGGGCAGTTGGGGCTGACCAGGCCAGCAGTGGAGGGCAGTTGGGGGCAAGATCAGGCCGGCAGGGGAGCAGTTAGGCGTCAATCAGGCAATAGGGGAGTGGTTAGGGCAGGGGTGGGCAAACTTTTTGACTCGAGGGCCACAATGGGTTCTTAAACTGGACCGGAGGGCCGGAATAAAAGCATGGATGGAGTGTTAGTGTGAACTAATATAAATTCAAAGTAAACATCATTACATAAAAGGGTACGGTCTTTTATTTTTTTAGTTTTATTCATTTCAAACGGGCCGGATCTGGCCCGCGGGCCGTAGTTTGCCCACAGCTGGGTTAGGGGGTGATCAGGCTGGCAGGCAGAAGCAGTTAGGGGCAATCAGGCAGGCAGGCAGGCAAGCGGTTAGGAGCCAGCAGTCACGGATTGTGAGAGGGATGTCCAATGGCAGTTGGACATCCCCCAAGGGGTCCCAGATTGGAGAGGGTGCAGGTCAGGCTGAGGGACACCCTCCCCCTCCATGCACGAATTTTGTGGACTGGGCCTCTAGTATACAGATAAAAAACAGCTCCTTAACTATAGAATGCAATAGGTTAAGTTTCCCCCAGAATTCACTATTTATTGAGGATGTCAGCAAAAAGTTAATGCAAAAGCAGGATTATTTTCCAAAGTTAACAAGACCTATTCACTTAACTCCAAGAGAAGGCTCTTAGACAATCACCCAGGGCTTGTGTCCTCCAGGGTTTATCATCCTATCTTGACCTTGGGATAGAGAGGAGGCTGAGGCAGATAGAATGGAACCAACTCCTGAACTTGAACTGTGCTCTAAGGCTGGGAGATGTTGGATCTTTCTGGAAGTAAGACAACCTGCATCCTTTCCCTGTGGACATCTGTGGAGGCAGCACCAAAAATGCTCAGGTGAGTGCATCTCAATTGCATTTTCTATTAACACCAGGATCCTATCTCCATCCAGGGACTTTGCTCGAAGGATAGGGTTGAACACTAGATGTCACTGTTGACTCACTCTGTTGTCTTTAGGATCAAATTTTCCCTGGTCTAGTGAGGAGAGCAATTAAAAAAAAACAAAACACAACAACAAAAAAGCCTAAATATATACACAGTGGCCTATTAATTTTTCTCCTTTTTAATGGTTGTGTGTGTGTGTGTGTTTTTTTTATAAACTTTAGATTGTCTTTTTCTAGCAAACATTTGGCAGTTGGCAGAAAATGGAACAATGAAGAGGCATGAATGTTTCTTAAAGGAGAGAGGTCAACTAACTTACGTTTGTAAATAAGACCATTTTTGTATTTCTGAGTTTCTGCCTGAGGAAAGACTCAAGTTACCCTCAGGTCTACTTGTTTCCCTAGTTCTGTGGCATACCAGGTTATTTTCATCTTTGGCATTTATTTGAATATTGTAACAAATATATGTCTAGTGGTTGCCTTTGTTTTTCAATAGGCCAGGTTGTTGGTGGTGTCAGTAGATTTTTTTCCTTTTTACAGACTTTATTTTTTAGAGCATTTATCATATTGCATTGAAATACATGCTGTTACTCTCAGACAAGACTTCCTATAGGGTAACACCAAATCTTGGTTATCTTTGTGCCCCTGTGACCCAGTCTTTTCATAGTGCCCGGCCTACAGTAGTGTTTTCCAGCCTTGACTTTAAGTCAGAACTAGAGGCCCGATGCACGAAATTTGTGCAAGAGTAGGCCTTCCTTCCCCCAGCTGCTGTCACCGACTTCCCTCTGGCACCCGGGACCCAGGCTTCCCTCGCAGCCCCGGTTTTGTCTGGAAGGTCGTCCGGTCTAATTAGCATATTATGCTTTTATCATTATAGATACATTTGGAGTTACAAAAGTAGATCTCTAAACCTCCCTGCAGGCCTCCTGAGTCAGAATCTTGAGACAGCAAAGTTCAGCAGAGTTCAGCATGCTGGAGGGATGAAAAAGAGGGACTTGGCAGCCTTAGATCTGAATCCTAGGACATCTATCCAACTACTCCATTTCCCCCATTGTTTATTTCTTGCCCCACATTTAATTGAAGTATAGGCAGCCTTTCTTATTGATGTCTCCAAATGGTTGATTCTTTAATACTCTGTATTATTTTTTCTGAAACAGTAAGAGTTTTGGAAGAATATACATACATTACAGTACTAGACTTTTTGAGTTGTTACTTGGGAAAAAGTGACTCAGTGACTCTGATATATTCAATTTTAGAAAACCACCCAATTTTTGGATGGAGAACCACACCCAGAAGAAAAATGCCTCTTTAATTCATATTTTCTGCATACAAAGCAGAACAAATATATAAGCATCTCTTTAAAATTATGTGTGAGGGAAGTCTCAAAATGTTGAATTCAAACTAGGATAATATGTGGGGAAATTAATTGTACCACACCCACTAATTATGAATTTTAAGCTTATGAAATGTTATTGATAATCTCTTTGTTTTATATGCTATTGTTTTAGTTCAATAAATATAAAAATCATTATGTAAGCAGTGAAACATCATCAGAATGTTAATGGTGATTGGACCTCTGTTCAGTAAACTTGGTACTTGAGTTCTGGCTAAGGAAGAATTCAGATCCTTCCTTTTTGAAATATATATATATATATATATATATATTTAAAGAAAGAATTTAGATCCAAGACTCAAACTATATCAGAAAGTTTATTTAGAGAGTCACAGAGGTTGAAGAAGTGAGCCAGCTGATAAAAGAAGAGCCCTTAGGCCAGCGGTTCTCAACCTGTGGGTCGAGACCCCTTTGGGGGTCAAACGACCCTTTCACAGGGGTCGCCTAAGACCATCCTGCATATCAGATATTTACATTATGATTCATAACAGTAGCAACATTACAGTTATCAAGTAGCAACGAAAATAATTTTATGGTTGGGTCACAACATGAGGAACTGTATTTAAAGGGCCAGAAGGTTGAGAAGGCAGGATGGTCTTAGGCGACCCCATTCTAATGTGGCTGCACATTAGAATCACCTGGGAATCTTTTTTTTTTTTAATATATTTTATTGATTTTTTTACAGAAAGGAAGGGAGAGAGATAGAGAGTTAGAAACATCGATGAGAGAGAAACATCGATCAGCCGCTTCCTGCACATCTCCTACTGGGGATATGCCCGCAACCAAGGTACATGCCCTTGACCGGAATCGAACCTGGGACCTTTCAGTCCGCAGGTCGACGCTCTATCCACTGAGCCAAACCGGTTTCGGCTGGGAATCTTTTTAAAATCCTGATTTCTGGGCCTCATCCTCCGGAAATTCTGTTTCTTTGTTACTAATGTTGTGGCCCCACCCCATAACAAAGAAACAGAATTTCTGGAGGATGAGGCCCAGAAATCAGGATTTTAAAAAGATTCCCAGGTGATTCTAATGTGCAGCCAAGGTTGAGAACCACTGGTTTGGAAGAAAGAGGAAGGCAAGGAAAATGCGCCCAAGGGGAGGTATGGGGAAAGGTGCAGGCGTTCTCCACAGAGAGCCACACTGGGTAATGGTCTTGAGGTTGTTTATGTGGAGTTCTCGGGAAGGATCCCAATCGAGTATTCATCATCTTTTCAGGTGTGTCCTTTCAGGGTGATTGTCTCCACTGGTTGGTCAGCACCAGGAGGGGGTCATTAGTCATCACAGCTGATCCATGGCTTAGTTTATCTGGGCCTGGAGCTGAAACACAACGGAGGCCTAGATGTTATCCCTAGAGGTTAATGCTTAAGGGAATGGTTGTGCAAGGACCTGGAGTTGCATGAGGCCACTCTTCAGCCCCTTGTTCCTTCTTCAAAGGGGTCTGACTAGCAGCATGTCAGGGGAAGAGAGGTCAGGGGAAGGCCCGAGGCGCATGACCAGCGATATGAAAGGTAAGGGGGTCTAAACCTACGACCAGTGATATGCTAAGGAGGAAAGGTTACCCTGGGGACGAGGTCCTTGTTTTTCCAGTTTTGCCTGTTGTTAGGCACCTGGGGATTTCTGCCCTGGTGACCTCTGACCTTTGTCATTGTCTAAAGGAGACTCCAGTTCATTGTAAACCAACCAACCTAAATCCTCAGATTGTTATTTCAGGACTCTTTTTTTCCTGTATGCATGCTACTAAATATTTTGCAAGGAAATATTTGCAGTTAGCCAGTTGGTGGGCATTCCATGTAGGAGTTGGCTCACACTGTTGTTCGTCTCATATTCCCTGGAGGAAGGTGTGCAACCCAACATGTATCATGAGAGGCAGGGTATGTGGGGGGAGAATTCGCAGTCAACGAGGCAAGCGTGGGTTGGAATTCCAGCAAATTGCTTAAACTTTCTGACCTCATCTGTAAGTTGGCACTATCCAGCAATATTTATCTCATTGAGTTGTTAGAAGTAAATAAGATCATGCTGAGCACTTGCTGCTACATACTACTTTCCCAATAACTGATTTTGTTATTATTATTAGCCCACCTTCTCCATGGGCTACTGGTAACATAGCATGAAAGTTCTCTCTTGTCAGTCTGGCCATTACCAAGTCTGCTTAATATCACTTTCTCCAATAATAATCCATGGGGAAAAAATACATACCTCATAGGTTATTATAGAGATGAAATGAGGTAAGAAGGTTAAAGGACTTGGCATAAAACATATCATCAATAAATGACAGCAGTGACTGTTTCTTTGGTAGGCATATATCTTTTGAGCACTTCCTGTGAACTATTCTAGTCCTGGGAATACAGCAGTGAATGGAATCCAGCCCCTGCCCTTGTGAAATCTGCATGGTTACCATCATCATTGTTATTGCAAATTTGGTCTGGGTTGCTATGCAGGAGAAATAGGCATGCCTTGGGTGATGCCTCAGAAGGTACACTGGTCATATTTCTACTTCACCTGGAAAAGCAAGCTCACAGCCTTTGATCTTTTATCCTTCCTAGGACCAGACAGCAGAAACCTCTATCTTTAGAATTCAGGCTGTTCCAATGAGAGCCTATGGACTCTCTCCCTCGGCCTTTCCCATGGACCCTGTACAGGCCCCCGAAGTGTCTCACTGCACAGTCAAGGCTGCCTGTTTGCAGCCCATGGCGTTGAATTCTGCTCTCTGTGTATGGTTTTAAGTTAAACTGCCTGCAAACTTGGAAATTATTATGGATGGCCTCAACTGTTTACTAATGTGGCAGTGCCTGTGATTTGTGTTTAACATTTTTTTGCAACCCCATTTACTTTGTAAGTGCCGTGCTAAAGTGCTCAGAGGGATTCCCAAGTGGCAGGTGCTAGTAAACGGGTGTGCTGGATGGTTTCTCAGAAGATGGCAGTAGAGACACGTGTGCTAACTCTCGGTCAAAGGAACCTGGACCCTTTAGGCAGGGTTTCTCAGACTGGTCTGGTATTCAAAAACTGAATTTGTTGGTGCTCTTGTTTTTTTTTTTCTTTTCATGTGAGCATTGCAGATTATCCCCCAAACAGGACATTTTGAGAACTCCATTTGGAAAAGTGAACAAGATTATTTGTGGATAGGGTCTGCCTTCCCTTCACAACTGCTCAGTAAATGGTTGCTGATGAACCTCTGGTAGTCGATTGAAAGTGATTAACAAGAAGTGAAGTGTCTGTTCTTCCCTCACTGAGTTTTTGAGCATATTCATAGATTCGTTAACAATGGAAAACATGACATAAGAAAAAACTTCCAAGAAGGGGATAGATGTGAAAGTTGATTTTATTTAATTACAGGTATTCCGATGCATGTCTTGGATTGTTTTGTAATCTCTCCAAGAGTTATTGGAGCAGAGCCCTACCGCCCTGCAGAGAGAAAACACCCTCTATAGTTCCTCTAGTTTTTCCCATGTCCTTGAGAAAATGTCTTTCATGCCACACAATTCACTGCCTGGCCCTTGGTGCCTTGTGTGAATTTTCTAAACAGTTTTATGGGGAACAAGGGAATCTGCAGGCACTTTGAAGTCCATGACATGGGTAGATTGACCAGCTTCAGCTCTGCCATAACCCAAAAAGGGGTTTTAAAAACATAACAAGCCCTAGCTGGTTTGACTCAGTGGTTAGAGCAGGGGTGGGCAAACTTTTTGACTCGAGGGCCACAATGGGTTCTTAAACTGTACCAGAGGGCCGGAACAAAAGCATGGATGGAGTGTTTGTGTGAACTAATATAAATTCAAAGTAAACATCATTACATAAAAGGGTACGGTCTTTTTTTTTTTTTTAGTTTTATTCATTTCAAACGGGCCGGATCCGGCCCGCGGGCCGTAGTTTGCCCACGGCTGGGTTAGAGCATCAGCCTGTGGACTAATGGGTCCCTAGTTTGATTCTAGTCAAGGGCACGTACCTCAGTTGCAGGCTCGATCTTCCACCCTGGTAGAGCCCATGCAGCCAGCAAGCAATTGATGTATCTCACACCGATGTTTCTCTCTCTTTGTCTCTCCCCCTCCCTTTCAGTCTCTCAAAAAAAAAAAAATCAATGGAAAAATATCCTCGGGTGAGGATTAAAAAAACACAAAACAACAGAACAAGAACATGCTATGATGAAGTGGAATGTGGGAGCTGAGAAGGGAATGTGGTGGAGACATATGGTTCTACTCTAGTAAATGGCTGAGTCTCTTTCAAGCACGTGCATTTGCACATTGTACTAAGACAGGCTGGTGAACCAGGACAAGCAGAATAGGGAAACTGAGACAGACAGTTAAATGGCCAAGCAGTTACAGACATCTAGTAAGTCACAAAATCCTATCTCCTATAGCCGAGGACACCTAAGAGTAAATAGTCTATACACTCTTCCCCAATCTGAGGGTAAATAGCTTAAATCATCCTACCTAGGGAGACAGCAGAAATCCAATTAGTGTCATTTGCTAACCACACCTAAGGACAGATGTAATAGTTAAAGGAATAAATCTCATTTTGGCACATCAGCATAAAACTGATGAATATTCTCTTGAGATCCTCCCCTAAGACATCCCTTAAGTGCTGAGCCTTTAAAACCCCTCAAAGTAAAGGTCACAGAGAGCATTCTACCACCCAGGAGCACACCAGCACTTCCCCCTTCCCACTCTTGCCCCACAGGCATGAACCTCCTAAATTCTAAGGTAGTGGTTCTCAACCTTCTGGCCCTTTAAATACAGTTCCTCATGTTGTGACCCAACCATAAAATTATTTTCGTTGCTACTTCATAACTGTAATGTTGCTACTGTTATGAATCGTAATGTAAATATCTGATATACAGGATGGTCTTAGGTGACCCCTGTGAAAGGGTCGTTCGACCGCCAAAGGGGTCTCGACCCACAGGTTGAGAACCGCTGCTCTAAGGGACTCAACTCCTCCATGGAACAGAACTCTGGACAATGGCTTTGCTTCTAGCTTCATTGAAGCACCAGCTGCACATTTTCCAGGACTGGTTTAAGGGATATAGGACTTTGCAAACCAAGGGATGTCCATAGGTCCGTGGTTGGCAAACTGCAGCTCATGAGCCACATGCGGCTCTTTGGCCCCTTGAGTGTGGCTCTTCCACAAAATACCACGTGCCAGCACGCATGTACAGTGCGATTGAAACTTCGTGGCCCATGTGCAGAAGTCGGTATTTTGTGGAAGAGCCACACTCAAGCGGCCAAAGAGCCGCGGTTTGCCGAGCCGCAGTTTGCCAACCACTGCCATAGGTAATGTATGTATGCATATAAGATTTTTGTTTAATCTCTTCCCACTCCCACCCCCAGCCCCCTTCAGTCTGTTCCATTTCCATGCCTCTTAATCTGGTTTTGAACTCTACAACCAGTAGTTTGCTTTCTTCCATTTCTTTCATTTGTGACACATTTCTTTGTCTCCACATTTTGGCTGCTTCCCTGTGTTTGTTTCTATGTATTGGGTAGACCTGCTATGTCTCCTTGAGTTGGTAGAGTGGCTTCGTGTAGTAGGTGTTCTAGAGGGCCCAGTGGCTCCGCCTCCCCAGTCACCTGTGCTGGGAGCTCTAGGTGCATCCCTTTGTGGGCTGTGAGCATAATCTTGTTGTAGTTGAGACTTGATTGCTGTTGGTACCACTGCAAGGAATTGACTTCCAGGCCAATTGGCTGTGAGGACCAGCTGTGACTACAGTGGAAGAGCTGCTGTACAGGACTTGCTTCATTGGGGCTTTGGTGCTCACTGAGTCTGCCCATTGAGTGTGTCACTTATGGATGTGTAGAGTTGTAATCTGGTATGGTCTGGCACTGACCACTGGGTACACTGGCTCTTGGGTCTCCAGGGAGGTGCAAAGTCAGCCACTGACTGAGGCCACCCAGCAGGAGCTACAGAGAGATCTTCAGATTCCTCCTCTTTGCATGGGGTTTGGAAGTGCCCAGATAAGGCCCAGCTATGAAGCAAGGCAGGCTGGTGCTGGTGCCAGGTCTTGGGCCTTTTATTGATAGGTTTGGGGATCCCTGACCTGAGAGGTTTTATCCTGAGCAAGGACAGGCCATTCATATGCAAAAGCCACTTCAGGCAGCTTGGATGGGGTAGTAAATGGGATGAGGCGGAGTCTTAGGAAATCACCAGGGTGGAGCAAACAGAAATGGCTGCCTGTCAGCCCTGCCACCTGGGAGCTCCCAGCATAGGAACAATGATCCCTGTGGGCACCTCTGTCTGGGAGAAAGCTGCCTCCGAGTTCCTGCCCTGATGCCAGACAATCCAGTTCCTCCTCATATGTGTATGTGTTCCCCAAAGCCTCGCCCTGGTGCTGGAGCTCAGAGGAAACGACCTTTGAAGTTCAGTTCATGGTGCCGGCCTTTTAAGAGGAACAGCTGGGTCTCCAGCAGCCTCTGTGTCACTGAGCCCCAATCCACACTCGTTTTGCAGCCTGTAGTTCTTACTGCCCATAGGGACTTCTTTTTCCAGCTCTGGGACCCAGGGCTGGGCATTGGTGTGGGGCTGGGACTCCTTGCTCCTCTGGGCAGCCTCTGCAGAGCTGATCTCCCTCCCAATTAAAAAAGTGGCACAGGTGGATGCTGGACCAGCCTTTTCTGCACCTCGGCACCTCCTACCAGTCTAAGTGTGCTTTCTTCTTTACTTCTCTAGTTGTAGGACTTCCATTCAGCTAGTTTCCAGTGGTTCTGGATGATGGTTGTTCTGTATATTAGTTGTAACTTTGATGTGGTTGTGGGAGGTGGAGAGTACAGACATTTACCTATGCCATCTTTAGGGAAAAAGGAATTTCACCCACCCAATCCTCCAACAGTTGGGGGGCAAAACCCCTGAACCTGTCCCCAAAGCCCCCTTTTCTCTGCCTTGTTAATGAGCCAAAGCAGCCCAGCCTAGGCTCATTTCTCATAGTCCCTCTCCTGTTGCTTCTTCTATCCTAGGCCCTTGTTTAACTGTCTCCAGCTTTAATAAATTATGGAACTTGTACTAAGTCCATAATTTGCAGGCCCAGCGTGAAATGTAAACGTTGGGTCTCTTGTTCAAAAGTATTAAGAATTTCAGTATGGCAACAGCAGGGGATTATATCAAGTGCAGGGATTATTCTGAGCAGGGCCCTTTGCAACTGCACAAGGTTTCACACCCATGAAGCCACCCGTGTGTTTCAGTGTGTGTTTGTGGGGGAGAAGGAGAGAGGGAGAGGGAGAGGGAGAGGGAGAGGGAGAAGGAGAGAGAGAGGAGAGAGAGAGAGAGAGAGAGAGAGAGAGAGAGAGAGAGAGGAAATTCTGTTTTCACTGCTTAGTCTCTTTAAAGCAGGGTTTCTCAACCTCAGCACTGTTGACATGTGGACCAGCTCA
This sequence comes from Myotis lucifugus, assembly GCF_000147115.1. NCBI lineage: Eukaryota > Metazoa > Chordata > Mammalia > Chiroptera > Vespertilionidae > Myotis > Myotis lucifugus. The sequence continues at coordinate 16,323,294 of NW_005871051.1, read as the reverse complement.
TTCTTTGTTGTGGGGCTGACCTGTACATTATAGCATGTTTAGCTGCATCCTCTTTGTTGTCTGTGAAAAGTTAACATGGTGGTCATTGGGCAGGCTGAATTGCCATCTCAGACGGCAGATAAAGAAAAATTGAATTTATTTAAGGAAAGGTGATGAGGGATGGGATATACAAAGGGAAGGGCTACACAGCACTGAGCCAAGGGGACTTTGGGTTGATGATGGCAGCACTCAGGAGCTGGAGTTTCATCCTTATAGGCAGTTACTGGCGAGAAGCTCTTGTCAGTGGGTTTGGGGGCTGAGTTGGTGGGCTTGGAATGCGGATGGAATGCAGGTGTGTGATCTGGTGACTTCAGGACAGTTTCAGTTACTTATATGGTCTGATTCCTGGTGTCCAGAAAGGTTTTTTTTTTTTTCTGGTCTTTGTTCTGCTATGGCAGGAAGCTTACAAATGGCCATTAAGGATCATATTGCCCTATTGCCCTAACAGTCTACCCACTGCATGCCAAATGTTTCCTTGTGGGGCAAAGTTACTCCAGTTGAGAACAACTGCTTTAAGGTAAGGTTTTGCAACACTCACAAAGATAGTTTAATGGCTTATCTTTCTTCTTTCTTGTTTTTCCATTCTTTTCCTACACAGCATGAAGGAAAATATGAAATGCACTTTTAGACCTGTGCCTGGTGGGTGCAAAATACCAAACATTCAGCGGGGCTCATCAGGCTTTGGAGGCTCATGCAGGGTTGAAGGCACACCCTGGTTCTGCATAAACGTAATTTGTCCTGGTTGCCTTGGGTGGATATATGTTTCAGTGTGTTTGTTCTCTGAGCCCTGAAATGTATCCTTTAATCTTTGACTCAGAAAACCCCTTAACTCTGGGAGGAGACACCAAAGGCATTCTCCTGACAGACAGGGAGAGGGCTGTTTGGATTGCTAATTTGTTTTCACTCCTTTTTTTTTTCTTTTCTTTTTTCTTTCATGCCAATGTTCCTCTTTAGACTTGGTGTATGAATAATTCCGCATAGCCAGAGGGGAGAAGCAGGAGGCCTGCTTGTAGAGTTGTTTGTACTGTAATGAAACAGACAGTTTAAAAGCCTAGTGAAGCCTGAGCAGTTGGAAAGGAAGGGAGGCCTAGAATGTACTTTAAAAATTACTCATAAACATGATAAACTCTGGAAGCTCCTTGGAGGTCAAGGAAATAAATTGCCCGCTCACCTTAGGCACCACCAAGCAGAACTGCCTCTCCTCCCCAATGTCGAATCTCATGCAGTGTCCCACTCACTTAAATGCCCTTCAAGATAACTTTCTTAACTGTGTATCTCATGAACTGTCATTTTGAAAGCCAACTAAGCATTGACATTTTCTGGATTGTGAATAGTAATGAGACAGACCAGTAAGCCAGGTCAAGTGGAATAGGGAAACTGAGACAAATAGTTAAACAGCAGTGTGCAGCCATCTAGAAAACCTAGATGCCAAGCAGTTTGCAGCCATCTAGTAAATCCTATCATCCCCAAAACAAGGACACTCAAGAGTAAATGGTTTGCACTTCTCCTCCCCAACCAGAAGGTAAATAACTTAAATCACCCCACTTAGGGAGACAGACAGCAGGAATCCAATTAGTGCCATTTGCCAACCACACCCAAGAACAGATGAAGATAAGGAAATAAATCTCATTTTAGCACATCAGCATAAAACTGATGAATACTCTATGGAGATCCTCCCCTAAGGCTACCCCTAAGGGCCCAGACTTTAAAACCCCTCAAAACCAAGGTCCCACTGTGTGCTCTCTCTTCTGCTTCTCCTTCCCCTAATGGCATGCATCTCCTAAACCAGTGGTCGGCAAACTCATTAGTCAACAGAGCCAAATACCAACAGTACTTTTTCAAAATAGACTCACCCAGGCCGAAAATCGACTTCTGCGCATGGGCCACAAAGTTTCAATCGCACTGTAAGCGCGCCCGCACGTGGTATTTTGTGGAAGAGCCACACTGATGGGGCCAAAGAACCGCATGTGGCTCGCGAGCCGCAGTTTGCCGACCACGGTAAACTATAAGGGACCCCACTAGGCTTGCAACTAGGGCAGCAGCAGTTCGTCCCAGGCAACCCCCTTGAACGTGTGCTCAAGGCCCCCTTTTTCTCTGACTTCTTAGTGATCCTAAACAGCCCAGCCTATCCCCACTGTACTGTAATGAAACAGACAGTTTAAAAGCCTAGTGAAGCCTGAGCAGTTGGAAAGGAAGGGAGGCCTAGAATGTACTTTAAAAATTACTCATAAACATGATAAACTCTGGAAGCTCCTTGGAGGTCAAGGAAATAAATTGCCCGCTCACCTTAGGCACCGCCAAGCAGAACTGCCTCTCCTCCCCAGTGTCGAATCTCATGCAGTGTCCCACTCACTTAAATGCCCTTCAAGATAACTTTCTTAACTGTTTTCCTAGGCCCTTCCTTGTTTCACTGTCCCCAGCTTTAATAAACATCTTCTAAAATTCACCTGAACTCATGTTGTGAAATTTTTTTCTACATGAATTCAAGAACCCACACACTATTGGCTTACCCTAGGCAGACCTGCTCAGGGCCTGGTCCCCTTTCCAGTAACAGTAACTTGATAACTAACTGTTTGAAATATCTGATCTCTACTATTTTGTGTTCAGACAGGTTCTTCTGGTCTGGAGATGGTTGGGTTTGTTCAAATTGAAGGCCAAATAAGCCAAGAACGCTAGGTCTGAGTGCTGTACTGAGACTTAGCCGCAGGCTGGACATCTTCATGACAGTCATTCTGAAAATGTACAACTTTAACTGCTGTATGGCTGCATTGTGTTATAAGTATCCATTGCTGTGGAGCTGATTCTCTCAAAACAGTGAGCTCTTTGAGGTCTATGAATCTCCAGCAAATAGAACAATGCCTAGTACACAGCAAATGTTCAATTAATGCTGCACATAACTGGTTGAGAGTCCTGAAAGAAACAGGATGAAAGAGGAGAGTGCATCAATAGAAACCATCCTCATTAGTAGAAGACAAATTGGCAACATGCCTTTTCAATAGGAAGAGGAAGGAAGTACAGAGTGGAGTTTTAGGCCCTTCACTTCCACCTTCTTCATTAGAGGAAATTTTGACAATTTGAACTAATAAAGCTCACTGGAGTTTTGGTCTGATTGGTCATTGATACTCGCAATAGAAAGGTTTATTTTATTTTTTTCTCCCATAGCTGTTATATGCTGAAGAAACAGAAGGATCAGAATATTCTCTCCTCCCTTCAGTTGGAACTGGATGGCTGAGAGCCTGTCATGGGGGTAAATGACTAAATAGATTGAGAAGACATTTGGGGGTGTGTGAAAGAGAACAAGAATAGAGATCAGAGAGGAGGGGCTCTTTGATGCCCATCTGAGGTGAACCCAGGGATTCTTCAATGAGGAAAGTAAAGAACAAGGCTTACTCTTCCCTGGATTCCTTGTGTTAAAGTATACTTTTCAAAATAAAGTATAATCATGAATCTCAGATATCAAATAAATACATGTTAGAGATGTTATTAAAGTCATTAATTAATGAGGGAGCCAATAAGATGTTACAAATGCTTCAAAGAATTCAAAGAACGAGCAATAATACAGCAATAAATTTATAAATATGCAAAATGCTCATTCCACAGCAAAGGAAGAAAGTCAATTATATTTTCAGGGAAAAATTTATTTGCATATCTATAATTTGCATTGCTGCCAGTTAGCTACAATTTACAGAGTTGTAAGTAAAAAAACCTCAAAGTCAATAAAAGCACAAAGGCCTCATGGAGTCAAATGCCCTGGAAGATGACATGTAGAAAATGCCTAGTTTTCCACTGAAGACAACTTTTAATCTTTATGGCTCACTTCAAGGCTTTTACAATTTTTCCTACAACTTATATATGTTTGATTGTCCAATAGTAACATTTTCTTTTGGGAAACAGAATATACTTTCAGGAAAAGAAACAGATCCATAAATTCCTCTTCAAACAACTTTAACAAGCCAGGGTGAAACATTTGCAGGTAGCATTTCAGAAGAGTGGGGAAGGGCAGTTGTTTGACCATAGCGTGGCCATAGGCATAGCTACTCAGAGATGACAGTTACAGCCAAGCTTTAGACCAAGTATTATTAACCTATGTTTTATCTTATTTCGCCTATGCCCTATCTTGAACTACAAACTGTGGATACATGAAAGTCTTGAAAGGTTACAACTTGGAGATTCTTCAAGAGCAGAAACATAGCATCAGTCTTCTACAACTCTTGCAGTGCTAATGTGGGGTTGGCTCTTTCCTAGCTACTAGGGGAAGAAGTGTCATTAGAACAGCCTTTAATATGATTTTGATGTTGGAAAGGACTTGTATACAGGGGAGGGAGAGAAGAGGACCTTCTAAGTGAATGGAACACTATGAGATGAGGGTGCTAAAAACCTATACAGTAGTGGTGTTCTGAGAGCATGCTTTTCTCCCCTATTCATCAGAGTATTCTCACAAAGATGGGGGGAAAATACAACATCTGAAAAATCAGTTCTGTTTTTTTTTTTTTGTTGCTCTCATAGCTCAGACCAAAAGAGAACATTCAAAGTTTAGTGGTAAAAATAGGGAAAAAATCTATCCTTTTAAAAGATGGAGACATAGATATTGGCTGACAAAATCAATGTGCCTGAAATGGCCTGGTATTTCTGAGTCATGGGATCATGCACAAAATCAACCTCCAGACTTGAGGTGACCCTTGAGAATTTACCTTTTTATGAGGAATTTAGCACCATCCATCACGTTGAATCATAAAGTTCTGTCTGCTTACTCATTTTTCCCTCTTCTTCCTCCAATAGGCAAACATTGGTCAAGAGCTTTTATTCTCTCCCTGCACTTGAAGTTTTGAAAGTCCGTTATGAATGATGGTAGTTAACTTCAGGTCTTAGTGCCATAGGACTTGAGCAAGTTAGTTTTAAGAAAAAGAAGGAAGAAGACCTTTTAAAACCATTAAAGCTCTTTTAACACAAAGTGTGGCTAAATTATATCTGTGCATTAATGATAGTTTAAAAACCAGACATAATTTGTGCTTATAATTAATTTTCATAATTTTAGCTTTAATTCAAAATAGCTGGGGTTTTTGGATTAGCTTAGGATCTTTCTCTTGCTGTTAATTTAAAATATGAAAATGAAACTATAGACTCAATCTCCTTTTTTGAGTAAACATACAGACAAAAATATGTTTGTGAAACTTGAGGGCATTTGAGGATTTTTCTTTTCTTATGTGAATAGTTAGGAAAATAACCAGGTTAAGTCAGAATGAAGAATTCCTTCTTACTGCATTGTGTTTATAGCACGTCCAATATTTCAAAAAGAAGTTGGCTCTGCATCATGAAAAAAAATAGGTCATCTGCCCTGACTGGTTTGGCTCAGTGGATAGAGCATCGGCTTGTGGACTGGAGGGTCCCTGGTTTGATTCCAGTCAAGGGCATGTACCTTGGTTGCGGGCACATCCCCAGTTGGGGGTGTGCAGGAGGCGGCTGATCGATGTTTCTCTCTCATCGATGTTTCTAACTCACTAGCCCTCTCCCTTCCTCTCTGTAAAAAAATCTATAAAATATATTTTAAAAAAATAGGTCATCTGTGAATTAATAGAACATTACACCCCAAATTCTCGGGTGAATTAAATAAATAACCCAGTCTGGGCCCATGGTAGATACAAATGTGTAGTTTAGGTCTCCCAAGTTACTGAGAATGATTACTGGAAAAGGGGAAAAGGGCAGAGTTTGACATTTAGAGTAATTTATAAGTCCTTGTTTCATGGAAAAATCAGGCTAAAATCACTTTAGGTTTTACTTGCATCATGTTCTCTTTCAAACTGCATGAGGATTCAGGAATAGTCAGTACTGCATATTAGATGTGTAAAGATATAAATTCACATTGTGTGCTGGGACTTGACACCTCTCATAGGTGTCTTGGTAGCACAATGAACGAGATTGAGGAGGGCATATGAGGCGGTTTCCTATCCCTGACCAATGCCAGAAGCTGAAGTGAGAAGGGGAAGTGGATTGTTGAAAGTGTCTTAGCATTCTAGAATTGTTTGGCGCCCAGAGAAAGTGCGAATTATGGTTTCTGAGAATTACGCATGTGGATTTACCACACCTACAGGAAAGTTGGCGAAAGGGAGACTAGTGAGAAAAGCAGAGACATGGAGAAGGGCCGTGATGCCTCAGTGCTTGCTCATTCACTGGCTACCTGGCAATGGCCAGGTCCTCGGCTGTCAGTGCTTCTCAAGTCCTCTGCTGCTTGTAAAGGAGATTAAGAGCTATAGTGTTCCCCTGTGGGGGTGGAAGCATTAACTTTTGCTTGAACTGATAGAACTTTAAGGCTGAATATCCCCCTGGATGGCTGTTCCAGAAGAGCCAAAGTATCAATCTGCTGCTGTTATTCTTATTATTAAAAATTTATTTCCACTTGACAACAGTGGCTGCTGTTAAACCACCTCTCCAATAACAGTTGTTATGAGGGCCAGAGGAGCCTGAAGCTCCTGGATGCCTGCTAATGGCTGTCTTGTGGGTGCTTCCTACATGGCTGGGGGATCATGGTCTCTGGAATCAACCCTTTCCTTCTCTCCTGGGGTGTGAGGTTGACTGTTGGGAGGAGGGTGGGGGTGCGGGGGAGACTCCTGAGGGAAGAGAGGGATATTACTTTAAGACAGAAATGGAAGGTCTGAAGGTGGTACCAAAAACTTGCAATTGATATTGGGAATAGAGAGCTTAAGGGGATAGTTGAAATGATGGAGTAGTAATGATTTAGGTTATTGACTGAAGTTGCCGTAGAAGGAACAGACTAGACTTTGGTTGGTGAATGTTATTACTCACGTTCTGAGACCCAGAACCTGTGGGACAGAACACTATTTCAAGAAACAGTGAGATTGTTCCTGGAAACCTCTCCCAGGTACAGCTGTGACCACTGTGCGACCTAAGAGGTGTGAATATGAACTAATGGGACAGGGACCTTGTGTACGGATTAAGTAATTTTTGCCTTCTTTATAATAACGCTTCATTTAAAATTCTGAAAACAGTGAAACTCAAAACCAGTGAAAGCAACATAAAAAACTCTTCCATCCCAGATCTGTGGCTGAAACATCTCAATTCAGAGTTGGCCTCTCAAATCTTACAGCAACTCTTCACACTTAACTGGGGGGGAGAGGGGGGGAATGCTAAATTATAGCAATTATTTACACTTAATTGGGAAAAAAGATGTTCAAATTAACACAAGCTTTAAAAAATTGTTAACAATTTCATATTTACACAGACAAGATTTTACGTTAGTACATAAAAATGTAGAGGAAAAGTAAGTTTTCTTTCCACTCCCAGCCCTCAGGCTCTAATTCCTCTCCCCAAAGACAATAACTAAGAGAATTATCCTATATAATAAAAGACTAATATGCAAATTATACCCTTGACCTGGAGTTGGACCAGGGGGTGGGGCCCGCCGGCAAACTGCCCGTGGCCCCTCCCTCCAGCTGGCCACGCCCCTAATCACTCCCCCCCACCCCCAATCAGGGGCAGGGCCGGCTGGCCAACTACAAGCAGTCCCCCCCGCCCCCCCCACCCCACAGACCCCACCCGTGCACAAATTTGTGCACCAGGCCTCTAGTCTGGTATAAAATGCCAGAGACATCTTTTTAAGCCCAAATGTGTATGTATGTATTTATTTGCCTAAAAGTGTGTGTATGTGTGTGTGTGTGTGTGTCCCACCTTCATAAGTATTACACATATTGTTCTGCATTTTGCTTTCTTTATATCTTATCTTGGAGATCATTGCATATGATATTGAGCTGCCTCACTTTTTAAATGCTTCATTGAATATTGCAACAAACATTTCCTTGAGCATAGACATGAGTAAACCTGTGGGATTAGTTCTAAAGGAATGGAATTGTGGGGTCAGAGTATATATATTTTTAAAAATGTCTATATTTTTGTTGATTTGAGAGGAAGGGAGAGGGAGAGAGAGAGATAGAAACACCAATGATGAGAGAGAATCATTGATCAGCTACCTCCTGCACACCCCCCACTGGGGATGGAACTCACAACCCAGGCATGTGTCCTGATCAGGAATCAAACTGCAACCTCCTGGTTCATAGGTCAACACTCAACCACTGAGCCATGCCGGCCAGGCAGTATTTTTTATTTTGAGAAATATTGATGTCTTTCTCCAAAAAAAAAGTGTTTCCAATTTACACTCACACCAGCAATGCATTGAAGTGGTTTTTCCTTATTTTTCTGCTAACACAGATAGCTCAGGTTTTTGACAGAGCTAACAATTTATTCTTTCTATCTCCTCTATCTATGGAAAGTGGGGCTTCTATGTCATATTAGCCAACTTTCAAAAAAGAAACTGTTGTTTCCTAAATAACATGGCTCTTCTTCTTCTGTTCTCTGAAGTTATGGGAGCTTTGGTATTTAGTGCAGCAGATACTATTTAGGAGAAAGAGTTTGAGTTCTATTTCTTATTTGATTGCATGCATGCCCTAAAACCCACCGCTGAAAACAAGAGGACATAGTTCTTGCTTCCAGGTTGCTCGAATTGTTTAACAAAGAGAAAACAAAAGACCTGGAAAAATATTTAGTACTAGAAGCCCGGTGCATGAAAATTCATGCACTGGAGTGGGGGTCTCTCAGCCCAGCCTGCCCTCTCTGGCAGTCTGGGAGCCTTCAGGGGCGGGAGGCGACCTGGCAATCAGGGGAAGGCAACGCCCCCATCACACCTCTGCTGCTGCCACTGCCAGCAGCAAAAGCCTCAGCTGGCTTTGGTTACCTGAGCCTCTGGGGCCCTGGGCGTCTGGGCAGCCACCATCTGAGGCTTGCCTGTGCCTCGCGCTGGCCCTGGGCGGCTGGGAGGCTGAGGGGACTGGGGGACTCCGGAAGCAGGAGTGTTCCTGCTGCCTCGGTGGGGCTGAGGGGACTGGGTGCTGCCATCTTGTGGCTGTGGGTGCCGCCATCTTTGAGGGCGTGGCAGTCAATTAGCATATTCTCTCCTTATTGGCTGTGGGCACTGCCATCTTTGCAATGGTGTGAGGGTCAATTAGCATATCCCATCTTTATTAGATAGGATGGTACTTCGAAAAATTCATGAAGAAAAATGCATATCTGAAGATATATCTCCTTTTGGCATGCAGATCAGCAAATGCTTATTTGCTTGAGGTCCGGATGGGAATCAGAATGTAGTAAAACTAAAGGAAAAGACCAGTAGTGCATTAAAGCTGTCCTTTTGGTGGGCATTCAAGGGAGTGAGCAGCAGATAGGAATTGAGCAATGGGAAGAGTGTAGTTGGCTTTTTTAGAAGTTTGGCTGAGAGAGCAAAGGAAAAGAAGGAGGTTATCCATGAAGAGGAGAAAATATAAGATGCAGGGAAGACTGGTCCTGGAGGAGTCCGGACCTGCTGTGCTTCCATGCATGGATGGGAAGGAGAGAGGACACTTCTTGCAAAGAGGAGAGTAAGCACAGTGACTCTTGAACAACATGGGGTAGAAGGCTGTGACACCCCCCAAACTGAATATCCGCCTACAACTTTTGACTCTATAGTTGGCCTTTTTTATGCCTGGATTCAACCAGCTATGGGTGGAAAACAGTATTTTAAGTCAGCCATTGGGAATCTGTGGTTGAGAATGTGAAAATACTGGTTTTGGTCTGTGCTTGGTTGAATCTGCGGATGTGAAGTCACAGATAGGTAGGGCTGACTATTGAAAAAAAAATCCATGTATAAGTGAATAGTGCAGTTTAGACCTGTGTTCTTCAATGGTCAACTGTAATTAGTGATGGCAATTGAGATAGCGGAGAACATAGAGAAGTTGAAGGAGTTCATTTGACATAGAGCATGCAGGACTTGGAGAAGACTCGGGTGTGAACTCTGAGCAACCACTGCAAGGTCTGTGACCTCTCCCTGTTGGGTTTTCCTGCTTGCAAAATGGGGGCATTCTGCTTATCTTATAGTTTTGGGGATCAAATGACATAGTGCATGTGAAAGTGTCTAACGCTTTTTAATATATTCCTGCAATAAAGGGACGATTGAAGGAAAATTCCAAGCAATTAAACAAATACAGTTATTTACAGTCAACCAGGACCATTAAAAAAGTGATCTTTTCTGGCCAGATAGGCAATGGAGATAGCTTAGGAAAACTACCGGCAGAACCCACTAGAAGCATGGAGGTGTGTCAGACAGACAGTATGTTGTGTGCAAATCCCCTTTCAGGAAAGAATGTAAGTTTGTTCTCTTGGTTCATTTTCCACTTGTACTAAACCATGAAGGTCCACAGATTATTATTATTTTTTAAGTCAACAACTTTTATTATCCTTCGCATATTTACTAGAACAGAGAATATAGCGAATGGGTCAGGGTGGAATAAAAACAAAATGCAGGTTTGAACATGTTGCTCTGTTACACTGGGGGGCAGGCTCCCCTGACATCATGCACAGCAACTGCACTTGTCCGATGCTCCTGTGCAGACACAGTTCTGGGCACACTGGGCACAGCCCCCGGGGCAGCAGGAGCAGCAGCTCCTCTTGCAGGAGGTGTATGTGCAGTCTTTGCATTTATAGGAGCTGCCACAGGTGCAGGAGCCACCAGTGGAGCAAGAGTGGGGGGGGGGGGTCCATTTCAAGCAGAGCTGGAGCAGGAGGTCCAAAGCAAGAGGAGAAGAGGCACTCAACGCTGGTGCAGCATGAGGTCAAGGTCCACAGGTTATTAAATACAAAAGGTGTGATGGGCAGCGCCTGGGATATCAGTGTATTGGTGCAGTTGCAACATATTTTGAGTAATTTCCTTAATAAGCTCTGGTCTTCAAATATGAGCCGTGTTGTTTCAGGAAGAGAGTTGCTTTCTTTTCATGTTAGGAGACTGTGGTTTGGCCGACAGAGGCACAGAGACAAGCCATGAGGGATTTAGGAGACATTTCCTCTATTTATCTTGCCTCTCCTTTCACAAGGATCGGCTGTCTGGTGAAGTTCTCTGTCATACTGAGATGTGTTCTCCAAGGTGAAAGTGGGCACAGGGCTCAAAAGAAATCCTTGGAGCCCGGCCGGCGTGGCTCAGTGGTTGAGCTAGACCCAGGAACCAAGAGATCACTGGCTTGAGTCCCTGTCAGGGCACATGCCTGGGTTGCGGGCTTGATCCACAGTGGGTATTGTGCAGGAGGCAAATGATTCATGATGTTTCTCTATCATTGGTGTTCCTATCTCTCTATCACTCTTCCTTCCCCTCTCTCTCAAAATCAATAAAACATTAAAAAAGAAAAGAAAAGAAAGAAGTGCTTTGATAATGAAGGATTGTTGGAATCAGGAAGGAGACTCCCCCAAAGCCTCTGTGATATCAGGGTTTCACTAATTTATTACAGATTACTGTTCATGTGAGGATATCAAAACACTCCACCAAAATTACATTACTTATTCTCATTTCGTATTGATAATGAGTGGAGCAGGATGGAACAGAGATCAGATCCTTGTCCACACTCACGGCTCAGTCTAGGGAACACGCTACTCCCAGCGGGAGGACTTGGGGGGAATTTTTAAGTTGTAGGAGCTCCTGAAGAAGAAAAATAAACCCAAAGTTTCCTCATTGAGGTTTATATTCATATCCATCTTTCCAGATGGCCACAGCTCCAAACTGGCTGAAAATGCGAGAATGCAACCTTCACCCCTGTCTGCTACCTTAAAAAAAAAGTCATGGCCATTGATTGAGAGTAATGAAGCCCAGCTGCCATGCCTTCCTCGCCATCAGCTCTTGTGGGGGAAATGGGGCTATAAACCCACACCCCTCTTGAGGCAATGAGGGAAGAAAATGTCTGGGCCTTCGCTTGACACCTGGACCTCACCGTGGTGCAAAGTAAAACTCATCAACTCAGGTGGCCAAGAAAAGCAGATGTTTCGCACAGCCGAGTGTGAAGTGTGGGGGAAATGGCTTTATGGGCCTTTGGCTGAGATGCTCACATGTGAATGTTATATACAGGAAGTCATCAGGTAGTGGAATAACATAAACAGACCTTACTTCATGAAGTAATTTATTTTGAATTGGCAGGAGCAGCAACAACTTCTATAGCACAAAGGAACAAAAGGATCTACTTTTTATTCGAAAGATGTTCCAACCAGCAAGGGCTGCTTGTAATGAAAAAACAGGGGCACCATTTCCTTAATTTTAAACATTGATTCATTATCAGAGGGGATGATGTTGACTCCTGGAAGTGCTATTTCCCAAAGCACTTGTGAAGGTAGGAATTCTCTAGTCTCTGCCACCACCTGTGAGAGAAGTAGGGATTATTATCCACAGTCAACATGTGGGGAAACTGAGGCTTAACACTGGTCAGAAAATGTGGCACAGAGCAAGTCAGTAGTGGGAAAGGAATTGAAGTCTTCTTCTCTAAGTCCAGAGTTCTTTCCACTCAGCTGGTGTTTCTCAAAGTGTGGTATGTGCCACAGGTGGTGCATGAGGTGATTTTAGGCAGTATATTAATTAAAATGAAAATATTTTAACAGTTAGGTTATTTAAATCTATATTAAAAGATGGAGTATCATAGTGGTTAACTCAGGTTATACTCGAGTTCTGGAGCCATCCTACCTGGATTTCTTACCCAGTTCTGCTCACTGTGTGACTCCTTCCTCATCATTCAATGAGCTAATATTTGTAAAGTATTTACAGAAGGGCCTGATGTACCCTAAGAGTTCTGCAAGTGTTTGTCAAGGAAATAATAAAAATAGCACATTAAATTTATTATTACATGGGTAATTTGAATTTGGAGAGGGTAAATAGGAACTTATGTTTGAAAAGGAGGGGAATAAATTTGAAATAAAATAGGTAACTAGTATTATAGGTAGGGGTCATATATGAGTAACATGACTGGCACTTGGGCAGCCCTAGTCTATACCAGGAAGGACAGCAACACAAGGAATTTTGAGCCCAATGGGCAGAGATGGTGGACTGCACCTCATTGACTTTTTTCCGAAGGAAAAGATGTCAGTGGATTCTTGGCCTGTATTCAGACACTTGCTAGTTTTTTGTATATATTTATGTTCTCACCTTTTCTAAAGAAGTCTTTCAGGCAATATTCTTTAGACCCAGAGAACAGGCTGAAACTTTAGCAACAAATACAGTGGAAAGCTGCCTTGGTTTCTTGCTGTGCTTGATTTAGTCAGAGTGTCAGAAGCAGGAGGTGGAAGCAGACCTGACATAGGCTGTTAGAGGGAAGGGACTTGGAGAAACCGGGACAAGGGGTGGAATTATCAATTCAGAATGCCAGACACCATGACCATAAAAAGGAGACAGGAGGAGAAATGCCTTCAAGTGAGTCATCTGCTTCTACATCAGATAGTTATGTCAAGGAAACAGAGGGCACAGATCTGCTGATACCACCAGATACCATTCCTATTCACTGAATGGCAGGAGAAATAAATAAATGTGCTATTTGTGCTGCTTCTCCTTTAAAGACAAATTTACTATAACCTGCTCTTCCCTGGACTTAGGTCTGTGCTCCAGCCAAGCATCCTGGTCTTGTTTACCTGAGTTATCACTGCCCACCTCCCTAATGAACTACTGTAACAACTTACCTTTTCTAAGACAAGTCTCTACTAAGCCCTGTGTTCTCTTCCCTCAAGTCACTAATACATACAGTGACCTAAAATCTCAGAGCCAGGTAAGCAGAGTAACATGGCTTCTTCCTTTTTTATGCTCAAGGACAGAGTCACCTTAGGCTCCCGGCTGGCTGCCACATCAGCATCAGGTTCCATGTCACTCTAGGCTGGGGAGACATTGGTAGTCTCGGGCTCTCATATGGTAATTTTAGAAATCTGGCATTTAGGAGAGGACTCAGAGTCAGGTTGGGTTAGACTACCTAGCTCAGACAGGCTCCTTCTCTTGCTTCTTCTGCATAATCAAAGTTATAAGTTGTAGTAGAAAGTTACTCTGATCAACTTAGCCAAAAGTTTCATTTACTGGAAGAATTAGTGATAGCTAAGAGAATTGAAGAAAAAACTGAATAATCAGATCTTATAAAGGGAAGAAAACATAAGCAGCTCCAGAAATCTACAATAACAGTAGCTGGCATTTATTGAGTGCTTGCTAGGATCCTGCCATTGTTCTAAGCCCTTGACACATACTAATTCACCTGACCCTCACAAAAATGCTATGAGGTGGGTGCCATTATTATCCTCTGGGCAAATGGGTAAATAAAACCCAATTCCCCTGTGGCATGACAGTCTGACCTTTGATTAACTGCCTGACTATTACTCTGGAAACCAATGTAACGTTATGTGTCAACTATAATGCTAGACAGCATTGCTTATTGTAGAAATGATCCCTGGTTGGTTAATAGCTCCTAGACTGGGAAAAGTGTAAATACTTGTTAAGAAGTGATTGTTTTGTGGCTTCTCTGACTCTTGCAACTGCCGTGTTCTTATGTGAAAAGCTATGCCTGTGAATTTGTTACACGACTTCTTGGAGTGGGAAGGAGGGTTTTTATGCCAGAGCAATTCCTACTTGATGTGGATCTTGGCTCCTTGGACTTGAAAACTACTGTGTGGATTATTGTAAGGGCTCCTGTTTTGAAGAACATCAGAGAGGTTTCTGAGTAAACTGATGTCAAATGTAGAGCCTATTGCTGTCTTCTGAGTCTGACTCTTCAGCTGAACCTAACAAGACCCATGATGGGCATTGCATATCACTTTTATATACAGAAAGGAAACTGAAGACAGTGAAGAGTTAAATAACCTTAAATAATTGAAAGACATGAGGGTAATAAATGGTAGATCCATCCTCAATCCTGGGCAACTTGGCTCCAGAACCCATGTGATTCTACAATGCCTTTTAAACAGTTGGCCAGTCTATATAGGGCATAGCGTTCTGGAAGAATTTGGTCCAATTATTTCCATTCTTGGGTCACTCAACTCAAGATGCAAATCCCTGGATAACCCGACTGGACAATTATCCCATCTCTTGATTACCATGGTGCCTTGATTGACAATTTCCAAGGAAAATAGGAAGCAAGGGAATGGATACTGATTGGACAAAGACAGTGAATGTCCATAGGGCTCCAAGGACTGGTAAATAATGGACATTAACCTCCTAATATATTTGTTGTTGTTATTGTTGTAGTATTATTATTTGGTATTTTTTCACAACATGCTTTGCCAAATCTTATAAAGCATTCAGTTATTCAGTCATTCATTTATTCATTTACTCATTTAATATTTTGAGAGTCCCGATTATGGAGGATTTAGCATTATGTTTTGTGATGTCAGGCAGGAAAGGTGTTAGAGAACTAAACTTTGTCAGAAGTAGGGGACACCAGGTATACTTGATGAGGAAAAATTAGATACAAGGGAGAGAAGACAATGGCCAGTTGAGGGGAGTCTTTAGAGACCAGAGCTTATTGGGTCATGGGTGCAGACTAGAATGGGTCAGGACAAGGCCCTGGTGCCCACCAGGAGGTGAGAGTGAGCAGCTGGGCGGGCTTGGACAGGGTGAAGTTGGGAACAGAAGATAGAACAGGGAGAATAGGCTGGGTGTGGTATTTGGAACCCAAATATGAGCTGGCACCTGGGGTTGTTAGAGAAGAAGAGAGAAGTGTTAGTGAGTTTGCCAGGTCAGGAGCATTTTTTGAGGGCCCTCATGGAGAACTCCACTCCAAAAGTACATCTGGCACCACAGTGTTGACAAATAACGACAGCTCAGGGCTTCTTAGATGGCTGTGTATAGTGGGTCAAGGCCAGTAACTCCGTGGGTCTCTAATGCTGCTTGTCTTTGGCTCTGTCCTTTCCTGTTGCTCCAGTCCTCCTCCACTTTCTGTGGGTTCTCTCTGGGCCTTGCTTCCTGGTGACCTCATGCTTTGGAACATTTTTCTTCTTTACTCCTAACCCCAAATTTCAAAGTGTCACCAAGTTGTCTGGCTAGTGAATTCAAGAAATGAAATAAGAGGATGAAGTTGGTATTGGTGACTAAAGGGTTTACCTGTTTTTGAGAATATGTTTATATGTTTCATCAGTCCTTGTGGAAACTTTAGATAAAGGGAAATTTCTGCTGGTTGGTGGACAGAAGTATTTTTAAGCTGAAGGACCTTTGGCCAGACCTCAAACCCTGTAAAAAATCTGGCTAAGGAAGAACTTTCACAAATGAAAGTTGGCAAAAATATTATGCGTATTGCTTAGTGATGTAATGAAGCCCTTGCCACTTAATGTGTAGGGCAGAATGGTTACCAGTTAGAATTTTCTCAGAGACTCCATTTAGAATGGTCTGGGCCACTGGCATCCTTTTAAAAATAATTGTTTATTTTCTGTGACACCTCAATGCAACAAGGAAAAAAATACCCATCTATTAGAACTCACAGTCTTTTCCCATGGTCCCTACTTTATAAAGAAGAAGGATTCATAGGGGAAAACCAAACCCACCAGTGAAGCCAGAGAGGCTAGTTGGGCTACATAATGGAGACCTGAGGCAGAGAAGGGAGTGGGAGTGGTAGGCAAGCCAGACAGGCTGATGTTGTGGAAAGTTTTTGGCATGGCTTCGAGAATAGGATGGAGAGGAAGATTTCAGGAAGCAGCTGTCATCTATGTGGAAGATATTGAGAATGGCAGAGATTGTGAGTAATGGATTTTAAAGATATCTTGGTGTGCATTAATAATGCGCTTTACCCTTTGGCTTCTTTTGTAAAGGATGAGTATGGATTTGAATTGTTTTTGATTGGACCACAAGGCTGTCTGGTAGTCACAGAGAAGAAGCCAGATATCACAGAGAAGAAGCCAGATATAAGGTAGATAAATGACAAAATAGATATATTATAAATAAATGGCAAACCACTCTTGAGAGCCCCCCTCAGCCTCACCTTTGTTCCTTGAGATGCCTGCTCTGACTCCTGGGGCTCTATAAAGCCCAGGTTGAAATCACCCCCTGAATATACCCAAACAGTCCCTTCCAATTCCGAAAGGCATTGTGCAATGCCAGCCTCGCCTCATTCTCAGTTGCAGACACTGACCACAGGCAAATGAGACTTTCTGGTTACATGTCTGCATTGCCACATTTTGGAAAAGGTGCTCTCAGCGTGGAGCCTGTCTGGCTCTGGGCCGTGGGGTGGTGTGGTTTTGTGAATGGGGCCCACTGTGGTTCTGTGGGTCCAGGTAGCATGACCCAGCTCCCTGCTTTGTCTCAGGGTAGATGTCTAGTTATACACCACAGCCAGCCTCTGGACCAGGCTGCTCACATTACCAAATATTTTCCTCTGGCCTCCAGACATGACTTCTCATAAATCCCTTTGCTGTATCCCGTTGGAACAGGGCTCAAGGGTTTGAACCAGTTTGTTCAGCAGGACTCTGGGTGTCCTGCAAACAAGGAATCACTTGAGATCGACAGAGAGCCCTGGTCTTGGGCAGGCTGACTTGCAGAAGACACAACTGACGGCCTTTCTGAGTGAGCTGTTCAAGGAAAAGACACACAAAAGATCCCAGGTGTGGAGCCCCATCAGAGAGGCAAACTCTGGTTCCTGGGACAACGTGACATTGGTGTCCACCAGCAGATGAAATATGTGTTTTTCCACGCTTCCCACTGGAGCAAGCTGGAATTACCTCTCACTGAGAATTTTCAAGCAGTATGGCACATCTGCTGAGAAGCCTACTTTTATCCTCCAACAGAGAACTCTTTTTCTTTTTTTATCCTCACTTGAGGATATGTTTATTGATATGAGAGAGAGGGAGAAGAGAGAAACATCAATGTGAGAGGGAAACATTGATCAGTTAGTTATCTTTCATATGTACCCTGACCGGGGATCAAACCCGAAATTTAGGTATGTGCCCTGACCCAGAGTAGAACCTGAAACCTTTTGGTGTATGGGATGATGCTCCAGCCAACTGAGCCACCCAGCCAGGGCCAGCATAGAACTCTTAAAAAAAAACACAAGACTAATGACTGATTTTGTTTTTAAATTACAAAAGTAATACATGATTGTTTTGACAAATTTATAAAATACAGAAGTTCACAAATTTATTCATTTTTTATTTTAAAGGTAGGTAGCCTGCTTAGATGTAGATTTCCTTATTTTATTTATTTATTTATTTATTTATTTATTTATTATTTATTTATTTGTTGTTAATCATGACCCAAGGATATTTTCCATTGATTTTTCTCTCTTTCTTTCTTTCTTTCTTTCTTTCTTTCTTTCTTTCTTTCTTTCTTTCTTTCTTTCTTTCTTTCTTTCTTTCTTTCTTTTTTTCTGTTAATCATGACCCAAGGATATTTTCCATTGCTTTTTAGAAAGAGTGGAAGGGAGAGGGAGAGACAGAGAGAGAAATATCAATGTGAGACAGAGAGACACATCGATTGGTTGCTTCCCACAAGTGTCCCGTCCAGGGCTAGAATCAAACCTGCAACTGAGGTATGTGCCCTTAACTGGAAACAAATCTGGGACCCTTTAGTCTGAAGGCCAAAACTCTATCCATTGTGCCACACCGGCCAGGGCAAGTTCACAGATTGAAAATCCTCCCCTCCTTTCCCATGATTTCTTCTCCCAGAGGTAACTGTAGTTAACGATTTAGTGTATACCCTTCCAGATTTTTTTCCACAAGAGGCTTGCCTTCCAGCTCAGAGGACAGGCGGATACAAAGTGCTGATGCTACTGTTTTAGACTTTAGTAGACAAGTAGGATTTGAGCGATTGGGGCTGATTAAAGCCTGGTGGGATGCAGTGGCCAAACCTAGCCAGCCTCTTATTCTGAGACAATGATTTTTCCAGCAACCCTGCTCCCGTCTCATGGGCTCCGTTTGCTCATATATATTGTTTTTAATGCAGTTTTAATAGCCCAGACCCATGTTTGATTTATCTACTTTTACAACAGGCGGTGATAGACTTGTGAGCTGCGTCTGGCCTGCTGCAGGTCTTAGGTGAGCAGTCGGCAACTCCCCAGGGCTTCCTGATGAAGAGCTCCTCTTAGTTTATGAAAACCTTCCAGGTTTTTCTGGGGCGATGGACTGGTGGTGGGAGCACATAGGGAATAAATCTGTGACCCGGCAATATTTATTTTTCCCTGTCAGGATTTCCAGGAGTCTTGGGGAGAGGTATGCTTATTGGCTGCAACCCAGACCAGGTCTTAGGACCTGCTGCTAGTTAGGGACTTGTCAGTTAAAGGTCCTTCTTCTAGAAACTCTGCTGGAGTGAGGAGTACCATATTAATAGATGTGAATGCCTGTGCAGTGCCCAATACAGAGTAGATCCTTCTTTCCCCTTCACCTCTCTTCTTCAGTTAACAACCATGCTTTTTCAAGATCTTTATTAGCATCAATGACATACAACCATTATTACTACTAACAACTATTATATCATGAATTAAGTTAAATTAATTTGATGTATGATATTATTAATAGCAACAATTTATGGAGTACCTACTATGTGTCAGGCACACTTCTAGGGCATATATTGATGAACAAAATAAACATTCCTGCCCTTATGAAGCTTACAATCAGTGAGAGAAGAAAGATGTGAATAGTAGATAAACTAAGCAAATGGATTGTAGAGTATCTTGGATGTTGATAAATGTGATGGCAGAAAGAAAGGGTATAGGCAAGGGGTGAGGTGCAGGTGCGGCTTTCGATAGTGTTGCTCAGGGTGGACCCCATGAGAAGGTGAGGTTGGAGCACAACTTTGAAAGAGGTGAGGGAATTAGGGAAATTCCCAGGGGAGAGACTTTGGCCACTGTCCCCCAACAAGGGCTTATATTCTCAGTGCTTCCATCATATATGCCAAGCCCAACCCACTGTGACATTCTTAATTTTAGGATACCAAAAGTGGTTCTTCATCATGAAATGACTGGAGGGTGGAGGTGGGGGGACTCCAGGGAAATGGTGAGTTTTGATTCCCTCTGAAAAATTAAGTGACCAAATGTTGAATGATAGCACCATGTATGGCTGCCTGCCTTGGAGGTGACCAAGTGCCAAGCATGGCCAGGGAGTATGATGGGAACAGCTTGGCTCTCAGGTCTGGGGTGGCGAGTATAACCACTCACCAGTGTGAATGGGTGACCCAAAATATCTCTGTCCTCCACCCCCAGAAATTCTCTTCTGAAATTCCATTATTAGGAATACATTCTATTGGTTTCCTCTTCCAAATTGTACATAGCTCTATGAGGAGTAATACATTAAACTAAATCAAAATCACATTAGTGATTTATTAATTTTCTCTGCTAGGAGAGACTCAGGATATAGGGCTCCTGGGGATGGGGAGAGGGAGGATAGGAAAGGAAGGGGTAGATCTGGGCACTACAACAAACCAAGCAGAATTCTCTGAGTGCACCCAGCTCGGTTATATCCACTTACCCATAGAGGGCAAAGGGAAAGTCCCATCACCAACACTAATTGGTTCCTCATAAATAGAAATATAGAGCAGTTAGTTTTTGAAAAGTCAAGAGAAGTCTGCCAGTTGAGAACTGATGAGGAGAGAGTGGTGCCTTCTTTGAATCTGGTATGTTCTAGTCCCTTGCTGACTTAAAAGCTGGAATTCTACCCAATTCTGCAAGTAGAGATCTGTACTCAGGTTTTCCAAAGACTTCTCTCCCTGTCATAGTCATATATTACATTTGCTTTATTTCAGTGCCAATAGCCCAGTGCCTACCAACACAGTGGCTGCATGTAGTACATGCTCAGTGTTAGTTACATGACTGTATGCTGTTGGAGGAATAAAAATTATAACAATTTATGCTCAATTGAAATTAAGCAGATATCAAGGCTTTTGCATATAGCACTTCATATAATCCTGTTAGATATTTTAATTATGTTCTCAATTTAAACATAGAAAACATGTGTTTGGTGGTTAGGTGAACATCTAAAATCACAGCTGATAAATGGAACTTCAACCCAGTGCTAGGCTTTTGCTAGTTCCCACTAATCTTAGTGAGGCTTAGTCTTTCCATAGTAGGTTACACGAATGCACCCTTGTCCTAGATATTTGAAAATACTCTATACCCTCAGACAGTCATAAAAATGATGGGTTTGTATCTGTCCTCATGACCAATTTTTTAAAATATGACACTTAAACTGGATGACTCAAGGATTTAAAAAATAAGACAGCTAGCCAGAGGAAAAGGAGCTAGAGAGAATCTCTGACCCTGAATAACTTCCCACCCTTACCCCTACCTTCCCACCAAGTTTTATAGATATGAGACGTGTGATTACAAAATAATTTCATACACACTTTACATAACAGAAAAATAGTAAGCATTTGCTTCTGCTTTTGGGTAGTTTGTGATCTGTGATAGCATTCACTGATCAGGCTTGGCCTAGTACCATGGTTCTCAAATTTTAGTGGGTGTGGGCATTTTAGAGGTCTTCTGAAAAGTTCCGGTTTGCTGGCTATATTGGCCATTCTGTTTAGGTCTGTATTTAGAAACATCTCAAGTTGGTTCTGGTGCAAGTGGCCCAATAGACACATGTGCAGGGACCTTGGATTAGAGTCACTCAGAAAACTGTGTTCCTTTTGTGATTTGAGGCTTTAAGGACATTAACTAGGAGCTCCAAAGTCAACACTTAGTTGATTTTCACCTGAAGTCTGGCTTCGGGACACTTTCAGGGTTTACTTGCATTACTTACCTTGGTTGATGGCCAAGGTTCCTCACCACTGACTTGCCATGGTGTGTGGTTTTTTTAATTGGTTAGAATTCTAGGGCCAGGGAGAAATCTCTTCCTAAAATGCCTCCTACTTTTTATAATGATGAAAAGCACTATCTGTGTCTGAGGGTCCCTGACCTAAACGCCTCTCTGATGACTCAAAATGGTGTGAGGAGTCATCACCGATTGCCCAAATTCTGCACCTGCTTCTCTTCTTTCCTTGTTAAATATTTGCTGTCTGTCTGAATGGGAAAGGATATTTCACACCCTAAGCAAATGGGGACGGTTTTGGCTAATGCATCTTTGTACTTTTTTGAGGTTTCATTTCCTTGAGAAAGGCACTGTGGGTAGAAGTGCTGTCTCTGTCTCCTCCTAATGGGTGATTCATACTAGTGCCCCTCGGGTCAATCAGCCTGTGTTGTCTGTTCCATGGTTTTATGGAGGCTCTGTTTGCTCACCTGGAGCAGATGTGCTGGATTCCAGATGTTTTAAAGAATCTTCCTATGTGGGTCTTTATAATGTTATACAGCCGCAATAACTCTTTTAAAGGCATGTGACTTTGTAAGGAGTTCCGATTGCTTATTGCTTGGAAAAAATTTTGCAGCTCCTAATTAAGCATTTCATTTATTGCTGCCAAGGCATTTTGCTCTATAAATTGACTCTAATGAGTTGATTTAAAAAAACACAAAACTAATTCAATATAGTTTTATGTCTATACTTTGGTGATTTGTGAAATTTGCTAAATTGAGGTCCACACATGAGGCATTTAGTAAATGATTTTTAGGTGATGACAGTAAAACCATTCAGAGAAACTTATCTCAATGAAAACTATGCTTATATTTTTTATTGAGGTATAATTGGCAAATATATTAATTTCAGGTATAAAAATAATGATTCGATATTTGCACATAACAAAATGATTACCACAATAAGTCCAGTTAGTCATCACCATAAAATATGCTTATATTTATTTATTTTTAATTGAACTTTATTGTTGAAAGTATTACAGATGTTTCCCCTTGTTTTTTTTCCCCATAGACCTCTTCCACCCCACATCTGCCCTGCTAGGCCTCCACCACACCATTGTCTGTGTCCATGAAATTATGCTTATATTAAAAACAACAACAAACTTTGGGAAAGCAAAATCTAGTAGGCATAGATAGGGGTGTAGGAAATGTAGTCTTTCAAAACATTTTAAGAAAAATGTCTATCAAATAAAGAAATAGGCAAATTATATATTGACTTCTGATGTTTCCATCACTAAGTTTCAACAAATTATCAATTTATGATTAATTTTATTTCTCTATATGTCCTCTCATTATTCCTTCCCCTAATTATTTTGAAGTAAATTCTAGGCATATCAGTAATATAATTTTATATATAAATATTTTAATTTATGCTTTTAAAAGACAGTGACTATGCTAGTCAAACATAATCACAATATATAAATGAATACACAATAATCACAAAATCAACAGAAAATTATTAATAACATCAACTATCCAGTGATTATTCATGTTTTCTTAATTCTCTTAGGAATGCTCTCTTTCTCACACACTCTCCTCCATTTTTTGTTTGTTTGTATGAATCAGGTTTCAAAAAAGTCCACACAATGAGATTGGCTAAATATCTTTTCAATTTCTTTTAATCAATACATACCCTTCTCTATTTCTTTTTCTTGTGATCTTTGTTGTTTTGTAAAATAAATCGTGTGGTTTGTTCTAGAATTCCCACAGTTGTATTTTTTGGAGTCTATCCTATGATTATATTATTTAACATATGTATTATTTAAAGTAAAATAAAATCATCATGTCTTTAAACTGGTATTTCCAACTGAACTTCAATACTAAGGGTTTTACTTATTATGTTATATTTGTGTCTTCTTTTCCCTACTCTCCAAAATCCCAGATCTTAACAATAGAATGGAATTACTCATTTGTTTATTCTGTATTACTCACAAGACAATCTCAGAATAACAATACCAACACTACTACCAACACCATGATTATTGAAGATAATTTGTGGTAATTTTATTTTGTAATTATTTTTGTCTCTAGGCATGTATAGTTAAATTCAGTGTTGTGCTGGTAAATGTTTAATAATTAGTATTCTGAAAACAAAGACAGAACAATAACAAAACCAAAATAAACCAAGGCCTGATTTGTAGCATTTGCTGATTTCCATGGTATAAATACCCTCATGTAGCTGCTTTCAGGCCTGAGTGTGTGTAGTCTCCTCTCACACTGAATCAGGGCTGATTCTATGTGGCCAATAGAATATGGTGGGAGTGGCAATGTATGGCCTCCAAAGCTGAGTCATAAAAGGTATTTCAACCTTTGCTTTGGTCTCTTAGATTTCTTGCCCTGGGAAAAGCCAACCACCAGTTCTTGAGGACACTCAAGTAGCTCTGTGGAAAGAATGACTAGAGATGGAACTGAGGCCTCCAACCAATCACCAGCATTAACTTGCCAGCCATGTGAGTAAACCACCTTAGAAATGGATCCTCCAGTCCTAAACAATTGCAGCTCTGGCTGGATCTGACTGTAACCTCATGACTGACTCAAGCTTGAAGTGCTCAGATATGTCACTCCGGAATCCCAGAGCCATAGAGACATAATCAATATTGTTGTTTTACATCACCGGGTTTTAAAATCAGCACTAGATAATTCATACACAATCTGAATTACAAGTTAGTAGATAATTTTCACAATAACTGTGTGAAATGGGAATTTCCTAAAACAATAGTCATTGCTCTTTTCTGATTATAATATTAGAAAAATTGGAAAGCTCAATAAACTTGTAAGAAAAAATAGAAAGCATCTTTAACCTGCTATGAGATAGGCCATATTATCTCCATTGTACAGTTGAAAAACCCTAAATGCAGTTGTTACACAGCTACTAGTATTTGATAACAAGTCAGTTTAACTCAGCTATATTTTTTTGTATTTGGCTAATCTTCAAAAAATGCAATTAAATACTAGTGCCTTTTAAATGAAAACCTAGTGTGTAGTGAAAATATCCCTAAGCCTTGGTTTTGGCTCATCTATTTATCCACATATTAAACAAATAGTATTGAGCACCTACTATGAATTAGGCTCTGCTAGGTGCTGGGGAAAGAGAGGTGAACCTGGTTTCTCTCTCATGGAGATTATAGTATAGTGAAAAACATTGACATTGACAAAAACATTGACATTGACAAAAACATTGACATAAACATACAACAAATATAGTAGGGTTAAATAGCTGTAATGACAAGAAGTACATGCATTGAGAAAAAATGCCATAATTTAGAATAAAATTTAGATAGATGGGACAAAAAAAACACCTGGGTATTTTAGTTGAGATCTAGGAGTTAGCCAGGTGAAGACCAAAGACCAGAGTGTTCTAGGCAAAGGGGACAGCATGTGCTAGGACCCTGAGGTGGGAAATTGATTGGCATATTTATGGAACCAAAGGTAGCATCTGTAGAGACTGGTCCAGCCACTGTGGAAGACAGTATGGAGTTTCCTCAAAAAGTTAAAAATGGAACTCATATTTGACCCAGTAATCCCACTTCTGGGACTATATCCGAAGAAACCAGAACACTAATCAGAAAGGATATATACACCCCTATGTTTATAGCAGCACATTTTACAATAGCTAAGATTTGGGAATGGCCTAAATGCCCATCAGCGGATGAGTGGATTAAAAAACTGTGGTACATCTACACAATGGAATACTATGCCGCTATAAAAAAGAAGGAACTTTTACCATTTGCAACAGCATGGATGGAACTGGAGAGCATTATGCTAAGCGAAATAAGCCACATGATCTCATTCATATGTGGGATATAATGATCAACATAATTTGATGAACAAGAATAGATCCAGAGACAAATGGTGGTGGTGGTGTTGGAGGGGGGGTTAGAGAGCAACCAAAGGACTTGTATGCATGCATATTAGCATAACCAATGGACACAGACACTGGGGCAGTGGGGGCTTGCCCGGGATGGGAATGACTGGGGTGGGGGAGTCAATTGGGGAAAAAGAAGACATATGTAAAACTTTAGACAATTAAAAAAAAAGGTAGTGTCTGTAGAGAGTAATGCATCCAGGAAAGAAAGGTGTGAGGTCAAGTTGGAGAAGGGGCTGGGGCCAGTCCTCAAATCCGACTTAGAGTAGGACATGCTCTTGGGTGTGGGTTTCCTCTTAGGAGCAATGGGAAACCTCCCAGGAACTTTTCACTTTTGATTTGCATTTAAAGATCATTCTAGCTGGAGGAAGGTAGAGAAGGTAAGAGCAGAAGTGGTGATGGGGGGTGCTCTTGCTGCTCTCCAGTTGATATGATGATGACATGGTGTTGTGAGCTGGGTGGTAAGAGTGGTTTGAGATTAATAGATGAGGTTGAGACTTGGTAATAGATCGAATGTGAAGATGGAGGCATGCTATGGACATGAGCCCAAGGGTGAATCAAAGTGACATTTAGGAAGGTGAGAAAAACTGCAGCAAGAACAGACTTGGCTGGGGCATTCAGAATTCCATAGTGTTTGGGCAAGATAAAAGAATGTGGCCAGTCCTTGGGAAAGGATTTGTCTTCTATCCTGGCTCTAGTTTGACAGCAACCAGATGCTTACAGATACCATGTAACAACTGTTATCTAGATACCTTCTCATGCTTTTCTTCCACTAAAGATCATATGTTTGAGGATCTCAAACTGCAGATAAGGAAATATGTTACTAGTTAGCACAGCTCTGGCCAGACAACCTGTTAGGATTAAATGAGTCGCTGTTAACCACAGCAGAGCAATCACTTGGAGGTCTCCTTTGAAGAGTACACTCCTACACTTTTTCTTTTTGGTTTCTGCCAAGGGAGTAGGGGGCTTTATTCTTCAAAGATCATGTCTTTATGATAAAAATCTTTACTGTTTACTCCCTCTGGCACGCTGTCTCTACCTGTTTTTCCAGTAAAACATACTCGGTTATCTGGTGGAACATAGAGCGATTTCATTTCACTCTATGCACATTTTCGGTAGATAGGTGACAATTTATTCAGCTATCTTAATATTGCTTGTTTTAAAGGGATATATGTATATAGATTCCCCATTTCAGATTTAAGAATCTGATTCACCATTTATGTATCTACCAGATGTTCTTGGGGGCAGTAAGATATATCATTCTCAATATGACATCTTTGGGTAGAAATAAGTCTTAGCTATGGAAAGATAGAAAAGAAAATATAACAGAACATAATATTTAAAAAATTAAAAACCAACCCTCACAATAAAAATAGGTCTCTCATATAATTCTTTGGTTATTTAACAGTTCAAAATAAATGGCTTTCAGAGTGGTATTATTTTCTGAACACCAGCAGGAACTATTTTTTTTCCTGGAAAATTGCTCTTCCTTACTTGGCCTTCTTGCCAGTGGGATTTCTCTCAAATTGCTCGCATTTTCTCCAGTTAGCAACTTTGAGAAAGTAAGCTAATTATGTGCAGGCTTTGTGGCATAGGGGAAAGAGCACCAGTTCTTTCCTGGGAGGGAACTTCCTACCTCCGAGTCAACCACCTGGAGCTCATTTCTTTCTTTCTTTTTTTAAATTTTAATTTAATTAATTTATTTTTAAAATTTATGTTTCAATTACAACTTACATTCAATATTATTTTGTATTAATGTTTCAGGTGTACAGCATAGTGGTTAGATAATTTTGTGCTTTACAAAGTGTTCCCTTCAATATTTGCACCACCCACCTGGCACCATACATGGTTATTACAATATTATTGACTGTATTCCCTATGCTGTACTTTACTTCCCCATGACTATTTTGTAACTTAATTTGTACTTCTTAATCCCTTCACCATTTTCACACAGTTCCCCAATTCCCTTTCTTTCTGGAAATCATCAGTCTGTTCTCTGTGTCTATGAGTCTGTTTCAATTTTGTTTGTTCATTTATTTTGTTCTTTATATTCTACATGTAAGTGAAATCATCTGGTATTTGTCTTTCTCTGACTTACTTCACCAAAGAGAATACCCTCTAGGTCTATCCATGCAGTTGCAAATGGTATGATTTTATTCTTTTTTATGGCTGTGTAATATTCCATTGCATATATGTACCACTTTTATCATCTACTGATGGGCATTTGGGTTGATTCCATAGCTTGCCCATTGTAAATAATGCTGCAGTGAACATGGGGGTGCATATATTATTTTGAATTACTGTTTTGGGTTTCTTTGGATATATATCCAGAAGTGGAATTGCTAGATCATAAGGCAGTTATACTTTTTATTTTTCGAGGAACCTCTACACTATTTTCTATAGTGGTTCTAACAATCTGCATTCCCACCAACAGTGCATGAGGGTTCCCTTTTCTCCAATCCTCATCAACACTTATTTGTTGATTTATTGATGATAGCCATTCTGACAAGTGTGAGGTAGTATCTCATTTGCATTTCTCTGATGATTAGTGATGTTGAACATTTTTTCATATGTCTATTGGCCACCTGTATGTCTTCTTTGGAGAAGTGTCTGTTCAGGTTTTCTGTCCATTTTATAATTGGATTGTTTGTTTTCTTGGTGCTGAGTTGTATAAGTTCTTTATAAATTTTGGATATTAACCCCTTATCAGATGTATCACTGGTGAATATCTTCTTCCATTCAGTAGGTTGTCTTTTCATTTTGTTGATAGTTTCCTTTGCTGCGTAAAAACTTTTTAGGTTGATGTAGTCCCATTTGTCTATTTTTCTTTTGTTTTTCTTACCCAAGGAAATTTATCAGAAAAAAATATGGCTAAAAGAAATGTCAGAGATTTTACTGCCTATGTTTTCTTCTCTGAATTTTATGGTTTTGAGTTACTTTTAAGTCTTTAGTCCATTTTGAGTTTTATTCTTATATATAGCATAAGGTGGTCTTGTTTTATTACTTTATATGAATCTGTCCAATTTTTCTAATACCATTTGTTGAATAGACTGTCTTTAACCCATTGTATGTTCTTCCCTCCTTTGTCAAATATTAATTGACTATATAGGTGTGGGTTTATTTCTGGGTGGAGCCCATTTCTTTATGGAGAATTAAAACACTATGGGTGATACTTTCCTAGGTGGGTTTGTGTGAGGATTAATAAGCTGGATATGATTTCAGAAACCAGCAAGGTAAGGTTTTTTCTGATCCCTACTGCTCACTGGAAGGTTTCCTTCAGTAGCCCCTCACCTCATCCCCACTGTCTTTGCTTTGGCAAAGACCATCTTCCTCTCTGCCCTGGATGGTTGAACTGACTTCCCAACTGCAGCCTTGTCCTCCTCCAGTCTCTCCTCCACCATGTTGCTGTTGCAATCTTTCCCAAAATGCAAACCTCATGAGGCTGTGGCACTAAACAGAACAGTCCAGGGTGTAGGAAGTGGTTTTTAGAGCTCCCGCAGATGCTCCCTCCTCCATTCGGCTGTCACTCTCCAGTTAGACTGACTCCTTTTATACCATTTTGTAATTACTTGTGAAACCCAAGTGTTCCAGGCTTTGGTAGTCTGAAGAAGAATGAACAATCTTCAGCACAGTGTCCCATCTATAGCGTTCCTCTGCCCCCTCTGTTTGCATAGGAGCCTCCTTGCGAAGCTTCTCTTTTGGAAGAATTTCTGGGAGTCCCAAGAGGGCAGCTCATAGGTAGGTCCATAGGCCTTGCTCCCTTTTGCTATTGTGGCCAGCGAGGCAGCTGGTGACTGATTCACTCTCCTTCCGAAGCTTCAGTTTGAACCATCATGGGGGTTGGCTGCCATCATGCCCACCGGGGAGCGATGTGAGAGACCTGCAGTGAGCCATGCTGCTTCCACTGCACCCTCTAGCTGAGGTACAGATCCCTGCCTGGTCTCCCTTGGTGCCTTTTTGAGTAAGAAGACCGTTCCTTCCCTTTGTGAGTGTTTATTGAGGGGCTAGAAGCCTCAGGGAGTTACAGAGG
The DNA here is from genome assembly GCF_000147115.1 of Myotis lucifugus. Lineage (NCBI taxonomy): Eukaryota > Metazoa > Chordata > Mammalia > Chiroptera > Vespertilionidae > Myotis > Myotis lucifugus. The sequence continues at coordinate 16,293,782 of NW_005871051.1, read as the reverse complement.
CAGTAATGACTATGTTGCCTGTTCAGACTCTGCTTATCTCCTCAGATTCAATGTCATGGATCTGGGTTGCGGTACTGTCAAGTAAAAGCTATATTGATGGTTCCCCTAAGTGGAGTGATATGAAATGGTTAACATGAATATAGCAGTCTTGGCTTGTCTGAAATATATATTTCCAGGAACCGGAGGAGGTGTGGAACCTGCTGAGTGTCATTTTCACATGTATACTTGTTTTTAAATCCCAGGGACTGTGAGAGTAGGCATCCTAGAATTTCCAGAAGTCACAGTCTAGACTAGAGATAAGACACTCTCATCTCTCTGGACAGTCTTCTTCCTTTTGTCCTCACCAGGGGAGGAACTTGTTTTACAGCTCTGAAGTCTCTGGGGACATGATTCTGCCTGGTGGAAAAGAAGAATTCCTTAGATGAGAGAAAAAAGAAAGGATGAATATGTCAGATGAAGAATTAGGGATGTGTCTGAAAATTTCTGGCATAGATGGAAAAGTCCCAATATGTTTCTGTCGTTATACAGCCAAAAATTATGTTAACTACATGAGTGATGTGACTTGACTGGGAAAAAGCAACCTGAGAATATTTTAAGATTTCTTGGCCATGTAATTATATATCCAGAAGGTACGATATCCAGCAAAGTGATAAATTAAAAATTATAATCAGCGTTCTTAAGCATATAATTAGCATACTGAACATTGACAGTTCAGACCCTAATTAATTACATAACCTGCTAACAGTAGGAGTCCTGATTTTTATAGTTGCCTAGGAGTCATACTCCCCAGTGAAGAAAAGTATTAACTAATCATGTAACATTTCTCTTCCACATCTCTGGGAGCAAGAAATCCACACTATTCATTGTCGCTCTTAGGTCTGGGTAGGGAAGTGAGCCTAGGGAGCGGAGAAGATAATTTGGTTGCTCTGTCAAATGATAAATTAAATATGTTCATCATCACAGTTTCCTTCTGTATCTGAAATAATTTCACATGTGACTCTTTAGAGCATTATGGATAACCTCTATAATACTCAGACTCTTCCTTAGAGCACCAAAACCAGAAATCTTTCTTTCCCCAATGTCATGATCTATTATTTAGAAGTAATTTTGCCTTATAGCCAAGGGTAATCTCATCACCAAGCAATGCTTCTATTTATATGTCTGTCTCTCAGAGCCTGTCTGTATCTTGAAGAAATCCCCGATGCAGGAGGCAGGATATAAAATTGAATACCATCATGTAATATCCCCAAAGGGACTTGTTTAGTATTTTCTTATCCAGTTACCCATGGCTACAGGGAAAGATTTTTCAAAATTCAATACAAATTATGTTAGCTTGTTTTTCTTCTTGACACCCTTAAGTCTTCTTTGATCACAGAAGATTTTAGAGAAAAGGAAAAAAATTCCTTTAGATCTCTCAATGTCAAGGGGCACCCAAATAGTTACTCCATTGCCCTTGCACAGAGCTGTTAATTGTGTGGAAGGACAAAGCTATCTCAGAGTAAGCATTCTGGGACCTCAATAAAAGCTGTTTGCTCTGCTCAGTGTCAGAGGGACCTTGGGCATGAGCCAAGGGGAATTAATTATTGAAGGACTTTACTTTGAGGTAGTTTTCTCTAAAAGACAATTCCTTTGGTCATATCCCCTATCAAGCATCCATTAATCAACAGATCTTTAATAATTGAGAAACTATTATGTTTTGTGTACTTTCATTTCTTCTATAAAAATAGGATTAATCAAAAGCTTTGCCTTCATTGGGTTCATAAATTACAGTCACTCCATAAGGAGCCAGAGACTCCAGAATTTGAAGGAAAGCATAGAAAATGGCATGCTCATGGTTCATCGGGCTATGGAATTCCCCACATCTCATGGAGGACGTTAAAATGCAGTTAATGTAAGAGAATATGTACTGTAATTCATTTTACTTTCCCTGAAGTAATTTTCTAACAGAGTAGAAAGAGAAGACCAAAAAGTGAGGCCTATTTGTGTTTATCCTTCTGTCCAGCACCCCTAGAAAGGTAAGCTGCTGGTGAAGCAGATGTAGTCAACCCCACTGACCCAGGCTGAGGGAAATTTGTCACGGCACCCTCTAATTTTTTTGGCTTTGATTCTGTGTTCACCACACAATCTTAAGAATGTATAATTTGTTTTTTAAGGGTCAGGAGGACCATGGATCCTCCAAAATTAGGATCTGCCAAAATTAGGAACCCCTCTCCTGCCTGTCTTAGAGCATACTTTGATTCTTTCACCATAAGGTGAAAATTTTAGTACATAAGGAGACAGAAATTGATTGAAAGGATGCATTACCCATGATATTTTCAACCCTTTATCCAAAGGTTGTCCTAGTGTCCTAAGTGTCTGAAATTCTGAACTGTAATGGCTCCACTTGTGTTTGCAGGTAGACAGCCAAGGGGATTCCCAGAGCCAACAGCCAAACCTGTGTAGGGCAGTTCTGACCTAGAGTTCTGGAAAATGGAAGAGGGGTCCTGACTCTTTTTCAGATCTTTCTCTGCAGAAGTGCTTGCAGCCTGTCCATTTCTACTCTCACCAAGCCCCACCTATTGTAAGGCTGCAGTCAAACTCACCCAGACAGAGTCCATTAAAACTTGAACCAAATGGTAAATATTTTCCAAAATATTCTAGGAATAGGATATTTAAATAAAGGCAATTCAGACATGAATTTGTATGTTATTCATCTTTCTTCTGGTCAAACATGTAGATATCTAGTGGGAAAGGACTGTGTAATTGTAGATCTACTTGGCTTCAGAATAATGGTTACAATATTAATATTCCTTGATCCCAGGAGAATGCACAATCTTTATTGGCTGGTGTGAAGGGAGAATCTTTATAGTTCTTCATTTGGAGGAACCCTCCAAATATTTAGAGAAAAGACAAAAGAATCTTAGCCACTAGGAGAATACATTCCTCTTTGATGTTGACTATATTGTCAAAAGGGTTTGTAAAATATCTCTTGTGGTTTGTAAAATATCTTTGTGCTCCACCATGGGCGACCCTAGTGTGACCTGATCAAAACCCACATCTTCAAACAGCAAAGCTGGAGACCAAACAAACCAAGGACCTATTGGAAATGTCATCAAGCTATAGAGATCTCATGAGGCCTAGCCTGGGCAGCTGGTCTGCAGTGCACACATCTGTCCCTATGTGTCTCCTGTCATCTTTTGTCTCCATCCTCTTTCCATGTTACTAATGACAACACAGTATCTTGAGAAATATAAAAATAAATGTGAAATATGAACAATGCAAAACTATAATTGCTGATTATCTTACTCTGCTGCTTAAAACATTCTATCATTTCTATTAGTAGTTTCATCAAAGTTTCTCATGGCAGAGGGCAGAGAATGTAGCAAGAACAGCCTGAATCAATCAAGAACTTTATTTGAAATCTTATTTTTTAATGTTAAAAATCATGCAAATTTTGTATTTTACTGCAGAATAGTACCATGTTTATTTTAATCTAAAAAGCCTGTCCTTCTCCTGATATTTTCATATAAAATTTATGTTCCAGAAAAAGGAGCCCCATTCATTTGTATTATTCTATAAACTCTAGCCAACCACATGTGCTCCAGTGGGTGGACATACGTTAGTTTGAAAAGCATGAGCTTCCACAATGAAATCCAAGCTCTGTAGCCTGGCATGCAAAGCACTGAGTCATCTCCTTGCCTGCTGCTCCAATCTTGTTCCTTTTTTGACACTCTAGTCTTTAGACTCCCTGAAGTTTTTGGCATAGTTTCTAATACACCTTTGGCCTCTACACAAGTTGTTCCTTTTCAATCATTTATGCTAATGAGTTGGTGGACCCCTAGAATGCTTCAGGAAAGGGGCTGGTTGCCAGAGGAACCAACCATGTGATTAGAGGGTTGGAAGTTTTCAATCCAACCATCCTCTGATGTCCAGGGAAGGGAGAGAGGCTGGAGACTGAGCCAATCACCAACGGCTAATGATTTAATCAACAATGCCCAGCTAATGGAACCTCCATAAAAACACGAAACAATGAGGTGCCTGGAATGTATCTTATCCCACCTGCTTTACTTCTCTTTGCCCACCTAAGAAGCTCCTATTCATCCTTCCATGCCCAGCTCATTAGTCTTTCTCCTCTCTGAAGTACTCCTTGATTTTCCCAAGCAGAGTTTATTACAGTTTCTTTTGGGAAAATATAAACTGTGTATTTCAAAGCCTTCCAGTTTTCTGAGGATAATATTTTCCATTAGTAGCCAAATACATTGGCTTGGTCCCCAATCCACATATAATACAAGGTCCTGTGATCTTCCCAACATTTCCAACATTCTCAGGGAGGCTTATAACTTTCTGCTTTTTGAATTCTCAGTTATCCAACTTGCTTCTCTGCTTCTACCTAGGTGAGGACCAGCTCCTTCTATATCTTTCCAAAGCACCACTAACAACAACAAAAATGTTGTATGGAAAAGAGATTTGCTGAAGTTTCCAGTATAAGAGAGGGGAATCACCAAACAATATACAACAGTGAAACACCTAAAATGAAATATTTGGTGTTTTAGATTCTTGGCCAGCCCCCTGTGGGTAGCCTCTCACTGGCCATCTCTATCCCCAGGTGTCACCTGCTGCTGTGTTGCAAGGGACTGTTCTTTTTTTTTCTTGCCCTTTTCTCTGAGTCTCCAGAGTCCTTCCAACCGCCTTCCTCCAAAACTGCAGAGGGACAATCCCCACATCCTGTTACTGTATATTGTGGAACAATTTAGTGCCTTCCTTGTCTTATTTCCTTTTCATTTACATTAGTTTAGAGGGGCCTCTCCTTTCACAAACAAAGTGGCTGTTCTAATTAAAAGAGAACAATTTTCTTCCTAAGTGCACTCTAACATTTTAGAGCAGCAGTTCTCAACCTGTGGGTCACGACCCCTTTGGCGGTCAAACGACCCTTTCACAGGGGTCGCCTAAGACCATCCTGCATATCAGATATTTACATTACGATTCATAACAGTAGCAATATTACAGTTCTGAAGTAGCAATGAAAATAATTTTATGGTTGGGTCACAACATGAGGAACTGTATTTAAAGGGCCAGAAGGTTGAGAACCACTGTTTTAGAGGAAGAGGCCCAACTGTAGTCAGCTCTATGGTGGAGGCTGCCCAGATGGTACTGCAGGAATGAAGAATTCATTCCCTGAGCTGCTGCAAGGGGCAGAAAGCTCTCAGCTGTCACGTCTCTTAGGGATTGCCTCAGCTGAAGAGAGCCACCTTGCTCAAGGTCACATCCTCTTCCTGGAGTAGCCTATATCCAATGACCAGTTGAAGCACCACCTCACCCCAACTCGGACAATTCTGAGGGGCCATCCAAATTTAGAGCTTCCCATGGGGTTGGCTTGGCATTTGCTGAGGTTGTATCCCAGCTCAACTTTTGCCCCATCGCTTCCTTTACCTCCTTCCTTGGGGGTTGATCCCCAACCACTCTGCTTCTGCATCCTCAATTTCTTGCAGTGTGGGCAAGAACACTCTCCTCCCTGAAACATGGCAGGTTGCTTCATGAAAGCCAGCGAAAGAGATAGTCTACAGGTAAAAGGCAGGTCACAATATTCTGTAACCTTATCACAGGAATGACAGTTCATCAACATTGCCTCATTCTACTGGTTACAAGCAAATTACTCAAGGGGAGGCGATTACTTGGGAAATACCAAGAAGCAGGGATCTCTGGGGTCATCTTAGAGACTGCCTGCCTCAGCACGCCACTAGTGAGAAGCAAAGTATATTTAAGGATGTTATGAAGTAGACAAAAGCTTCCCTTTACTAGCTACTTTGGGAACTGTAATGGTGTAGGCGTGTTTAGTGGCGAAGTCTCTTCTAAATAAAATAAAATTTCACTAATTAATGCACTGCTTTCTTCTTCAAACATCCCCAAAACTTCCTAATCTAATCTTCAGAATCTTTGAAGCCATTATTGGATGCTTTCAAACGTTTGCCAGATAGTTTCCTGTCTTTTATGCCCCTACATAAAATCTCTCTTCTAGATCATTAAAGAGAAAGAAAGCTCTGCAGAAAGGCCACTGTGAATTTGTGTACTTTTCTTTGAATCGTGGGCAATGGCTGGTGTTTATGAAGGTAAATAAAGCAGTGTCTGAGATCTTATGAACAAGATCCAGCCTTCAGCTAAGCTAAGCAGATTGCATTCCATCTGCAGTTCTCAGCAGGGTGTATCTGTTGACAACTGAAGAAAAGAGTTCTTTATTTTGAAAACATGTGGAGGTTAAAAAACTCATATGGAAGAGGAAAGGAGAGAAAAAAAGACAGTGTGAGTTGAGTTGACAAGTTAGTGGAAATTTACAAAAATGTGTAACAAAGCTCACTTTAAGCTTCCTAATTGCCAGCTGTAGGCCTGATAAATGTGGCATGGGTCCTAATTTCCATGTTGTGAGATTTTCTCTACAGTTGTCTTGATTGCCTTGTTGCAATATGAGTGCATTAAAAAAGAGTTGAGTTCTCTGATTATTTTTCTCTTGAAAATTCTTAATAAAATTAGAGTATTCTCCCTTCTATCTATCTGTAGGTGAGGAGGAGAAAGTTTACAAATAGATTAAGTGGCAAGACTTGAAGTATCACAAATGCCTCTCCTACTACACAATGTCTGCTATTTCCTATATCACAAAAAATTTAGTGTCATTTTTTTTATTTTCTAATTTAAATCACAGCTAGCAAGTAGAAGAAACCAGGTGAGACCTGAGTTAGCACAACAAGTTAGTGGGTAGCTAAGAACCAGATAGAAGACATGCTCCTGGAAGAATGGTTCAGTGCTAAAAGAGAGTGGAAACCCAAAGGGAAAACAAGTGTGCCCAGGATAAACTTTAATCACATCCAAGTTTGTCTAAGATTGATTCTGGTAGAGGACAATTTTTCAAAATGGTTGTACTTTGGAGGTATGCTTTGTCTTCTGAACCTAGATAACTAATAGATTATTTTAAAGGGCATTCATTAAATTGTCCTAAATATAAAAGTAATATATGCACAGTGTAGAAAACTTAAATGTTCATGGAGCTGAGAGTTTGATGTAGATAAGATTTTAGTTTCTCTTTTATTGAGATAACTACCCTTTGGAGAGCCCCCATTTTTCATTGCTGGAGGTGGTGGGATTAATAATTCACGGCTAGAGCAACTTTGATTTGGTTTCTTTATCAGAATGAGTGTAAGGCAAGTATTTACCTAGAGTTTTAACAAAGATTTGAAGTCTCTATGGATCTGACTATAGATACTGCAATTAGAGATATTAAGTATTTAATTTAGTACTATGAACTGGATGTATTTTGAGGTGGACAGTAATATGCTTGATGCTGTCCAACAGATTTTGAGAAACATACTATTGACTATTGTGACTTTTGTCTACTGAAAGAAATGAATCATCCATCCCACTGCCATCATCCTGGGGCTTGCAATGAGAGTACCTCAGATACTATTCACCTATGATTGAGGCTGAAACATTTATAAGGCTCAGGAGGAGACACCTAGAGATTTTGGTTATGAGGGGTAAACTAGGCTTGTCTCGTGGAGAAGACAATTAAGACTCCAAGATAGGGAATTTAGGAGTAGGGTCAAGTAGTGAGTAGCCACTTCTTGTATCAGTAAAAGTCACTCTTCAAACTCTATTTTTGTTATTCCTCAAGCACTTGTAAAGTTTTATTTAACGCCCATTCTGGTCTTAACTCCTCTTGGATTAGAGAGGTAAGGAGCTGAAAACATGCTTGGAGTGAAAAGGTGAAGGGTAGAGAACCTGATTCAGAGCAGCCACTAATGTGAGGGGTCAGAGTGACCTGGGAGATGGGGACTATGGGGTGCCTCTTTCCTCACCCTTGAAACTGGGTATTATCAAGCTTTCTAATATTTGCTCATTGGACTGGTACAAAATAACATTTTACTATTTTTTTGACATACATTTCTTTAATTATTTATGAGGTTGTACAACTGAATACCTTTTCAAATAATTGATTGGCTATTTATATTTTCTGTAAACTTTTTTTATTTGGGTATACTTGTTTAAAAGGTAATTATTTGGATACTTAGAGTTACTTATAAGTGGGTCACCAATTGGATTAATGAATTATATTCCAAAAAAGTTATTGTTAAGCCAGCTTTTTTGGATCCTAGAATTCATTTTTCCATGTAAGCAAATAACAACTAGGCCTCCTAGCTAGTTCGTGCCCCATAATGCTTCAAGTAGGATATTGTTCTTCAAAGTGAGCCATCAGGGATCATTTCCCCCATGAAATTTCTCAGACAGAAATGAATGTTTCATCCACTTAATTGTCATGGTCCTTATTGTCTTCATTACTTCTTGACACCAACACACCATACTATATAATAGTGATTTGTGTTCAAGACTATCTCTTTCCTGCCACAGATTTAGCTTGAGTTCACCAACTCAAATGAGTATAAAGGGACAAGCAGATCATATAAATGTTTGAAAGTTGACCAAGAGGGGCACGTAATAGGCAGGGGTGGGGACTAAGGGGTAACTTGAGAACCTGTCAGAAGGGGCATAGATAGCAGCTGCTTGGGAAAATGAACCCAGTACTGCCAGATGTTGATTTTTAAGATGAGTGTAGACATCCTGACCTTTATGGGAAATCTCCCATTTTTTATAAGTGGGTGTATTGTTCAGCCCTGGCAGGGAGTACTGGTACATGGCACATTCAAACTGGGTGATTGACAGATAAATAAATTGTTTAAAAGGTGTGAGCAAGGTTTCCCTCACCCATCAAGGAATGGAGAAACACCTTGGGGATGGAAACTGCTATAGGAGAGGGCTGAGCGCACTGTGTGACAGCAGATGGTCTTGGCTAGAGAGAATTAGCTAATTCATAATAGGGAAAAAACTGAAGATATAAGTACCTCCATCTCTTTCCATTATCCTCTGTTCAGCCCCCAAAAGTCAGCTCCTAGACAAGAAAGTGGGACAAAACAGAGGGAGAGTGGATCTTGAAGATCAAATGAAAAAACAGCTTAGATAGCTATTAATTCAGATGAAATAAAATGAAAACAAATATGGAGGAGGAAAACAACATGTGCTACAGGGTGTCACTGGGGGACTTCTGGGTAAGGATTTTGAAACATTGGTACATCTTTCTATTTCTATCATTTTATCCTAGTAGTATGTGTATACAAGATGCTTAATAACCGGGTGAATAAAAGTGATTTGAAAACTGAATTTAACATGGCTGGAAAATACATTTTACATCCTCCCAATGATAAAAAATAGTTTCTCTTCTGGATTTTTTTCTTCCCCCAAAAGAATAACTATAACATTATTATTAGGGAGCTTATGGTCTAAATTTCTCAAATGTTGTATTCTAATTTATTGTATATTATCTATTGCTACATAAAAAACATACTCAACATTTAGTGGCTTAAAACAGCAAACATTTATTATCTCAGAGATTCTGAGGGTCAGGAAACCAGGATGGCTTAGCCTGGGTGGTTCTGGCTCAGGGTCTGCGTTGCATGATCTGAAGCCTTGGCTGGTGCGGGAGGATTCATTTCCAAGAAGGCTAACTCATGTGGCTGTTCACTGGAAGTCTCAGCTTCTGCCAGTGGCTTCCCCATGGGGTTTCCTGAATGTCCTCAAGACATGGCAGCTGGCTTCTCCCAGAGGGAGTGTTCCATGGGAGGCAGAGACTGAGAGGGCAACCAAGATGGAAGCTGCAATGTCATTTAGAACCTAATCTGGGAAGTGACCTACCATCACTTCTGCTGTATTCCACTGGCCACACAGACCAACTTGGTACAATGTGGGAGGAGACCAACCAATGATGTGACTACCAGGATACAGGAATCACAGGGGGCATTTAAAGACTGGTTAGCACACTTATTCTGCCTTACTTTCACACAATGTCTTATTTCCATATATTCTTGTGATCTGGAGTATCTTTTTTCCCCCTAACACGCAAGAGAGCTGCCATTTAATTAATGTTTGCAGGCAATGCCAATGAGTTTTAACAAGGGAGTTTTGGGTCTCCACTGTTTGATGACTCTTGTATCCTAAGTGTCAGCTTCACTTTCTATCCTGAGTCTTGGCATATGGATAACTAAGAAAAGAGAGAAAATGGTCCCAGGTGGGAAAGATCCAAAAGAGGGAAGTCAGCTCTTCCCATTGTTGGTCCGAGTCTATCAACTTCAAGAGAAATCTTTTTACTTGTACTTCTTGTACTTCTTCTACCTTGCGATTGGATAGGTCTAGATCACCTCAAAGTCACTGGGGTTCTAGATTTCCTCCCCACACCCCCACTATGAGAATGTGAGTGAGGAGATGGGGCTCTGAAGAATTGGGATTCTCTCTCATTATCTGTAAAAAGTTAGGGCTGCATTTGGCTCCAAGACACCAGAAATCCCCAGTGATAAGAAGATGGTAAAATGCTCTAGGTCTAGATCTTACATTTCCCAGTCTCCCACTCCTGACTTGATCTGCTTTAGACATGGGTTGTCATAGATGGGCAAACTACTCTTTGTCTACAAGATCTTAATTTTATATTTTTTCCTAAGTAACGCATCAGTTCCAGCTAAACTGAAGGCAGCTTTTCATATTTATTAAATTCCTTTTCTGGTTAGAAAACTGGAATGATTCAACTGTCTCACATGATTTCTCTTGCTATTGTCTATGTTTTGAGAAAACTACATAAGCCCCAAGGAATTTCAAGATTTCCAGAACCAAGTGATAGGTGTTCCAAATGAGATATGAGCATTTACAAAGAATGTTGCTAGGGAGCTATTTACAAATAAAGGCATTTTTCCAACTGAAAAGAATTGAAAAGCAAATGTTATCATTAAATGACAGATAGTCAGGGATACTACCTTTACCACATAAAAATTTATTACTTGATCTCATTTTTTATAGTGCAGATAATGGTTGCTTGAAGACGAAGGAAGATGTGTCAAGGGACTTTTATGAGGGGGGAAAAAAGTAAGACCGCATGTTGGTTTGAAATGATGACCGAACAATGATTTCATTTTACTGTAGTCCAGCAATAAATCTGTAACTCTTCTCTCACCAGTGACACTAGAAACTGTAGGGAATCCAGGCCAGCTAGTTCCAGACCCTAATAATTCATGCTGGGAAATGAATTGCCTAGGTGTACTGGACCCAGAAAGTCTGGTAAGGCCGGTTTTTGCATAAGTTGGCTATTAATCTTGACCACTCTTGCTTATAGTTCATCACATTAGGGGCTACAGTGGGTAGTGCTGAGTTCTGTGACATGTCTAGGAATAGTTAGCTTAGTATGTTGTAGAGCATGAGAAAACACCCACTAGGATGCTCACATTCTTTTTAGGCAAAAATAAAATTAAGAAAACAATTGCAGGAAATAAAGAGATGCAATTGGTGTTATGACATGAACTCATCGCCTGGCTTCACCACCCACTAACTGTCACTTTATCTCATTGAACCTTAGTGTCTCCATCTATAAAACGAGGCAACCAAGTTAGAACAACGGTTACTGGTTTTTCCATCACCAAGAACCCATTTTATATTTCCTCTACAAACTTCATGTTTTGAGAGATTTTATCTAGATTTTGACATTTATATTGCAGTAATTCATTTGTTTCACTTTTTATTGTGTTTTCATTTCAAAGTTATTCAAATTTTGAGCAACAATGTATTTATGCAATGATCTATAAAGACATTATGAAATCATATAGTCAAAACCATGGCTGAGATGCTCATAAGGTGTTCATTGTAGGCAGAATAATAGTACTGTAAATAAGCATCTCACAATAATATTTACTGCTGTGTTTGACTAAGTGTAATAAATTACCTTCTATACAGATCCTTGGCACTTAGGTAACAAAAACAACAACAACAAAAAGAAAACAAAAAGAAAAAAAAGAAAAAAGAGGGAATGGTACTGGGTGAGTAGGATCTAAACGAGAAATATCAGATTTAAAGTTCAAGGTCATATGTCCACAGTCATGCTTATGGTCCCTTTCTTTACTGTGATTACTTTGTGTATGGATTTAGTAACAACATCTGCTCTGCCTCTGATAAATTCAGCATTCTTCTGAAGACATAGAAGCCAACAAGAATGGCAAGTAGAAGATGGCTGATATTACCATACTGAGTTGATCTACTTCCAGTCGAAAGCAAAGACATATGCATGTGTGGCTTTACCAGAAGTATTTGTATGCTTCCACAGGTTATGAATTTTGGTTGGAAATATTATAAAACCTCTAAATATATAGCAAAGTTTCATAATACTAGAATTCTTGGGCAACAGTGGTTGTACTGCCCTCTCATTCACTCTGTTGTGTTGTGGATAGATGGAATTTGGGGTTGGCTGGCTGAAGCAAAGTGCTAACCATATCAGAGGCTTTATTCTGTTTATAGCCATGGGTTTCTCTGTTAATCTCTGCCAGACTTCTGACTCAGGCCTGCTACTTGTCACGGGAAAGTCATTTAGAGTTCCTTGGCCTACCTTGATTACCGACTCTGGCAGGAATTTTAAAGAGAGATTTTCTCTTCGTGTCTTTGAAAGCAAAAGCTCTGTGTTTCTACTGCTCCGAACACACACCTTCTCTCTGTTTCCTCTGTTTTCACCAGGTGGGAGTCTAGCCGAGTGAGTTTATGCATCAGAGAATTAGATTTTCAGTCAAGATAGTAGCCAGAAGAGGCATTATTAGCTTTGCAAACTGGGTGTCCATGGTAGTCAGAAAAATAGGTCCCCAAAGATGTCCATGTCCTAATTCCCGGAACCTATAACTATGTTTTGTTACATGGCAAAGAGAAGTTAAGGTTACCGATGGAATTAAGGTTGCTAATCAGCTGACCTTAAAACAGGGAGATTGTCCTGGATTATCTGGGTGGGCCCAGTGTAACCCCAAGGGTCCTTATAAGTGAAAAGCAGGAGTCGAAGAAGGAGAAGATAGGACAATGGAAGCAGACGTTGGAGTGATGCAATTGCTGCCTTAGAAGATGGAAGGAGGCTAAGAGCCAAGGAATGTGGGCAGCCTCTAGAAAAAGATAGAACACAGATTGTCCCCTGGAGCCCGCAGAAAGGAATGAAGCTCTGCCAACACCTTAGCTCCATGAGACCCATTTCAGACTTCAGACCTTCAGGACTACAAGATAATTAATGTGTGTTGTTTTAAACCGCTAAGTTTGTGGTAATTTATTACAGCACCAATGGGAAACGAATGCAGCATCCAATAAAATTCACAAGTGCAATATCCCAGTATAAGCTTCACAACTCTGCCCTTCTCTCCTGTGGGCTCTCTCAGGGCCCCTTCCCATTTGGAGCACCTCAGAGGAGGGGCGTGGGATCCACACTGGAAGGAGAAGGTATCTTTGCTCCAACCAGGCAGAAGTAATTACTTCTTTAACCCTTAGATGTGATAACTCATTATATTTAACCCGTTGTCTCTTAACCAATTGTTGATGTATAGTTGTATGAATTGTTTAATAATAATTTGGTATAAAAATGATGATCTCTTTAGTTTTATGTACCAAGTTAAAATCCAGCTTGGTTTCTATTCCTGGGAGCTTTGTGAGAGGTCAGTAATTATTATTTTGGGCGTCAGGGGATGGAGGCGAAGAGAAACTTGGGGATTATATGGTCCAGGAAAATGGGGGGTGGCCTTGGTCATTTCTCAGGTGTGGTGCTCAAGGGCAGGTGACTCTGTCAACAACTCTATCCTTCCATGCTGTACTCAGGCGCAGAAACCTTTGCTGAGGTTTAAAGACATAGCACATGGAGTTGCTTGTCATTTCAGTCATTGATACACCTGTCTCCATCTAAGAGCCTAGAACCCCAGATGCCCTGCCCTGAGCAGGCTCTGGTCTCACTATACCAGTAAATTGGATCCTTCCATTCTCCTTCCCTGTCTCAGGGGACCCAAGCATGCTCAGGGCATTTGGCCATTTCCATCTTCACACTCCTGCTCTTGGGTGGGCACTTAATTTCCTCAATGCACTTAGACTTGGGTGGAAAGCAAGCCCTGTGGGCCATATTCGTCCTCATGGCCTCTTGTTTTCCTTCACTGTGCACAAGTAAAGAGTTTAAAATCGGAATTAATTGCTATTATTTACAAATGATGATTTGAATATGTCCAGTTTTTATTGAAAATTCAGCATGTCTGGCAAGGTGGGATCTTTATTCTTCTAAGTAATGGCTGGCATTTGCTTTCTACGTCTCTCCATTCTGCACCTCTTTCTGCTATGTCCTCATTACTGAGGACAAGGTCAGTATTTACGTGTCATTTTATGTCAGGTTCACTTTACTCATTTACATAATCTTTCTGACCTTTATAGATCTGAGAGCTTGTATGTAAGTCCTGGCCTAGATTTTCCAAACACCTGGCAACCTGTTGTGTTTTTTTTATTGAAGCTCAGAAATACAAAAATACTTCTATTATCTCTACAGGGTATACAGAAAGCTTACAGCTTGTAAACAAAGACCTGGCTTTTAGTCTGGCGAGAAATAGGCGACAGAAATAGGGGAAGCTGGATTGCTTTGCACAGTCTCAAGTAGCCAAAACAAAGCACAGGATACTTTCTCAGCGGGTCACCATGCTACATGAAGTTATCAATAAGTCATCTCGCCAGAATGTGACTTCTGTGATGGAGGGATAATATCTAACCCAATGCATAGCTTATTGAAACACTGTCAGCAAGTTATTGGTTGAGTGAATGGAGAGAGTGACTGATGGTAGCTTTCTGCCACTATATGGTGAAGAAGTAAGGTGTGGGCTTCTTGCCTCTATAAATGCTGTAAAAACAGAGACAGTGTTTGTCTTTATCATCAATTCCAGTTAATCAATTCTTACTTTGCCTGAAATTGTCCTGTTTGAGACCCCTTTCTAGATTCTTCCCCACTTGTCACCAAAAGCTATAAATCAGGCTGGCAAAGGATAGTGGAGAGCTTCCACAATTAGCTGGATAATTAAGGCAAAGACCTTAGTGGAAGAAATGGGACCAACACTGTAGGAGAGAAGTGCCTGATCTTTGGTGTGTGAACCATAAAACATGGAGTGATGGATCTGGGAGGGAACTCAATCACTGTCCAACCCACCTGTCACTTGAAGATGAACACAAGCCTGGAGAAGGTCAGTGCTTCAACAAAGGTCATTCATCTAATTAGTGGAAGCTCTGGTTTTAGAAACTAGTATTCTTAGGTCCCCTGATTTCCTACCAGGTGCTCTTCTCACTGTCTCAGTTTTTTTTTGGTTGAGGATTATATTTGTAAATTAGTCCTTTTTTTCCCTAGATTTCCAAATTAATTTTCTTAGAATTAAACCAATTATTCTTCTATAAATTTCTCAAGAATAAGTTATTTCAAACTTTTAAAAAAAGGAATAACTATTCATAAAATTCCCATATCTTAGGTGTTTAGTTTGATGATTTTTGACAATTGCACACAGATGTGTAACCAACGCCCTAAACAAGATAAAGAACATTTTAATCATTCCAAGAAGTTTCCCCTGGCCCTTTCCAGTCAATTTGTCCTACCCCCAATTGTCATAGATTAGTTTAGTCTCTTTCTATATTTCATATAAATGGAATCATATATAGTATGTACTTTTTTTGTGCTTGGCTTTGCTTAACGCAGGGATTGGCAAAATTTTTCTATGAAGAACCAGAGAGTAAATATTTTTGGCTTTGCATCTCATTTGGTCTCTGTCTCAACTACTCAACTCTGCAGTAATAGCACCAAAGAAGTCATAGTAAAGAAATAAATGGGCATGGCTGTGTTCCAATAACACATTAGTTACAAAAACAAGTGAGGGACTAGATTTGGCCTGTGGACTATAGTTTGCCAATGCTTGGATTAACATGATAGTTTTGATGTTTATTCATGCTGTTGCATGTATAGTAGTCCATTCTTTTTGCTATTGAGGATTATATATGAATTTATTACTGAGGTTATAGTATGAATTTATGACACCATTTTTACTCATTCTCCTGTTAATGGACATTTGGGTTGTTTCCAGTTTGGGGCTATTATGAATAAGATGTACATTTTAATATATGTCTTTTGGAGAGCATGTGTTTTCATTTCTTTTGAGTCAGTATCTTGGAGGGGAATGATGGGTCATAGGGTATATCAATGCTATCCCTCCCTTCCTCCCTCCCTTCCTTCCTTCCTTCCTTCCTTCCTTTTAAAATATATTTTTATTGATGTCAGAGAGGAAAGGAGAGGGAAAGAAAGAAACATCAATGAAGAGAGAGAGTCATTGATTGGCTGCCTCCTGCACGCCCCATACTGGGGATCAAGCTCGCAACCTGGACATGTGCCCTGACCGGGAATGGAACCGTGACCTCCTGGTTCATAAGTTCAGCACTCAACCACTAAGCCATGCCAGCCAGGAATATATCAATGATTTTCAACCTTTTTAAATCACATAGTGCACATAAAATAACTACTAAAATTTTGTGACATACCAAAAAATGTATTTTTTGCCGATATGACAAAAATAATATGTATAATTTTCATCTAGTCATACCAGACAGCTATTGTCTTGGCTGTTGTCATCTTTTTATTTGATAACCTAAGGGAAAAGAGGTCAGTGCCATTGACTTAATAGTCAGGTATTACATATTTTAAAACTTCTTGTGGGATACCGGTTGAAAATTGCTAGGGTAGATGAATGTTTAACCTTAAAGAAACTGCCAAATGGCTCTTTAAACTGATTGTACCACCTGAAACTCTCATTAGCTATGTATGAAAGTTACATTTGCTCCCTGTCCTTGGTGTAGTTAGTCTTCTGATTTTAGCCACTCTGATGGGTGTAACTTAATTGCTCTTTGAATTAGGCTCTCTGTTCTTCATGACCATCCTTCCATTCATCATTTCTTACACCAGTTTTTAGCTTCATCTCTTTTCCTCTGTGCTTAATTCATCCCTATATCTATAAATTTGGTATTCTTCATCTCAGTATCTTCCAGTTTATTCCTTACCTTCTGTCTCATTTGTTACCAGGCATATAACATTGTTTCAGTTCCCTTGGTCAGGTGAGTTTTTTCCAAGTCTATATTCACCTGAATATAGAGTCAGGACAATCCTATCAAACTACCAGTCTACCATACCATCCTCAAGCACCGGTTTCTTTTTCACCAAGGCCTTTATTCCCAAATGCAGTGAATGTGTATCCAAGCTGAACCTGTTGTGAGCATGGTCATAACCTTCTCTAGCTCCAGAAAGAGCATCTCTCATATACTTACAACTCTTGGAAATTCCTTTTATATAGAATTCAACCCCTCACTCCCCTCCCCCCCAAACAGATCTCAGATGCAATTTCTCTGAAACAAAGAGACATATTCATTTAAACTAATTAATATACAAATAACGAAGAGGTGCTTCCTCAGAGAGGGTTTGGGAAGACAACAGAGAAAATAGAGAAGGATAGTTCCAGTGCCAAAAGGCAGTTTATAGGCAGAGGTGCAATGAAGCTGGGAGGGGTGGTGGTGGTGGGAAGTTGGGGTGGTGGTGGAGGAGGTTGGAAGATGGAGTGTAGTGCAGTGAGGGCCAAGTTCACCTTCCTCATCTTTTGTACTTTAAAATACTCTGAGCTTTGTAACTCAGGTTTATGTGCAAGACCAGCTATTTGCATGGACCTAAATTCTAACACGCTGAATGAATTCTCCATCATTCTTCTTCCTTAACTCTTTTTTTCACTATTTACTATCTTTTTTTTACTCATGATTAAATAGTTGCTACTTTGATTTAGCTGTGAAGGATGATTTCAGCCCTTTCAAGTCTTTTCTCTTCTTCCCATTCTTTTAATTCTTACCCATAAGTTGTCCAGTAACTTCATAGTATCATCTGACTGCTGCTACCCAGTGGGGTATCTCTCTGTCTCTCTACAGTATGTCCAGGCAATAACTTTCCCTGGCTACCTTAACTTTATTCACATTGCAAAGGGTTATGCATATAGGATGGGGGGATTTGTGGCTATATGTTGCAATCTCCCACACTCTCTGAACCTGTGTTTCTAAATCTGTAAAATGGGGCTAAAAACTGTCAGAGAGATTAAGATTCTCAGTTTCTTCTATTAGCTCATTTTTCTCTTTTCTGTCATTCTCCATCAGATTATGTCCTAGGTCCTCTGTCCCCTCTCTCTATGATTACTTCTTAAAGGTATCTCGTCTATGCAGACATTGGCAAATGGCCAGATAGTAAATATTTCAGCCTTTGTGGGACATGTGGTCTTTGTCACAACTACTCAACTCTGCATTGTAGCAGCTCTCGCAGATGATCTATAAATGAATGAGCATGGCTGTGTTCCAATTAAACTGTGTTTATAAACACAGATAGTGAACTATGCCAGTAAGGTTGCTTACCATTTATCTGCCAATGACTTTAATTCCTTTAAGTCTATTCTCAGCTGTTTCCTTCATTGCTACAGGAGTTATTTCCAGAACTGAATTTGATCAGGTCTCCCACTTGCTTAAAACTCTCCAGTGCCTCCTTTTGGTCTTTTGGGCCCTGTAGGATCTCACATTGCCCATTCCTCCAACTTCATGCTCCTCAATCTTCCTCCTCACTCTCTAAACCAGAGGTTCTCAACCTGTGGGTCGCGACCCATTTGGGGGGTCGAACGACCCTTTTACAGGGGTCGCCTAAGACCATCGGAAAACATATATATAATTACATATTGTTTTTGTGATTAATCACTATGCTTTAATTATGTTCAATTTGTAACAATGAAAATACATCCTGCATATCAGATATTTACATTACGATTCATAACAGTAGCAAAATTACAGTTATGAAGTAGCAACGAAAATAATTTTCTGGTTGGGGGTCACTACAACATGAGGAACTGTATTAAAGGTTCACGGCATTAGGAAGGTTGAGAACCACTACTCTAAACAATACTTCCAGGACTCCATTTCATTTCCCTGCCTGGATAATTCCCCTCCCCCTTCACTACCTAGCTATCTTTAACCTGTTCAGCTCTGAGCTTACCTCACCTCCCCAGTCTTTAGGGAAGTCTTCCTGACCCCCAGGTAAGACCCTAGCCAAGCACACTCAACCTTTTGTCATCATACTCCAGAGTTTTTAATTATTCAATAATTGGTGATTAATTATTACTATAATTTAGATTAGTTTTCAGTGAATGTTCTCTTTACTGTCACACTGTGGGCAGGGTTTACTTCTCATCCCATTTATTTTGGGCTTGGCCATGTGACACAGTTTGGCCAATAGGATTTTAGTGGATATGACATGAGCTTGAACTGTGCGTGTGTGGTGGTCTTATTCTCTTGAACTCGTGATATTGCTTTGAGGAGAACATGTCCTTGGTTATTTTCTGGTCCCAGAAGAATGAAAAACATGCTCAGGTGACCTGTACACCAGAGAGTGCAATAATAAGTGCCTATTGTATGCCTCAGGCCCTCAGGGTGTTTGTTCTGCAGCAATAGCTGACTGACAGAATTATCTTATATATCAATCTTCCCTACCATTGCAATATCCACACAAAAACAGTAAACACATTTGTTTTGCTCACTGTTACATTCTTATTGCTTAGTACAGAAGTGCTTAGTAAATTTGTGTTAAATGAATAAATGATTAAGTGGGATAACACATATGTGGAAACATTTAGCATATTATAGGCACATAGTTGTCATTCAGCAGATGGTGTTTTAAAATGGGTTAGGTAATGCTCAAGAGAATCTGCATCTAGTTCTCTTCTGGACTTGAAAATACTCTGAGCTTTATAACTCAGATTTATGTGCAAGAGAAATGCACCTAGATTTATAATCAGCTGTGCATCAACTCTGCAATCACATTCTTGAGCCCCTTAGGAAATGTAAGATGATGAAGGGAAAAAAAATAAATGCAAGTCCAGGAAGTTCTTTGCTTGTGTTACTTTGTTTTCTAATGTTAAATGTGATTTGTTTAAAATGATAATAGAAAACGCCATTTGGAGACAGGAAAATATTATCACATCTGGAGAAACTCAGTAAGATTAGGACAAAGGCTCTATTCTCTTCCTGATGCACATGTGTGGTTCTCATCGACTTTTGTATTATCTCGAGGAAAATATTAGAAAATGTCATGCACCATAAACATTCCACACAACGGGGGCTAATTAATAGGTACATGCAATATTAATGTGGATGTTAACCATTAACTATAAGTGTTCTCTAATAGTTGGTACCCATGGATAATTAATGCTAATTTTCACAGTACTTAGGAGAAAACATAAATATAAGATCCCGGTGCACATTATTAAAGAATTTTGAATAATTCCAAATAATTTTGAAAACATTATTAAGATTTATAGATCCAATACTTTGTTGATTAGGTGAATGCTACTGTTTAAGGGTTTATTGGGGAGTAGCCTCCATACTCCCCAATCAGAATAAATATGTAATTTCTGTTAAACCATTCAAAGTAAACTGGACTAAAAATAATCATTTCCCTGACATGCTATATCTGTGATATAATAGGAGTTCAGCATTTGTATGTCTCTTCAATTCCAATGTTTCGTCTTTATACTTTATAAAGACTCAAACTTTCCTTTGCAAATAAAACAGATTCCTACATAAAGATCTGTGTTTTTCTTCTCCGCTCCTTTTGGGTCACCCCATGCTTGTCCATTGGATTTCTAGCGTTGTATATTTTAAAATGTTTATGTAAAGAAAACATAATTGAAAATATTAACAGCCAAATGTATGTGTGTGTAAGTTTGTGTATAGTGTTAGAAAGCTAAATAATGATAGTAAAGTGTATATATTTATGTATTCTGATGCAATATTTAACTCTATTTGTCTTAAAATTCCTTTTACTTTTCAAAATACTGAGTGTGATCATTTGTTTAAAGTAAGAATTCCATGTGCAGCAGACACAGGAATGCACCACTCAGATCCCCCCTGCAAGAAAGGAGCCTCAGCCCAGCTGTGTGTGGGGTGGTTGATGGATCCCTCCAATTGTAGTTCCCCAAGTGTCCACCACAGCTTTTGCATTGAAGTCCCGCTCTTCTTGGGGAAGCCCACAGCCAATGATGGAGTGATCCAAGGGCCTAGATATTTTCCTCCAAAGTGGGACTGCTTTAATAGGCCATCTTTGTTTGCTGTTGGGCTGAGACGTACTCCATCAGTTCTATGCCACTGTCTAAGGGTTTACTGAGGAATAGCCTCCATGAAAGGAGCTTCCTGATCTTCTCAGTGTCTGCCTCCTGGAAAATACAACTGGCGCACTCTTTTCCCCAGGACTAAGGAACAAACACAAATAAAATTGGGATCCCATTTGAGATGACAAAGGTACAAAAATTCCTCATGTAAACAAATGATGATGACCATACTCTGAGTGTGGTAGAATGAAGTAAAGGAAAAATGAGAAAGGGGAATTAGTTAAGTTAGTGAGATATAAAGAAATCCAGGAGATAAAGAAATCAGAGTAGAAAGGAAAATAGCTTTACTAACAATCAACAGAGCATATAGATAAATGCTCTCCCAAATGCTTTTATAAAGTACCAAACTCTTTGTCATACTTGCAACATCTATTATACACAGATGCTGTATTAGAAACACATTTTTTGCTGTTGTTCAAGAAATAAATCTCTAAGTGGATATGCCTTATAAATGAATCTAACATGTATTTAACTCTAAAAATACAATTTATAGTATCCACATGAGCAAAACTGTTAGTCTGTGCTATCATAGGAGCCAGAGAAATCGCCTTATTATTCTAAATCAAGTTTCTGAAGGTATTCATTAGAATGGCATTCTACCTTCAGAAATGGGAAGCTCACCAGAGAGCATTCCCCAGACCACATTCTGAGAAGCACTGCGACACTGAACGCCCCCTGCTGAACACAATTCTGATGGTCTGAGGTGAGGAAGAGTTCAGCATGCAGTAGAAACGCGTCTCTCATGCTGAACTGAAGGGGCTAGACCATGGAGAAAGAAAAGCCGTGGCCCTCGGTAACAATGGGAAAAAAATGCAACAAAACAAGTATGCATATGTTTGCAGTTACTTTAAATAGTTTCAAATATGTTCATACAAAACCCCTTTATTGTGATGCATTTGCAAGAGCTGGCACAGTGTGGAGTAAGTTGAAACATGTGTGTAAGACCTTCAGTCCATGTGGTTGAAGCAGGAAAAATTGTCGACTGATTAAGTGGGCTGTTTTGAGGGCAGCCCTAGAACGGAATATTAACCACTTGGCTGCCAGGGCTGGGTTCCCATTGTCTGCTTTTCGCGGCTGTGGCCACATTACAGGAAAAGCATGTGTGGGTGTCCACCCGAAATGCATTCGGAGGGCATAGAAGTGCTTTCCTGCACAGCTGAGCTTTGGCACCACATTGTTACTTGTTGCTATTCTTATGTCAAAGTAAAACAATACCTCCTGATTTATCATGAAAAGAGAACAAAACTTTCCCAGTTTTGAACAGAGAAGAGTTTCAGAAAGAAACTCTCTAGGTGGGAAGTGGTGGTTATTGACAAAGACTCTGAAAGAGCCAGAATTGCCCACCCCTGATAACTGATTACTCTTGATGTCTGATCAGGTTCCTCATCCTCCACCATCCCCCAAGGTGATGTCTAATCACCTGGAAGGAACCTTGTCAGGTCAGTTTAGTCTAACTCCCCCTGTACCTCTGATGTCTCCCCTTAGTAATCTTTCACCCACTGACCTCCACCCTGCTCTGTGGCTGTAAATCCCCATGTTTCCTTGCTGTATTCGGAGTAGAGTCCAAACTCTCTCCCTTATTGCAAAACTCCATTGTGGTAGTTCTTCCTTGAAAGAGCCTTACTATCTTTAAGAAGTGTTGAAATACTTTTTTCTTTAATGCCATATAGTCAAGATTCTTTTTCCCTTCTCATTGGTGTTTTCTTAAGTGCATGTCTATACCTTTACTCTCTCTCTCCTGCTCTGATCCTTCTTTTTTTTTTTTAAATTTTTTTTATTGCTTAAAGTATTACAAAGAGTATTACATATGTCTCCTTTCCTCCCTCCCCCTTGACATTCCCCTGGCCTTCCCTACCCCCCAGTGGCTTGTGTCCATTGATTATGCTTATATGCATGCATACAAGTCCTTCGGTGGATCTCTTAACCCCCTCCCGCCCCCCAACCCTCCCCAGCCTTCCCACTGTAGTTTGACAGTCTGTTCGATGCTGCTCTGCCTCTGTATCTATTTTTGTTCATCAGTTTATAATGGTCTTTATTATCCATAAATGAATGAGATCATGTGGTATTTTTCTTTCATTGACTGGCTTATTTCACTTAGCATAGTGCTCTCCAGTTCCTCTGATCCTTCTTATGTGGTCATAATTGCCAATGTTTCTTTAAAGTTGCCACCATTTACAATGGCTATTTCACTTGGTTTGTCTCACTCGACTTTAACATGTATTTGTGTTGGCCCTGTTCTGCTGGCTGTCCTTACCCCATGTCTCCTGAGTCAGTGGGAAAGAACGGGGTGATGGTAGAGCTGGCTGGTAGGATTTGCATAACACTTGTGGCTGGTATCCTCACTGATCTAAGCAGTGGGACGCAGACAACTGTCACTGATGAGGAAGTGACAGGTGTGCAGAGAGTTCCTGTCAGGCATGTCATGGTGGCAAAGACGGCTGAGAGCTGGTAGCTGACAAACCTCTCGGAGATGTGAGTGCTGTTCCTTATACTCCCCTCCTCAGCTCTTCTAATGCACTGACAGCCCAGGTAATGACTTGGGAGGGCGCTACCCACCAAGGGGGGCATACTGGTCAGGATGGTGCAAAAGCATTTGACTCAGAGAAGTGCGACTGAGGATGTGGTGGAAAGGGCTGGAAGGAGAGAGAACAGAGAAATGTATGATTGTGGGGAAGGGAAACTAGACTCAAGATCTTCTTACTGGGGACCCATATGCTTATAGAATGAGTTAAGTTTGATGAGTGATCTCACTCTGCAGCAGCCCAGCCAGGAGAGCATCCAGGCTCCGGGTGTTGGAAGGGAAAGCTCTGCTCACTGCAGTGCACCCACTGGCTGAGACCTTGTCCTTTGTTAGGCTTACCTTTTTATAAGCCACTTGCAAATGTGGTGTTTGTATTGTTCTCCTTGTAACATAAACCTCTTTCTACAAACTATGACTAAATAGATCAGTGGGGTTGGGTGTGGGACAGGGGGAAAGAAACATATGTACAGTTTCCAGTCAATACCAATGATATTCTGAGGACTGGTAGAAAGGGTTACATATTCCTAAAGACAGCAGCATGGGCCCTTTGAGATTTAGAAGGTGATATCAGAACTGCCAAGGGGGCTCATGTAATTTCTCTGAGAAATATTCTGACTCTTGTCACAGGGTTAGGCACATATTTCAAGGACGAATTACAAGTTTATTGTTACAGCAGTAGCACCAGTAGGTTAGTGAGTCAAATAAAGACATAATTTATTCTGAAAAGGAGAGCAAGAAGAGGAAAAATATATGGACGACTTTCCCCTTACTCTGCCCTTGGGTCCTTTACATGCCAATTTCCTATTTAAAGGTGCCAGACGACTCATTTGGAGTTATTAAATGCAAGCCTGAGCTTGCTCTTTGCATGAATGTGTGCTGCTATGCGATATAGGCCAACAAGTATAAATTAGATTGTTGCTTGTAGCACAGACACCTGAATTAGTTGCTTTTCTTTTAAAAACAAAAACTAATTACAAATTGTTACATGTTCCCATTAGCCTTTCAGTAAATGCTGTAGGGTGAGAGGGATTTGGGGGGAAAATATGATCCCATGTATTAATATTTATGAGCTTTGTAGACACGCTCCCATTCTGCCCTAGAAATAAAATTCAATGAACACATTTGCAAGGTTGAAATGGTCTATGTCTGTGATGAGGTAATGCCAAAACAATTCAGTCCTAAATGCAGTGGGTCAGCATGTTGGCTGGTCCCTAAGGCTAAGAATAACTTTGAATATTATTTCTCGGATTCTGAGCTCTCAATCAATTAGTATTTCTTCAGGTCCATGGGGGTGCAGGAGCGGGTTGAGATAGCAAGTCAGTTCAGACCCAGGTATACAAGGCACTTAAACATGCTAGGTGATTGGCTGAGAGCACAGGGTCATTTGGGGCCTCAGATCTGACTTTGTTGAGATCACACTTAAATTGAATTCCTAATTTGTAAAGGACTTCTAAGTAGATGAAAATATAAAGAGAATGAGGGCTTTGTTTTATCTTTTATAGCTGCTTACTAGATTTTAAAAAAAATTGGGGGCAGTTATTTTTATGTCTGGTCTTTCATCAAGTCTTGCTGTTTTCCCTTGTTAAAATGTTCTCACCTTGGCCCTTTCCTCTTGAAATGGACACTTAGGAGTTTGGTGACCTGCCCCCTTCCTGTGAGAAATGCCCAGTATTCTCACAGAAGTGGATTCTTAGCAGCTGTGGTTCTATATATGACCTTAACTATTGCTCCTAAATGATTGGTCCAGGCTGGACAGTTGGACTGATGCTATCAGGATGCAAACTTGACATGAGACACATAGAAAGCAGGAGTGGTTGAGAGTTGGGCCACACCAGCAGCGACCCCAGGACTGCAAGAGAAGGGCCAGGGACCACTGCTGGTGGGTCTCCTGCTGTCCTCATTCCATATCTCTCAGGATCACTCTGCCCACTTAAATTCCAGAGACATCCAATATGCTTGCAATGACTTTTTGTTTGTTTGATAATTTTGCTTAAATTATTTAGAGTTGGCTTCTTAAGCAATACACTAGCCACATTATTCAACAACATAGGCAAAGAATTTTGAGCAAGGGACACTTTTACTAATAAAAAATACTTTTATCTGGTTGACATGCAGAAGAGCTAATAATATATTTTCCCCCTTTTTTCTTGTTTATCCAAAAAAAAAAAAGAACACATAGAATACCAACTCAGGCAGGGAAAAATAATGAAGGGAAGGAATCTAATATTTCTTGAGAATAGGAAGCCTAGAATAGTGGAATATATATAATATTTGGAGATAATAAGACAAGACTTGGGCTAAAATTCTGACCTTTCATTTACAATGTGACCTTGGGCAAACTCCTCACTTCTTATTTGTGAGGGATGAGCAATAATAGGTGGTATTACTATCACTCTGAAAACTTAGTGAAATAAGAAGTTGTTGCTTAAAGTGATTTTTTTGGAGGACTAATGATTCTCAGGTTTAACATTGAATTTAGGAATGGTCACCGGACTCAGGACTGACTTAGCAGACCTGGGTTCCAGCTACAGATAAAAGGATTAGAATGGAATTTAAAGTTTCTACAGAAATAAAGACGTTCAAGATTTTTAAGCAGAGATAAGTTGCTTAGAAAACTGAGTAGAGACCAACACAGTGTCCTTAAGGGGAGTGGGAGCACTGACCCTGGGTGGCACTTTGGAACTTAGATTCAGGGCAGGATTAGATGTTGCAATGATTGGCCAAGAACAATGATGCCATCTGACCTGTTGTGCAGGGGCTCATCCTGTGAAGCAGAGTTATCCCCTGGTCTGTATAACTTTGAATAAGTTGAGCAACCTGTTTGTAATTATCTGAGTCTAAAACCTGACTCTTTTTGACATATAAAGGCAAACTGTTTTCTGTATAGCTTTAACATAGACTGAATTTTCTATGAATGCAATGACTGTGGCAGCAATACATATTGCATTTTGCTCTATTTGGGCATTGACGAAGACAAGCGCACTGTCTCAGGTGCATTCCCGGTGCTCAGAGTCTGGCGAGTCAACCACACAGAGATTCTGTGGAGGGAGGCAGCACCTGATGCCCGCAGATGCCTCCTCGAGCAGCTGAACTCAGATACTTCGAGTGACGCACCCTGTTTCTCCTTATAGAATGAGTTAAGTTTGATGAGTGATCTCACTCTGCAGCAAATTGTTACATCTTCCCATTAGCCTTTCAGTAAATTCTCTCTCTCTCTCTCTCTCTCTCTCTCTCTCTCTCTCTCTCTCTCTCACACACACACACATTTCAGGGTGGGCATTGTATTTATTTATTTATTCAAACATTCTGTTGGTAGATAGGGTATACTAGTTAAATATTTTACTTCTGGTCAATAAAAGAACATGTTTGTTGAAAGGAGATGCTTGATTGGATGGGATTGGGATTTACTGGGCCCTGAAGCTTTGAAACTGCAATGAGGAAGGATATTGAGAGCGTCTGTTCAGGATTTGGAAAGAAAGCACAGGGGTTTTACTTTAGGCTTAATTTAGCAGCAATAAACTAGCTATATCTGGTGAGAAAGAGTTTCTTTTCCTTTACATCTTGCCTAATCACACTTCTACATTCATAGCATATTCTGGTTTCTCTGGCGTTGGATGGATTTCTTCTAAATTATAAATATTCTCAGTCCTGGATCTCAGAAAAGTCAGGCAGTTAGGCCTAGCTCTCTAGCCCAAGGCATCACATTTGCAGGCAGGAGCTGCTTCATGTTAGGTAGGGCATGCTTCCAAGAGAACCTCACAGGCAGCCACAGCGTGGTCTTATGGCTCCAAGCCTGCGACGGCCTACGAACATCATAGGCCAGGCTCCCCTTCCACCCTGCTCCCTTCCAATTTATTCCATACTTAGTAAGACACTGAGAAAATGTAGCCTGCATTTAAAGCTATAGCCATTATAAGAAGGCCTGTAATGAGGAGATGGAAGCAAATTCTAACGGAAAGCTGGGTAGATCAGGGCCTTATTCTTGGCATTAGTGCTAGAAATAAGCAGTTGACAATTCAGTGACATCATGACTGAATAATCACTTTTGAGCCTTCCTTGATGGAACAGCCCAACATTCATGTTGTTTGTATGAGTGGTAGAAAATTATGTGTGTGAACTTGTTTGTGGCCTGCTTTTTAAAAAATATGGTATAGAGGCATAAACAGTGAAATTCTAGTAACCACTGATACTCTGTCTAATGTCTTTACATCCTTGTTTTAGGAGACACTTTCCAAAATATTTTTAGAGCTCTTGATATATTCTTTATTTTCCTTTTTTCTTTTGTTTAGCAAAGCCAAATGCTAAACGTTACAACCTTAATGAAGCAAGGGTGAGTTTGCCAATAGATACTAACCTTAAGATCAGTAGCACAGTGGACATTCCCACTTCCAATGTTTCCTTTAGGGTTGTTGATATGTATTGTTGTAATGAACTTTCTAAATGAAGATGCCTTTTGCTGACTGCTCCATGAGAAAAAAATGGAAGTAATTTGAGGTAACTGAGACTGACTGCTGCCTCTCTCTCTGTATCTCTCTTTTCTCTTCTCTTCTCTTCTCTTCTCTTCTCTTCTCTTCTCTTCTCTTCTCTTCTCTCCACTGACTGCTGTCTCTCTCTCTGTATCTCTCTTTTCTCTTCTCTTCTCTTCTCTTCTCTTCTCTTCTCTTCTCTTCTCTTCTCTTCTCTTCTCCTCTCCTCTCCTCTCCTCTCCTCTCCTCTCCTCTCCTCTCCTCTCCTCTCCTCCTCTTCCCTCCCCTCCCCTCCTTCCCCCTCCCTTCCCCTCCCCTCTTCTCCTGCTCCTTGCATTATTAAAAAACAGACTCTCCCTTTTATCTTCACCTTCTGAAATAATGAAAGATAGCTGGATTTATTCAAGGAGAGGGTGGAAAGGTGGAAAAGCTGAATTGCTAAAGAAATAGTTGAGAAAAGTGTAAGTGGTTCCTCCCAGGAACTCTAGGGGAGGATTCAAGTGATCAGGTACAGTTCCAGATGAGGGATGCTTCCCTGGGCCCAGGGGATAGGTTTCTACAGAACCCTGAATGAAAACTGCAGGATGAGCCAATAAATCCTGTGCCTTCTGATTTCCTGAAAGGATTTACTTTGAAGGTGTCCTTCCAAAAATACCAGCTAGATCCAGCTAACCGGATGATCAGACATAAGACCAAAAGCCTTCCTTGCCATTGAAAGCTGTCATTCCCTCACAGCAAAGGATGCAGTTCTAGATCCTGGCTGTAGGAGGGGAGATACTTTTTTCTAAAAAGTTCTGAAATGACATTTTTCTTTTAGAAGGTAAATTTTCTCTGGTTAACAATATAATGCTCTAGGGGCAATAATGTCTCCAGCTACTCCCCGGACATTTCCTAGCAATGCTGCCGGAGCTGGCAGAATTTGAGGTGGGTGATCTCCTTTTTCTCACTACTCTCCAGAACCCACATTGAACTTGGCTTACTGTGCACTCTCCTAGTGTAGACACCATTTAGCACTTAATTACTCCTGAAACTACTATCAGTGCTAGGCAGGACTCTTTCAAAAAGATATAGAAACCCAAGTCAACCTACCTTGAAAAAGGAGAAGTTATTGACTCACAGAACAGAAAAGTGCAGGCAACTGCTGATATCTAGACGCACAGGCTCAACTCCTGCTTCCAGGCTTAATCTCCCGATCTCTCAGCTCAGCTCTCTCTGGTTTTACTTAATGCAGGCAGCCTCTTGCCATGTGTTAGCAAGATGGCCCCAGCAGAGAGCGTCTCTTTCCAAAGAGTTCCCAAAATAGAATCAGTTAGCATTTTTTGAATGCTTAATATGTACTAGGCATGATTTTGAGCACTTTACACTTATCATGTTATGTAAGCTGCCTCACAATTCTATGGCTAGAAATTATTTTCTCCGTTTTCTACACAAGGAACCAGAGTTGGCAGAGAAGCAATACTTTGACAAGTTCTTATACCCAGTAATTGGTGGAGCTGGGATTTGAACCCCAGCTGTCTTCCCCAGGGCCCATTAAATTAACACTACACTGTATTGGAATTGACTCACATTAGCTTGGCTTGGATCATGTGTCCATTCTTAAACCAATTACTGTGTCAGAGCTGGAATGCTATGATTGGCCAGGCTTGGATCACTATTTGCTCCTGGACTGAAAGTAGGTTCAATTCCTCCAGAACAAATGGATTGGGAGTACATGAAAAGTCTGTAGTCTGAAAGGAACGTCAGAGGGGAAATGGATTCTGGGCAGAATAAAACATCTGATTTCTACTATATTGTCCATTGTTGATTTCACGTTTTACTTCATAACATATAGTCCAACATCTGGCACATATTAAACGTTGATTGATTGGTTGAAAAGTTTGTGTGTGTGTGTGTTTTATTTTTTTAGAGAAATGGGTTTTGAGGTTAATTGACTCTTTTTGAACTGGTGATATTTCTGGAAAATGAACTGGAGGTCAAATGTGTTAAGCCACAATTGCTTTTACAATGGAGCATGTTGGGGATCAGGAGCTTGGTGCCCCATATTTTGTAGAAACACTACAAATGCTATATTTTATATATCCAGTGACTATCCTAGTATGTGCAATATGAAGTTTCCTAAAATGTAAACAAGCCAGCCAATGCAGTGAACAATACCTAAATATGTTTTATTTAAGTTATGGAAAAAGGACTAAGGAAGGTGAAAAGAAGAACTGTGGGTCTGTGAGGGGAAAGAGTAAAGGACTATGGAAAGATCCATCCTGAGTGGGTTTGGGAAGTGCTGGGTAGGACAAGCTTGGATGGATTGAAGGAAAGATTCAACAGTAGCCTAGAATTGGAGTTGAACTTCATATTCTGAAAGCTAATTGTATGTATGACTTGGCTGTTGGAAGAACCATGATCAGTAATATAGGTGTAAATATGAAACATACCACCATTTCATTCACTTTTACTTATTCATCAGCAAGTGAAGAAGAGTGAGCATAAGCCAGAGAAACCTACTTTTCTAGAGTGGATCAGGTAAAGCTTTTTGAAGAGGTGACAATTAAACTGAAACTAAGGATGACTAGAATGTTACCAATTCAAAAGTTTGGAAGGAGAGGAAGGGAAAACAGTACTTTACTCAAAATAATTAATTAATATAAAAAGTATTTATTGAGCATTCTACTTGCTGGGCACTTTTCAAAGTGCAGGAGATATAGCAGTAAAGTCCTTGACCTCCTGGCACTTATAACCAAATGGGAAAGATGAAGAATAAAAATAACACAATTAGTATGTGTCAGATAGCAATATGTACAGTGCTGAAAAATAAAGCAGAGTTAAGTGATAAGATAGAGAGTGGTTGGGGAGGGCGGTACTATTTAGGACAAGGTGATTGGAGAAGGTATCTCAGAAGGCAAAGGAGGTGAGAAAGTAATAAATCTTGAGGCTATCCTGGGGAAGAGTGTTCTAGGTAGAGAAGAGCAAGTGCAGAGGTTCTGAGGTGGGATGTGGTGGAGTCCTGGAGAAACACACTTGTGGGAGCAAAGTATGCAAGAAGAAGAGAGGTAGGAGATGCAGTGGGAGGAGTAGTGGGCCAGAGGATGAATGGTCCTGGAGTCTACTCTAATGTCATTGGCTTTCATTTTGAATGAAATGGAAAGTCAATGGAAGATTTTGAGCAGGTGGGCTCTAGATATGACTTGACTTACGTAAGTATTTAGTATTTGGTCTTGGATTTTTCCTGCATTTGAATGTTTGCTTCCTTTATTGGATAACTTTATTCTATCAGTATCCACGTTCTAGTACTATGGAACCCAGCCCTTGGTACTCACCCTGCTCCAGGCCACTGCTTGACCTCAGGGAGATCCAGACAACAGCATGAATAGATTGACAGGACAGGAAGGAGAATAAAGGCAGGGGGCAGATCACTACAGGGATCACGAGGCCATGGACCATGCAGTGAGCAGTGGAAATGATGAGAACAAAATACAGACTACCCTATGAGAGGAAGGAAAGCAGGTATACTAATATTGATTTTTAAATTTATTTTGACTATTATACATGGTCATAAACTTTTATAACCTCATGATACATTTTGCACTGAACATTATTTTAGTGGATTCTTCATGAATTCTAAACCCTTTACATTTTTTTTCACACTAAATATTTTTTTCTCTAGTAGGATTCTCACGATTTTTTTTTACAATCAGCTCTTTTTCATTTGTTCTGTATAATGTTATCTTGAATAATAAGTAGCTATACTAACTCAAGGAAACTACATTTTGGAGATAATTCATCTTTTCTTAGGTTTGTAAAAATAAAAAGCAAACCTAAACCTACAATATTGTGTAGTATTAAAAGTAATTTAAAGACAGTAATTAAAATGACCTGGTGGATAGATTACTTTACACTTTTCTCAACACAGTATTCATTTATTTGTCATGTATTTCAACTTTTGTCTTTGTAGCTATTTTTACCCTGGTCCTTCACAGTTTCCCCTCAACTCTTGACAGTTGTAGTGACCAGCAAAAAAAATCTGGCGAAGGTAGGATCAATGGGTAGCAGTTCTCAAGAAATCCACACAGGGTTGATATTTCTTTAGAAATAGGTTAGATCAGAGTTCCAAAATTCTGCTGAACATAAGGATTTCATAAGGTGCTTATTAAAGCTGTGGCAGTTGGGTTCCACCCTCAGAAGTTCTGATCAAGTCTGGGTTAGGCCTGGGAATCTGTTTTATAGCACCCTCCTTGTGGAATTATTCTGCATACCTATGTTTGAGAATCACAACACTAACACTTTTTTTGAATCAGATCTTGCTTGGATTTTAACTATTTAATGTCTCTATTCCCATAGCTGATAATACAGCCTTCATCTGGCCCATCGCTTTTAATTGTACATTGAGGGTGTGTGTGTGTGTGTGTGTGTGTGTGTGTGTGTGTGTGTGTGTGTGTAGTACCAATCCTAGTCTAAATGGAAGAGATTTAAGTAGGGGCAATATTAAATATACTTAACAACTGGTAGATGGCAGTAGCCTACAGTAAAGGTTATAGTTCCAATACACAGCCTCCCAGAGACAACTCTAGGCCAAGGCTGATGGTGGAGTGGATACAGATAGGTGTCCAGCATTTGCCCACTAGGAGGCCAATGCTACCAACAGGAGTTCCATGTGGAGCTGGGTGGAGCACTGCAGAAGGGAGTTGACAATTGAATCAGGGGCTGTGGGAGAGGGGTCCAGATGTTTGTAGCTGGTAGGAAGAGGAGAAGGGGGCATTGGTTGAGGGTGGGGGAGAGGCTGCAGGGAGTAACTAATTTCATTCCAGAGATCAACCAAAGGACTTGTATGCATGCATATAAGCATAACCAATGGACACAAACTGTAGGGGGGTGAGGGCATGTGCTGGGGGTGGGGGGCAGAGTGGGCAGGGAGAGGTCAATGGGGGAAGAATGAGACATATGTAAAACTTTCAACAATAAAGAATTTAAATTAAAAAAATTTCATTCCAGTTTAGGAATAAACTTTTCCTTGTTATTATTCTGTCTCCAACCGTATGCTCCCATTCTGAAACCTTGGTTTTCACAGAACAAAGGAAGGCCCTGGCCGGCAGCTGGAAGGCCCCAGTCGGCCCTGATTGCTAGCCAGGCCTACGGATCCTACCTGTGCATGAATTTTGTGCACTGGACCTCTAGTTGGTTAATAAAATTTTATAGGTTTCTATAATGCATCATCTGTATATTGTATTGTGTGTTCACCACCCCAAGTCAAGTCTCCTTTCATCACCATTTCCCCCCCTTTACCCTCTTCTATCTCTCTCCTAATTACAATATTAAGTTGCTTGGAAGGTCAGAAGTATGGGAGATCTTTTCAGACTGGGAAGTCAAGAAGGATTTCCATGGCGAATCCAGGATTTAAGTTTATTCTTAGGGGATGATAGGTTTGAATAATGTCAATAGAATCTATTTTTGACTACTTGCCACTCATGAGGTCTGTTTCTGTAATAATGATTCCCCCCCCCCAAAATGGGAACTCTTTAAAGTCTATAGATTTCTAAACTGAATAGGTAGCACTTTAATTGGTAGTGTTATCAAATTAAGAAGTAGAATGAATTAAAGGAAAGCAATTTAATAAGTGAATGCTTGAAATAACTTTGTGATTTATTACACTCTACATATAAAAGGATTGAACCACAGACTTTTACAAGATAAAAATATATAATTACTGTCTTTCATTCTCAAGGGAATAAAGAAATGAACTGCTCTAGATTTTTATTAATTCACCTCTTCAAGCTTCTTACTGAAAAGTTCCATTTTTAAGTCCATTTAGGCTGTGAGAAAAGAATTACCTCTAAAAAAGGAATCCTTTGCATACATATGGGGCTCATTCCTTAGGGTGCCAAGGACCAGTGCATATCTGTGCTTATGGGAAGGAGAACATGTATATTGAGAAATCCTGTCTCTGTGAAGCAATTTCTCTCTCAGGTCTCGGTCAGATTTTGAAGAACTAAATGAGGTCCCTCAAGTTGTTGAGAGAAAAAAAGAGCATTACAATCTCAACTCTGACTTAGAAATTATATCTGATGTTCTCTTTGGAGAAATGTCTATTTAGTTCTTCTGCTTATATTTTAGTGTTTTTGTTGTTGTTATTGTGTTGACTGAGTTCTTTGTTATTAACCACTTATCCAATATATAATTTACTCCCATTCTGTAGATTGTCTTTTCATTTTGTTAAGTATTTCTTTTGTTGTATAGATGCACGAAAAGATGCTCAACATCATTAATCATCAGGGAAATGCCAATCAAAACTTTATTGCGATATCACCTCACACCTGTTAGAATGGCTGTTATTAAGAACGTAAGAGACAATAGGTGCTGGCAAGAAGTGGTGAAAAGGAAACCCATACATTGTTGGTAGGAATGTAAATTGGTCTATCCACCATAGAAAACAGTTTCTCAGAAAGTTAAAAATAAATCTACCATATGTTCCAGCATTTCACCTTTGGGTATTTACACAAAGGAATGAAAGCAGGATCTTGACAAGATATATGCACTCGCAGCATTACTAACAACAGCTAAAGTATGGAAACAACCCAAATGACCATAAATGGATAAAAATGTGGTATGTATACACAATGAAATATTATTCAGCCATGAGAAAGCAACATATTCTCTGATTTGTGACAACATGGATAGACCTTGAGCACATTATGCTGGCGAGACAGGTCAGATGAAGATAAGTACTGCATGATATTACTTAGATGCTCTGGCTGGTGTAACTCAGTGGTTAGAGTGTCATGGGTTTGAAGGGTCATAGGTTTGATTCCTGGTCAAGGGCATGTACCTGGATTACAGGTTTGATCCCTGGCCTCAGTCCTGGTCTCAGTTGGGGCCCTGTATGAGGCAACCAATCTATGTGTCTCTTTTCTCTCTCTCTCCCCCCTCCCCACTTCTACTCTTTCTAAAAATCAATGGGAAAAATCCTTGGGTGAAAAAAAGTTAAACTTGTAAAGAACAGAGTAAAGTGGTGGTTACCAAAGGAGGTTGGAAGGGGGCATAAGAGTGATCATGTTTAAGGGTAAAAACTTATGAAGAGAATAAATAAGCCATAGAGATCTAATATATAGTATAATAAATATGGACAACAATATTGTATTATAATTATGTAATTGATAAATATTGGCACATTGGCAATCATATTACAATATATAAATGTATCAAAGTAACAGGCTTTACACCTTAAACAATGTTACACATCAATTTTATTCACTGAAAAAAATTAATTATATCTTAAATCGGCTAATTCCTTTAGAAGAAAAAAGTTGATAGGCTCAAGGCAAAAATCTATTTTCCTAGATTAATATATAAGTTTGCAGGATGTATATCTATGAATGCTGGGCGTCAAAACAGTTCCCTGTGGCTGAATTAGGGGAGTGACGCCATGCCACTGTAGGTCCAGGTAGGGTATGCAGTCAAGTGGTGACAGTTCTTCTCCCTATTGTTCTGGCCTTCTCTGGGCAGAACCTAGGGTTTTGACCGAAGACAGTTCCCTGGGCATTATTTAATGGTCAAATTGTGTTCTAGCAAGGGCTCACTGATCAGTTGCTAAGCTGCTGTGGATTGCAAGGAGAAAGGAAAACAGCACAGAAGAGTCAGGGAAACAGGTAAAGGCTGATTTGCTAAACTAGATGAGTAACTGCTGAATTAAAAATTTATATTCATGAAGAACATGTCAGAAATGTGCCCCATCAAGACCCCAGTTTGTACCTTGCCATGTTTTGATTTAGGGAGCAGCTAATTGGACATGTCTGTGAAAAGAAAGAGTGTTGATTCTTTTACTCATGAAACCCACATGAATCTTCAGAGTTCTCAAATCCCCAGGTAAACAGAACAGTGTCTTGTGTTATTTTCTCAGTTGGAGTCTGTTTAGAATAAAACTGAGCTATTTCCCCAACGTCTAAAAACAGTCATTGAACATTATTCAAACAAGGAAGAACACGTAGTCTCCTCAACTTTAATGTATTAGTGACTATATTTTTTAAAGAAGTTAGCTTGTGTTTAGACTTATTCATCATTAAAAAAACACACCCTTAGGTAAATAAGACCAGTGAAGATTACCTGCCTACTAATAATGTCTTTATAGGGTTTTCAAATGATTCATATAACTGTGTAAACTTTATGCATTAAATCTCAACTATGTAAATATATCTGATTTTAAGTAAGCATTTCTTATTGCTTTGGGTAAAAATCCTAATTCCTGCTTCCTTTGGTTCTCTAAAGGTTTTTTTAATGGTGAAAATTTATTTTTTTTAAAAATGGTGCATTGTTTGTCCCAGCATGTACATGCCTGGTAAGATGGGGTCTCATCAAAGGATGCTGGGAGCTATTGTCTGAAGTGATGTCATATTAAGTTCAAAGATAGCTGCTTAACTGGTGGTTTAATATCTTGTAGGCAAAAAAAGCCATTATTAGGTGCTCTAATTTCTTTCTCTTTAGTTTTTTTTTTTTTTGAGTACTTGTGTACATAGAGTCTGGTCGAGTCCAGAAAAAATAAAGTAACCAGTCAGGTCGGAAATTATGGTCTTGAGCTTTGTCTCTGATTTTAAAGGATGTTGAGTCTACCCAATTAACATCTTGACCACTGAATTCATACTGAATGTATGAAAATCAAAGGTTGATAGTTACTAATGGTGATAATTTTTATTAAGCTCTCAGATTCCTTGTGTTATTTTTAAATTAATCTTCACAAGTGGCTCTATAAAGTAATGTGCTATAATTTCTATGTTGTATATAAGAGCCCTGTGGCTTTGACAGAGTAACTTTTTCAGGGTGGTGGTAGCCAGTGGTGGATCTCAGGTTAAAATCCCATTCTCTCTACATCAAAGTCACAAGCTCTTGCCACTACTCAATGGCTCTTAAACTTTTAGATTTCATGAATCAGTAAAACGCTAAAAACCAAAACCAAAAAATCCTCAGAACTAAAATAAAATTTATAATGTTTATATGTCTACATAAATAGAAAATAAAAATTAAAAGAGAAGATGATCATCTCAATGAAATTTTATGAAAGGAGAGTGTTTAAATATATTTTATTTTATTTTAAGATGTTAGCATGTAACTATATCGTATTAATTTGTGTTTCTGGAAGGCCAAACGTCCTGAATATGTCCCATTCCTGATCTGAAGGGAAAGCTTACTTTGAGCATGTGTGCAGCTAATGTATCTCTGGACATTTCAACCATAAAAAGTAAGAAAGTCACCCTTCAGAACCAAAAACAGTTTTAAAAAAATTGTTTTAGTTCATTTAAATAATTATTTTCAATTACAGTTGACACACAATATTATATTAATTTTAGATATATAGCATAGTGATTAGACATTTATATGCCTTACAAAGTGATCACCTGATAAGTCTAGTACCCACCTGGCACCGTACGTAGCTATTACAATATTATTGACTACATTCTTTATACTATATTTTACACCTTTGTGACCATTTTAATAACCAGAATTTGTGCTTATTTTCTTTCGCCTTTCCCACCCATCCTTCCCCTCTGCCCCTTCTGATAACCACCAATCAAAGAAGTTCTTGCTGGGAAAGGACAGTTGGTAAACATACACCAACCATGCTCATATCAACATGAGTTGACCTTATCTTTCTCACTTTGTCAAAGACTGGTGACAACTGCCATGGTCCAGTGCAGGGCTGAGGACAAACATTTGGAACCATGTAGAACAAGCACTGCTTTCATCACTTGGGTTTTTGAGATAGAGACAGCAAGGTGCCAGGTACAGATTTCAATATCACCTTCTAGATCAGTGATGACGAACCTATGACACGCGTGCCAGAGGTGACACGTGAACTCAGTTTTTTGGTTGACTTTTCTTTGTTAAATGGCATTTAAATATATAAAATAAATATCAAAAATATAAGTCTTTGTTTTACTATGGTTGCAAATATCAAAAAATTTCTATATGTGACACGGCACCAGAGTTAAGTTAGGGTTTTTCAAAATGCTGACACGCCGAGCTCAAAAGGTTCGCCATCACTGGTCTAGATCTATAATGTAAAACAAAAGGCTCCTCCCTGTGTCTGTGGGGACTGCAGCTGGTCCCTAGCATCTTCCACAAGTGCTATCAGGAAACACAGCCTTTTCCCCATTCCCTAAGGCAACAAACTGAATTAGGTTTTTCTTTCCACTTTATTGTTTTCAGATGTTTGCCTACTCTCAACTGACCATTTTGTTTCACTGATAAATTTGAAGGAAATTACAGTCCATGTACACAGAAGGCCAGGAGTGTCCCCTCAAGCTTCTGGGTAACAAAAGGAGGCTGTTTCTTTCAACTTTGGGGTCAACTAAACAATTGAACAAAGGGGTAGCTCCATTAGTAGGAGCTGGAATGACGACTTCATTAATAAATCAGTTTCCAAAGCTTATATTAATCCGAGAAACACTTTCCTTCAGTGTCATTATTAATTGAAATCAATTTAATGACAATGTTACTTATATATGTCAAATATAAAACAGTATAAATTTTAGCGCTGGCCGGGTAGCTCAGTTAGTTAGAGGATCATCCCGATACACCATGGTTGCAGGTTCAATCACTGTTCAGGGCACATGCATGCATACATAAGTGGAACAACAAATCAATGTCCAAAGTGGCCGGTGTGGTACAGTGGTTGAGCATCAACCTATGGTTCGAGTCCCGGTCAGGGCCCATGCCCAGGTTGCAGGCTCCATCCCCAGTAGGGAGCATGCAGGAGGCAGCCAATCAATGATTCTCTCTCATTATTGATGTTTCTATCTCTCCCTCTCCCTTCCTCTCTCTGAAATCAATAAAAATATATTTAAAAAATAATAAAGTCAACTGAAAGTTATTACATGTTTTAGCAGATCTGTTAGTACCTTTATCCCTTGGACTCGTCAACCTAAGACATGTTTATCGATGGGCTATATCACCTCCAAGGGGATGAAAATTGTTGTGTGTTTTTTTTTTGGGGGGGGGGCAAAAAATATCTTATATATTAAATGGTTTATGGCCTTTCAAAATTCAACCTTACTCAACAAAATCTCTCATTATTTAAACTTAACTTTAATGTAACTTTATTTTTTTCTTAATGAAATAAAGGTTGAGAAACACTATGCTATGGGTAGAGCAATAAGTACAGTAAGTGGAAAGTGCCAGAGGAAGCGATGGAGTGCTTTCTTCTGCCCTAGGCCAATAGCTTCTCAACATGTACTCATGTGGCTACTCTGCTCTCAGCTGGCTCCTCTCTGACCTTTCCCTCTGGTAATCTGGTTTGAAATATGACTTTATCCCCTGTGCCAGAAAACAGAACTCGTCCAGGCCCACCCTCCATGTTCCCACACAGGGTGGGCAGACTGGGGTCCAGGCTTTAGCTACAGGAGGGGTGCCTGCCTCCCTCCTGTGGAGAGGCCTGTTCACACAGAGCACTGCCTCCCAGCTCCGGCCAGATGTGGGACTGTCACAGGCCTCCCCCTGGTGCCACACTGAGTTGTCCCTCTCTTGCCTAGGTGGCTTCTTCTTTCCAGCCAGTGCTCCTGGAGTTCATTAGCAGCTCAATAGGTCTTCATATTATTTATTGATCCTACAAAATGCTTTAGTTCTGCTGTGAAGCCTTTTGAATACAAGAAGAAAGCAGCTTAGATTATCCATTGATCTAGCTTCTTTATCAATTAACTAGAGGCCTGGTGCACGAATTCATGCACGGGTGGGGTCCCTTGGCCTGGCTGGTGATTGGGGCTGATCGGGGCCATCTTGCCTAGTCCCAATCAGGCCAATTGGGGCTGGCCGGCCAGGGGAGGCTGACTGTGGGAGCACATGGACCACTGGGGGCAGCTCCTGTGTTGAGCGTCTGCCCCCTGGTGCTCAGGGTGCATCATAGCGACCAGTTGACCGATTGTTCGATCGACCTGTCATAATGGTTGCTTAGGCTTTTATATATACACTGAGTGGCCAGATTATTATGACCACCTGATGTTTGTAGGCAAATTAGCTATAATTTCCCATTGAAGTTGCTAGAGGGCCAGATCATTATAAATGTCTGAATAGCACAACATACCTAAGTATCATTGCTGATCAAGTTCATCCTATCATGTTGATGGCGTATCCCAATGGAGATAGCTTCTTCCAACAAGACAATGCACCATGCCATGGTGTTCGTATTGTGCAGGAGTGGTTTCAAGAACATGAGGGAGACTTTACCTTGCTTAGGTGGCCCCCACAATCACCAGATCTCAATCCAACTGAGCATTTGTGGGACGAAGTTAAAAGAGCCATCAGGCAGCTGGTTCTACAACCATCAAATCTCACAGAACTGGACAGTGCTATTCATCAGGCATGGTGTCAGATTCCTCGCATCACCTTTCAACATCTCGTGGATTCAATGCCAAGAAGAATTGCCGCAGTATTGAAGGCAAAAGATGGCCCAACAAAGTACTAAGGGGGTGGTCATAATAATCTGGCCACTCAGTGTATATAGATGATTAAAAAATCACCTCCCATTTGGCTGGGATGTCTCTGACTGCAGTTATTGTTCTCATGTGGATAGTAAGCTCTGGACTTGTTCATTTATAATTCCAGTCCCTCAGAAAGTACTGCGGATAAAAAAAAGTCATTAAAAGATCTAATAAAATGTTCAGTGCTACTTTACATCCAAAAAAAGAGGGTGGGGAGAAGCTTTTGGATGGATGTATTACGTGACCTCACTTGCCCCAGAAGCAGAAAAGAATTGGTGCCCTTAGCACATGTGACCCAGCTGTCCCATTCAGCTGGTTAGTGTGGGTGTGATCCAAGCAGTGACCTGAAGTTGGGGACATGCTGCAGCCAGCTGGGACCTTTCTGCTATTACACAGCTGGTAACTGGGCAGCGGCCTCATCTGGAGAAGCCTGAAGGTTTCATGTTCCTGAAGGGATGGCAGGTTTCTCTCTGTTTCCAAAGCCAATTATTTGAAGTGATCACGTGCTCTCACTTACAGAGGGGGGTGGGTTCCAACAGTGGATTTCAAAGTCAGTTGTTTGGAATTTGGAAAATGTTTTTTTTTTCCTATCGGAAATAATAAAGGAAAAGGTACAAAAGGCCAGCCCATAGAAATCTATTTAAAATCAAACCTCAATGGAATAACACACATGTGCAAAGAGACGCGGTAGGAGAATCGAATAAGCTTGGAAATGAATATTGTGTTTGCAAATCCATTAATTATAACTAAAAATAACCAAATTAATAAAGATAGTTTCTTATTTCTGTGACATGGCTTTGCCAATGGCCTTTTTAATTAGGCAAGGATGAGAAGAAATTTGGAGACGTGGGAATTATTGAGGGGGAATTCTCAGGACATGCAGAGGCTTTAGGCATTAAAAAATATTTTCGCTTTAAAACTATACTTTGACACCCATGCTTTACTAGCACCAATCAGCCACCATAGGGTTAATTTTTAATCACACAAAAAAAGAAATGCAGAGAATACACAGGGAGAGTGTCTGCTGTAGACCAATTCCAGCATGTCATAATTTTAAGAGTTTCATCAAAAGGTTGATGAAACTTGGGGACTCAACAGGGTGGAGTCACACATATAGTCACCTGTTGGAAATGGCTAAAGGCATTTCCCCATACCTGAATAGGAAACTGATTGTGGCTGCCAAAGGGCATCTTAATCTACATGTTATTGCCTCCTACTGGCCAAACACCTGAACAGCCGTAGGCTATTCCCCAAACTGACAATGCTTCTGTACCCTTTGAAACCTTACCCTTTGAAGTGTATTATCTCCACCTTGCCTTAGGACAAATTGTGTTAATAAAAGCAAGGGTCCTGGACAAGGAGGGAGTCTTCAGTTCCTTTAGCTGAAGGTCCTCTGACCCCCAATGCCTTTCAAAATTATATCTCATCTCCGGACTCTTTATTAGTCTCTGGATTCCTATGTCATCTACGCACAGCGCCTTTTCCAGATTCCTGAACACTTCTTGATGCTGGGACAAGAACCCCGGCAGTGTCTTGGTGGGGTTTCCTGAAATTCAGAGTCTGAGACAAAGTTTACTGGGAGAACACTTGTGGATGCACCCCTGTGGGAGGGGTCGGGGGGGGAGGGGTGGTGGTGGTGGTGGTGGTGGTGGACTCAGGACTGGGGAAGGGGAAGTTGGGCTGAGATGCAACCCTAACGAAGGACTCAGCTGATGCTGTGGAGCAGGCACAGACCTCTAGAGTTGTCCCATCTTGAGGCAAGAGACCAAGATTTCTATCTAGTCAGTGACCAGTTTCTGGATAGGGGCCACTCTCAGGGATGGATTGTGATCTTAAGCAAGGAGACTCTCCGGCTGAGAGCCATCCGTGGAAAGGAACAGCCAGGCGAGTCTTTGGGGAGTAGGGGTGGGGTGGGTTGGCCCTCAGTATCCAAGACAGAGCCAGGTTTCTTTTTTTCTGAGGTAGCTGGGCAAGAACTAAAGAAAAGAGGAAAAAGTGTGTTTATGTACATGCGTGTATGTTGCGGAGAGAACGTGTTTCTTTGGGGAATGAACCCATCTGAGAGCTGTGGCAGATGGCAAGCAGCCAGGGGAAGGGAAGGAGCTGTGAGAAAAGGCACTGCTCAGGCTGCAGGCTGTGCTTGCTGAGTGGTGAGAGGATGCTGGACTGGGGCGGCAGCCTGGGCCTGATGTTGAATGTAGGCAACCTCAGAGGCAGTTGCATATTCTACCTGGAGGACTCCTGCACAGTTAAGCAGGCAGAGACCATTGGGGTGGTTCCCAACATTTTTGGCATGGGAAAAACTAGTTGTTTGGGGCAACCCAATTATACTGACCATTTAAAAAAAATTTTTTTTTTCATTTTTGTTACATTTTGCATTTTTCCATAAAATAGTGCTGTATGGCAGGCAATTTTTTTAAAAAAAATATATTTTTATTGATTTCAGAGAGAAAGGGAGAGGGAGAGAGAGAGAGAGAGAGAAACATCAATGATGAGAGAATCATTGCTTGGCTGCCTCCTGCACACCTCATACTGGGGATCGAGCCCGCAACTCGGGCATGTGCCCTGACCAAGAATTGAACCATGACCTCCTGTTCATAGGTCAGTGCTCAATTGCTGAGGTAAGCCAGCTGGGCAGGCAATTATTTTTGATATCAATATGGAACTAATTGTATTTATTGCTTTTTAAATTAACTATGTTTTAAGAATTTTGTGATATCTTCTGAGCCACCTGGACATGCTGTAAATGGTTACAAAACCAGTTGGAAATTTTGGGCTCTCTTGTACAGAACACTGACCGGAGGAGACACAAAAGAAGTAAATAGAGTGATCCTTGCTTTCAAGGAGATTATGACTCAAGTTTGAAAAGAGAGAACGCAAAGCAAGCTGCTATTCCAAATGTCAGGGAATGTTTTATTCTTCTAGAAAAGAAACCTTTTCTTGAATATGGAGAATGCTCAGGGAGAGAAGAGAGAAGCCAGTGAACAGATACATCTTTCTCTCTGTATCTAGAAGGATAAATAGCCAGAGACCTCCAAAGTGAGTCAGCATGCTGTATTAGTCAGGTTTTAGTATCGCTTTCTAGCTTATGCAGTCCTTGCAATGCTTTGGAACGTGCTTAACTCAGTTTTGAGAGGCATTCTGGGACTTAAATTGCAGGCATTGTCCCTTCCGCATCTTTTGGGCTCATTGATCTACAATTGACTTGAGTGCTCTTCTGGAATTGAGGTTTACCTTTGTTTAGGAAATAATTGCTTGACAGAGGCCACCCTACTTTGTGTTTCTTTGTTCTATTTTATATTTAAAAAGTCACTACTTGTCTGGTTTGTTTTCTTTAACTTTAGCTCGTAGTGCCTGGCAAATCACACATGGAAATGACCTCCTCTGCAAATCGGTGTTTGGTGGGAACAGGGAAGAGAAAACACAACTGTGCCTGAGAAGGGTCTGTTTCTCTTTATCTCATTCCATTCCGCAGGGCTCCAGAGAACCATCCGAAGGAACCTACCCCGGCCACTTCCCAACTCATTGCACTGATTGTGCTTTAAGCAGATGTTTATGTTCTCATTCCTGGTGATATGGCCAGGGTGCTCTTGATAAACATAAGATGTGGGAAACATTTATCTCTGAGTCCTCCATCCATCCCTCTCGCAGAAACCTTCCTCTTCTTCAAACTCCGGGCTTGCTATCTCTTACTGCCAGCTTTCTCCTTTGTCCTTCCATAGATCATGGCCCAGCTTTCCTACATCTCTGCTGTGTAAACTTGCGCTGTTTATAGGTTTCATTACCTTGAGGCCTTGTTGGAAGACTGGCCAGTTCTTCTCGTAAATCAGTTCATGGAAGCTGATTATATATGCTCATGAATTATGTTCATGTTACCAGTTGATAAAAATCAAGGCTAAA
This sequence comes from Myotis lucifugus, assembly GCF_000147115.1. Lineage (NCBI taxonomy): Eukaryota > Metazoa > Chordata > Mammalia > Chiroptera > Vespertilionidae > Myotis > Myotis lucifugus. Next base: position 16,249,348 of record NW_005871051.1, on the reverse strand, counting down.
TATGCATCCCCTTGCAAAGACCCCATTTCCATCTTATCTGCCTTGGGTCTTTAATGCTTTAACTCCATTCAGGCCTCCCAATCTGTCCTGCGTTTAGGGAAAAATTCACAGGATGCACACATTTTCCCTGGAACTTCATATTTACTTGAAAAGTTATTTGGGGAGGGGGAAACCCAGATTATTTACAGATTACAGCAAATACAATGGAAACCAAAAGTCCCCATATCTTAAAAATAAATCATGAGAAATCAGGAAATTTTTACTTTTGGGAAACTACTTTGAGCTTGGTTTTTAGAGACCCTGGGATTTGTTCTCACTTCCTTCTCCCATCAGGGGTTTTTGGATGAAAAACTGAGAGGCAGTGGCTTAAGCCAAAAGTAGTTTTCAATGGTCAGAATTCTAGGCATTTTAGGAGGTTGGTGGGAAGATTTTTTTTCTCTTCAGCATTTCTCTGATCACTTGCCCAGATATGGGATGTATTTCATGGGCCAGTCATGTGGGCAGAAATACATTTTTCAGGCCTGAACACTTTCTGAAACTCTCTACAAAATTGTTCTTGGTTTTATCTGTGCTTTTGCTCATGTGTCTTGGTGGGTGAGTTAAAAGTCCCAGTGATAACATGTAGCAAAAAGATGACAGAGCTGCTTTTTAGTTTGCATTTTGGCGTAAGATAAGATCCTTTAGATGCTTCTTCAAAAGGGTATTTTGAAGTTGTTGAATTATTTACTTATATTAGACAAGTCAATATAAAACAAGAAACTGAGTTTTCAGGAAACTTTGAAGATAGGTTTAAACTTTTAAATATGCTCATTTGTTTTAGTGCATAACAAATCATATTCTCTAAAGAGGAACTGTAATGAGGAACTGCAGAATTAATGGGATTATTTTTATTCATTTGTTATTTTAGTCAGAGGATCTCCTAAAGAAGAATTATTATAGATTTGGACAATAGTTCAAATTATTCATAGTTCGTTGCTTTAATGTCTACTCTGTCCAGCTGTGACTTCATAGCTCATGTGCTTTCTTTACAAAAGGGATCACATTAATAGTAAAACCAAAACATTACACTCATTTCCTTTGAAGGGAAATTTCCATTTTTATATTGCTTTAATAAATAATTTACTGTAACTATTGATTGAAATATGCTTACCATCTTTTGACATATTGAGGTGGGAGGGAGGGAAAGCATATTTCATCTCTCTGCACAACTGGAGAGTGTTTCTCTAGTGATTATGAGGGATTTTTGGGAAAAGCCCTATCCCAAAGTAGTTTTTCTATTTTCATGAAATCTACTAGTAGAGATTTATTATTCCAATTTAAGTAGCATTCTGGGAGGAACAGCTCCTAACATCGTATGTCAATCACTTAAACCTTAGTGCTAATTTGTTTATCGGCAGCTTTGTCATTTTCAACCAAGAGCTATTGTTGAGAATATCTATTTTCAACTCAAAGAACACTATTTTAATCACATTAAAGGAAATGAAAAAAAAGCAAATAACATAATTGTACCACTCTAACAGAATAAGTTCACCTTTGTGTGGTTTCCTTCCTGTCTTTGTTCATTTTTATATACATTTCTAATAGTGATGTAATCTCAGTGTTGACTCACTGTGCCTACCTACCATGCTGTGTGGCACATGAAGGTGCTTAGTAGGTCCTTGTTGAAGGAATGAATGGACTAGCACTGCATCAGAGCTTAAGGCTATGTGTCTGCTTTAAACTGTGATCTTGAGTATTGCCCTTTGCAGCCCACCAAACCCATGACATCATCTATAAAGGACACTAGATTAACCACTCAGTCTACCTCTTCCCTGCATCATGGGACCAGTAGCCAGTAAAGCAAATTGGATATTTAAATGCCATTTGAGGCAATAACCAGGATGTCTTTTCAATTCTAGGATAAACATCTTTGGTTTCAGCTTCCATTTGAGTCCTGATTCTGTCCTGCAGATGTCAAGACTGGAGCTGGTCTTCCTGGCCTGACTCAGGCTCTCAGAAAGCTTTGGCTAACACCAGCTCTTGAGCTTCTTCTACGACTCAGGTCTCAGATATAGACTTCATTCTTGCCCCAGCCTTCAGGCCCATATCCGGCCTCCAGACTGCTGAAGAGAGCAAAGAGTGAAATATGTAGGTCATGCCTGTCCTGGGTCCATTTCTCCCCATGAAGATTATTTCACATTGTTCAGAATCAAACATTATCCCAAAGCTCCCCTTCAATCAATCCTTCCCTTCCAACGTACCTCCCTGAGTTACCTTCTCATTAGCCCATTTCCCCCTAATTATCAGCCTAGGCCTTCTTCTTTGAACCATTTTTATTTTTCTGCTAAAAAGTTGAATGTATAGTAAAACATTTGAAACTATAGAAAGGAAAAAATAACTTTGTCTATTAATTGGACTATGGAGCTTGTTTTGGGTACTCTAAAACTTCTGTATATTCTTCTTGAAGAATTTTTTTAATGGAAAAATTCAAATATATGCAAATTAGAAAAAATAGTACTCTGTGTACTCATTATCCAGCTTCAATTGTTATAACAAATGGTCTAATTAGTTTTACCTATATCCCAACCACTACTTCCTCAGTCCCATTTTTTTCAGTTAAGTTCTAGATCTCCTATAATTTTTACTGTAAATATCTAGTTAAGGACTCCTTTCTTAAATCTAACCATGATATCATTAGATTAAAGATATCAATAATTTTTTAATATAATCACATTATCCTCTCTATTTTCATATTTCCCTAATTGCCTCAGATATTTTCAAATGTCATTTTTACAAATTTGGGTCTAAATAAGGCCATAAAATGTAATTTATTAATATATCTCTAGTATCTTTCAATCTACAAATTCCCCCTTCATATTCATTTTATTTTTTCTTGTAATGTAATTATTTAAGAAACTGGGTAATTGATCCCATAGGATACTCCACAGTCTGGATTTTGCAGACTGTATCACTGAAGGACAATTTAAAATGTTCCTTTGTTCTTATATTTCTTATAAATTAGTAGCTAGATATTGAGGCTTAATCAGATATAGATTAATGAATTAATTAAATTTTGACAAGAACACAGTTTAGGTTAGTTATGCTGTGCACTTCTATTAGGAGATATTTAAATGTCAAATTGTCTTCTTTTTGTAAAATTGGCAGCCACTCATTGCTAAAATCTATTAATTTGTTAAGGGTTGCAAAATGATGACATTTACATTCTATCTTTCCCCTTTCATTTATTAGTCTTATCAGCTATCTGGTTACTCAGTGCACTTTGAATAGACAAGGCCTGATCAGGCCTAATTCTTCCCCTTCATTAATCAATTTTCAAAAACATTAGTTGGTTCGTTATGTTGACACAAGAAACATCCAAACTAGTAGAGAATTTTTATGAGTTTATTTGAACCATAACTGACAACAGTTGCTGGGAAGCAAGCTCTCAAATGTTTTGAAGACTAATAGTCTGCAATTTTATACATTTGACATTAAGAAGGGAATGTAAAGAATATTAGATGGAGGTGGGAGAAAGCAAGGCAGGATTGGATTACAGGATCCTTAGTAGATTATGTGCTCTCTTGAGAGTGGTTTAGCTTAAGGAGTCTTAAAAGGCATTTCAAAAGTGTGCTAACCTAGATGCACAGAAAAAATGGACAGGTCCTGCTTAAGGCAGAGATAAACCTTTTGCTGAAGAAGTTATATGTTTGGAGCTTGACTACTCACTGTAACCTGTTCAGTTAGGAATTTATGATCAGATCCCTCTGTGAGGTTACTTTCCATAGAGCCCCTTTTCATCCACTGTTAGCATCCTTCCAAGGTAACCCATTAATTATTAAAATCATTATTATAAAATGAGCATATTTTAATGTGTTTTAACTCATTGCTGTCCGTATCCTTATTGGTGCTCAAAGCTGTCCACCAGTGTCTTCTGAGCGATCTTAGTAATTTTTGAGAGAAAGCATCCTTGTTTCCTGGAATGACAAGATGCTGCAGACTCATTCTCTACGCGTTTTTTCTCAGACTTGGAATCAGCCTTTTTCCCAAGGGAACATGACCCTCTTGAGTTAGAAATGACTTATATAAACAGCAATATGGGACCTAAGGCTGCTCATTGCTCTTGGTCATTGTTTCTAGATATTTTCAGAGGACAGAGCGAGGAAATATGTATTTACAAAATAAAATAAAATGCAGTGTGAGTACATGCTGATACTTCTGATTAAGACAACAGTGTGTTAACTCTTAGATCTTACATTTGTATTTCCTTTCTCTCATGGCAAAAAATCCTATTCTTTTTTTTATAACACAAACACAATTATTCATTTGTTTAGTCTCACAATACAGATATAATAGACTCAGAATAATCACTCCTACTACTAACATCAATGATTTGATTATTGAAAGCAGTGTAAGACTTGTTTGCAGGTATTTTTTTGTCTTCAGGGTATGTCCTAATAGGGGTATACAGTATTGTGAGTTTACAGTGTTTCAAAGACCTTTGGAATACTTCCTCTGTGTGGTTTTTGCTCCCTATCTCATATATAGTTCATTCACTTGATTAATTTTGCTCCTAATTTTTAAGGATTATGATTTGTTATATTTAATTTTGTTGTATAGTTATGTAAAACATTTGTAACGTGCCAAACTCAAATCTACAAATCAAAGTATATTCAAAGAATTCTTGCTTTGTACCCTGTCCTCTCTAAAAAATTTCTTCTCTCCTCATGGGTAACAATTAAAAAAATTTATGTTCATCCTTCCATTTCTTTAAATGAGCAAGTACTTTTAGGTATTTATATCCCCTTCCTCCTTCCTAACAATACATACCTTTTTACAATTGCCTTTTCTACTTAATAATTTACCTTAGGTTCACTCCATAATAATATAGAGATAATTCTCATTCCATTTTACAGCTGCCATAGACTTCAATGTGTGGTTATATCTTTGTACATTCAGTCAGTTCTTTATTATGGACATTGGAGTTGTTTACAAGTTTTTTATTTCTACAAATATGATTAAACTTCTGATACATTTGGAATTTTTCCTATTTTCTGATGTAAAAAATGGATCAATTTTTCCTTTTTAAAATAGTCATCTGGTTATGCCAGTACCACTTATCTAACAGTCTATCTTTTCCCCACCAAATTGAGATATTGGTTTTATTATATATTAAACTTTCATATGCAGTTGTATTCATTGAAGGGTTTTATACTCTATTGAAGATATTACTATGAGTTTTGACTGAAGTTTGAGTTTTAGTGAAAGAAATCATCAGGTCCTGTGTTGCCCTGAGCATAGGGAGGTATAAAGTGACTGAGCCACGAAGTTAGGTAAAAGACCGGAAACATTGTGGATGATTAATAATTATTTAGTTGCATGGGTGACTTATTAAAAAGTTAATTAGCAAATGACTGCAGAAATACTTTTGATATATATATTTTGAACAGGACAAGATTCCTATGAAATATCATTTAGTAACAGTACAGTGGTGGGCAGTATAATGGGAAGAAAACTAATAATGATAATAATTACCTATCAACTTAGAAAAAGAATACAGTTGTACCTTTAAAAAATATAAAAATCTAAGAATTTGTGTGATAATCTTAAAATATAATTAGCCCTCGCTGGTTTTGCTCAGTGGATAGAGCATTGGGGGGTCCTGGGTTCAAATCCAGTCAAGTGCATCTGCCTCAGTTGCAGACTCCTCTCGGCCTGGGCCCTGGTGAGGGCACGTACAGGAGGCAACCAATCGATGTGTTCCTCTCACATCGATGTTTCTCTGTCTTTCCCTCTCTCTTCCACTCTCTCTAAAATCAATGGGAAAATATCCTCAGGTGAAGATTAAAAATAATAAAAATATGTAATTAGATAATTTTAATTATTGAGAAACTTGTACTTAAAAAACCAATGATGAATATTTTTGAGAAAGGATTAATCCTTTTGGATTGTGAATAATTGAGCTTTAAATGAGATGTTTTCTTGGTTCAGATTTTTTTAAACCTTATTGTATCTTTATTTATCTTTTCATTCTTTATTGTTGAAAGTTTTACTATGTCTCCTTTTCCCCCCATTGATCTCTCCCCATCCGCTCTATCCCCCAGCACATGCCCCCATCCCCCTTTTGACTGTGTCCATTGGTCATGCTCATAGGCATAGATACAAGTCCTTTGGTTGATCTCTTACCCCCCGCCCCATCCTTCCCCTGCCTTTCCTCTGAGGTTTGGCAATCTGTTCGATGCTTCTATGTCTCTGGATCTATTTTTGTTCATCAGTTTATATTGTTCATTATATTCCACAAATGAGTGAGATCATGTGATATTTATCTTTCTCCGACTGGCTTATTTCGCTTAGCACGATGCTCTCCAGGTACATCCATGCTATTGCAAATGGTAAGCGTTTTTTCTTTTTTTACAGCAGCATAATATTCCATTGTGTAGATGTACCACAGTTTTTTAATCCACTCATCTGCTGATGGGCACTTAGGCTGTTCCCAAATCTTAGGTATTGTAAATTGTGCATATATTTTTTCTGATTGGTGTTTCTGATTTCTTGGAATATATTCCTAGAAGTGGTATTATTGGGTCAAATGGGAGTTCCATTTTTAATTTTTTGAGGAAACTAAATACTGTTTTCCACTTGGCTCAGATTTTGATGTGTAAGATTTTTATAATGAGGCACATCAACATATTTTCAAAACAAAATGTTTAAAAAAACAGTGACCATTTCTCCTTTTGAGAATGAAAACACTGTTGACCCTTGAACAACACAGGTTTGAACTGCTCGGGTCCACTGATGGTTTTTTTCAATAAATACATACAGTACTGTAAATGCATTTTCTCTTCTTTATAACTTTCTTAATAACATTTTCTTTTCTCTTACTTGTTTGGTAAGAATACAATATATAATATATATTGCACACAAAATATATGTTAAACAACTTTAATAGTAAGGATTCCAGTTAACAGTATTATATTTTGGAGAAGTCAAAAGTTGCACATTGATTTTCGACTGTACATGAGGGAGGTCAGCATCCCTAACCCTTGCATTGTTCAAGGGTCAGCTGTAATGAAATGAAAAAGAATTAATTTGGGTTTTCATTACATGGAAAGACAATTCCATAGACACTGCTGTCCAAAGTTCTTGAACATATAGCCTAATTAGTTTTTCCAATTTAGCGTAGAATTGAGAGCCAGAACTCTGAAGGGATCACCCTAACTCTTAAAGGATTTTCACATGAAGTTCAACATAGCTCTCTTCACACACCCTTGCCTTTTTTTTTTAGTTCAACATAGAGCACTGCAAAGGAATTTTGTTAATGGTTTAGAAAATAAATTTCTTTAGGAGGTGCACAGAGAAATTAAAGAACAGGAAAGAAAGGGAAAACATTAAGTGAGAAGGAAAAATGACAAGGTTGAGAAAAGACTTCTGCATCTGGGTAAAGATTCATGGCTCAAAATTCTTTTTCCGGTTGTGGCTAGAGTGTGTGGAAGGAAATGACAAAGCCAGCTCTAAAACTCTTCATACAGTGTAGCTTTGCATTAGGTCACTGGTTTTTCTTGCTCTGGGATATTTAATCAAGAAGAGTGGGTGGAAAGAGATCAACCAAAGAACTTTTATGCATATATGCATAACCCATGGACACAGACAATAGGGTGGTGAAGGCTTGGGGCAGGGTATGGGGGTGTGGGGGAGTGGGGGCAGGCTAGAAGAGGTCAAGGGGGGAATAAAGGGGACATATGTAATACTTTTGACCATAAAGATTTAAAAATAAATAAATAAATAAATTAGAAATCTATGAAAAAACAACAACATTCTAGATTTTTAAAAAATGAAGTATTAGAAGTATAGTTCCTCTTTTTTATAATCTTTCAATCCCAAGGACCAACAGTAAGAAATGCAACATGCAATGAAATAAAAAATAGCTTGGGAAGATCAGCCTACTTAAAATATTCTCCTAAAGCTTAAAAATATTTTTGTTTTAATGATGGGTCAAGGTTTACATTAATCCAAATTAATATTCATGTGGTTTTACCACCTTTACTGAATATATGTAACCTCTTCATTGGACATTTTCCATCTCTTTCATTCCTTTCCTTTGAACCAACCTTTGGACTCAGAACATTAGTTGCACACCCTAAATCCATGAAAGTAACTTTAGAATATGCAGTAAACCTTTTAGATTTGGCCACATTTGCCTGTGGGAGCATTATTAATATGACTAAATGAATGCCAAAAATATACTGAAGAGTATATTTCCCCTACTCTTTTAATCCTGTTATATCAAACAGATACTCAAATTTGTGCAGAATATCATCCCCCAAATTTGTCCTTCTCCTTCCTACTGTTTGAACTATAATTTCAACTAATGAAAATGGAAAACTTCTTTGCAAATGGTTTTTCATGCCTATGAGAACAGTATCCTGTGGGGGAATTAGATGGCTGATCGATCTGATAAAGCTTTGTGTGGTGAATCAAAGCTGAAATACATGGCAGAGAGGTCAAATGAAGTCCAACAATCAGGTATGGAACATACATATTTCCTGGTACTCTTTTTTTTTTTTTACTAATTAAATTTGCTGCAAAAGTTTTGTAAGATTCCGTTCATTGCTTTCTTTTCCAATGGTAAGATGTTTTGATAGGGCTTTTTCTGCCTTGAGTTTTAGGTTTCAACTAGAAAAAAACCTTCACTCAACTTGGTGTCCTGAACTTTTCAGGTGTTGCATCTGTTTAAAAATAAGAGAATAAAATATTTCTATTCATTGGCTCCCACTGGAGCAAACACTGCTGTTTTAAAGGGGGTGTAATTTATAGGATCATCATACCATATGCTTGCCTTTCTAATATGAGAGTTTTAAGGGATGATGAGTCTGAAAGAAAAATACCTTGGGACTAGGTGTGATAATTTTAAAAATTGCTTTATTCATTTGTCCTGCACATAGTGATTAAATACCCATTTCCTGCCAGGCACAGTGTTAGGTGCTGGGAGGTAAGCAGGGGTCAAAAGGGTCATAGTTCCTGCCTTTCATAAGACAGTGTCTAACAAGGGAGTCAGGCAATTAAAGAAGTAACAATGTATAGTACATATTACTAATAATTTTATTTGTAATTATTAATAAACTGTTAAATTATTAATTCATTTCCCCTTCTAACACTACCCTGAATTCCCCCACCATGAGGACTGGTCAGTCATCCTATTCTATCTCCTTGTCCACAGTGACTGGTTCAGAGAACATGTGAGTTCATCAGGCCAGTCAGGGCCAATGAGACTCCATTCTCAGACCTTGGTTGAGCTATTGGATAGCAGACTTCCCTTTCAATTGGCAATAAACCAAGGAAACATTTAGCTCCAGAGGTCTGGCAGTCATTAGGGGACCTGAGGGGAGAACTCACTGGAAGAGCTAGACACACAGGTAACAGCTTAAACATAAGTTCTTCCTGGAAAACTTTTCCCAAAATTACTACACACAGACCAGGGTAAGTGTTTCTGCTTCCCAATCCCATAATAACCTCTAGAACCCTGAACCCTAAGATTATACACATCCCAGTTTGCCCAGGGTAATCTCAATTAAACCTCTTTGCCCAACAGAATTATTAAGTCTCCCTTTAACCCTCAAGGGAGTCCCAATTGGAATGATTAATTAAACCCTTACCCTCACACTCCAGGAATTTGGCTTTTCCAACTTGAAGTTGGCTGGTGCTCTGCCCCTTCCAGTGGGAGGTGAAGGACAGGGAGCCTCCTCTGTTGGGCAGACCCATTCAGAGTGGGGCTGAGCTGGATGGGGAGGAAGCTAGCAGTCATGGTTCAAATGCCAGAGACTCAGTGTCCTTACCAAGATTTAATAGATTTTCTTGAATAAATGTTTCTTCATTTTCTATATACTCTTAGGAAAATTTATAGAGACTTTAAATGTTTTTTAAAAAAATATTTTTCATCAGTCATAATTGTTTCACTGGTCCTCAAGGCTCCTCTCATGGCCATTCTGGAAGTGGAGCCTATAGCCATTTCTTTTTAATATATTCTAAAAATGCTTTTAAATGTGAAAGAAACATTTCATATTGGAGTTATGCTTTGGAAAATTGAAATAAGTATAAAATCCTGACAGTGAATGAAGAGGTGTGTATAGTGCTCAAGGTCCCAGTGGGAAGCAGATGACCCACACAAGAGATCACTTAAAGAGGATACTTAAAAAAAAAAAAGTGTAGGCAGGGTTGAGTCAACCGCCAAGGGAAAGTGATAGGGAGAAGCACCAGCAGGAAGAGGCGCCACTCCCTGCGTGGTCTGAAGGAGGGCAGGGAGAGGTTACCAGAAATTTGTATGAGCTATAGCTCTCCGGTCCCATCAGACAGGAGCAGTGGACTGATGTGGAGGATTGCAAGCACTGCATAACTGAGCCCGGAGGGAAAGAGGAAGGAGGCGGGAGTGGGAGGAAATTCACTTCCAGAAGTGCTCACTCCTCTCACCCTCTGATCTCCTGCCAATGCCTCTCTCATTGGCCAAATCTAATGGAAGCCAGAGGGCGAGTGAACTGGAAATATGTGATCCACAGAGTACGCCTCCCAGGGAACAGAATAGGTCAGATGGAGCACAAATCTGCAGATACACAAATGAGAACACCCAGCCCAGTGGGCTTCCCCACATGGCAGTGCCAGGATCTGCAATGCTCTGATGACTAGATCTTTTGGGAAAAAAAAACAGTGGAGAAAGAAGGCACTGACAAAATGGCATTGATCTGCTAATAGTCTCACATCCCCCAACACGTGTCCTCAACAGAGTACACAGGGCTCACCCTCATTTTCACCACGAATCACATGTTCAGTGCGTTAGGAAAGCCGAAGGCAACTTTCAATGATATTATAAGCCAAGGAAGTGGATGCAATGATTTGTAGAGCTCTGGGAAACCAGCACTGATGGAGCTTTCTGTTTAAGGTGTAGACCGAATAGAGGAAAGCTGCCTTTGTTTTGTGGATCATATCAGCTGTCAAAGGCATGACAGCGACATGCACTTACAAGGCAGAGAAAAGAGAAAATTTGTGAATGATCTCATTTCATTTGGTGACAGTGGAATGACATTCTGCAACAAATCACCCCATACCCCTCCTGGTGATACTGAAATGCCTGAGGAACAGCCCATCAAAGTAAGCTGGAATAACTAACTCAGGCTGATGTGTATATGACAAATAGGCCAATCACTACCTTCAGGTTGCTTGGAGAGCAACCTCTGGCTTCAGGAAAGAACAGGAATGATAGCGTGGTTTGTGCAGGCATTTGCTAGAGTTCTGCCAGAAATTACTCTGAGGTCAAAGCTCCCACTTCCCCTTTTCACTCTTCTATCTTTCCCTTAACTATTTTTCCCCTCTTTATTCCCCTCTGGCTTTTGTCCTACTCTCTATTTCTAAAGTCTAAACAAGGATGTTGTTAGCCCCCTTCTCTTTCCCATGACCCATAACACTTGATCCTGGTGTCTGGTGATTCTCCCTGGCACCCACCCATTCACCAACACTCCCTTCCACCTGGTGCAGAAGGGTCCCCTCTTGGAAAACACCCCCTGCCCCGGACTTGCTTTTTTGGGTTCAAAGTAGAGCTGCTGTCTCTTTCCCCATGCATTCTGCATCCTCCTCTGGACTTGTTTCAGGCTCACAGCAGTTTTAGGTAAGGAACAGCTTTTCCATTTCCAGAAAGTAGGGGGTGGGGTGGGGAGGAGAGGGAAAGAAAGGATTAAATGCAAAAGCAATTAGAGCTTTGGGGTCTTTGGGCCCCAGGTAGCAGATCATATTTTAACACCTGTGGCTGAAACTGAACTATAAAACTAGGGGAAGATTGTAAATGCATTGTTTTACAACACACAGATAACACAGTCTGACTATTCTTAAGGAAAAAATTCTTCTGACATTTGTTAAAATGGGAAGGAAGACTTTATTTAGGACTGTTGCCATAGATGTCAAGACTATTGCAATAGAAGAGAGAGATTGGGCTCAGCTCTGAATATAGCAGACAGTTGGGGATTTGTAGCCAATGAGCAGAATGGGGTGAGGGTGTCAGTGGATGGAACATTGCTAAGAGGAGACATCAAGGGTAGGGGGATTCTTGCTGAAAGCTGGCCAGGGTGATCAGATGTCAAGGGTGGGGGATGAAGGATTTGATTAGATACATTTTCACTTAGCGGGATTCTTGCTAAACCTGGGGCAGTAGGCTAACGATAAGGTCCAAGGATAAGGCCTAGTTGAAAAGAGGGCTCAGAAGAGCCTTTCTAAAGTTTGGACAAGGAGAGTCTTTGTCACTAGCCATTGTAGTGTCAACTTGCTCAGCTTAACTTGGACTTGCAGCCTTGTCCTTGTGTCAGTGAATATACTGACCCAATGCACAAGTACACACAGTCTTCATGAAAAGAAAGCAAGTATTGAGGGAAAACCCACCTCCTGTTGATGAAGTAAGCTAACCTGTAGGAACTTCTAGTTTCAACCAGCTCTATTCCCCTCCTTGTCCTTGCTGTGCTGGAAGTAAGAGCGTTATTACTTTATAAGCTGTGGGATTTTGATGTGTGTACTGGGTGATATAAAAATTATGAAGAAGGGTTCTAAGGGATGTAGTAAAGCCTTTGGAGATGCATGCTAGGTGCCACAGAAAGCAGGCTGGAGATTTTCTTGTAAAAACAAACTCAGCGGTATGGTGTGACTTACACTTCCCCTGCATGGTTTGGAGTTAAGCCAAACCACAGTGAACATGAAGGAGGAGAGCTCCCTTTCTGAACTAATTTGCTGCTCAATCAAGACCCGAGTCACAGGCTCCACTAATCAGAGATGAGATGTCTTGGTTTCAGCAGGAAGAGATGAGAATGTACGTGTATGTTTGAAAGCTGATTTCTCCTCAGTTGCTTTTCTAAAGTCATAGTGCACATAAAGAAAGTAATTTCAATGGCAAAACTTGTATTGATAAAACAATTTTCGTTTGAGCATTTGACTTTTTAGGCAATTAGGTATATTTATAGAAAAAGAAAGGAAGGGAAAAAAGAAATAACATTAAACATTTATTTAAACAAACCTGTCTTAAATTTTTAGCAAAAATACTAATTTTATTATAATTCTATTCATATCATAAAAATATTCATTCTAAATCATTAAAAAATAAATTTCAAGGGAATCTAATGAGGACTTTTAGAAAGGTACTCTATATTTATATACTTGTTTTATCAGAATTAGAAGGAACCTTAGGTATCTATTCTACTTCTCTCATTTTCAGATAAACAAATTGAAAATTAAGAAAAAGATTCTAAATGATCTCTAGCCTTTTAGGCTTTTTGTTGTTGTTGTTCATGCTCTATAAATTATTTTTTAAATCTTTATTGTTGAAAGTATTACATATGGCCCCCTTTTCTCCCCAATGACCCCTTCTAGCCCCCCCCCCCATAATGCTAATATTGACATGCAATATAGCTTTGTGTTTTACTGCAGTTATTTCTACTAACATAACTAACTGAGAAGCCATTCTAGTCTAGGAAGTACAGCAAAGAATGGATTCCAGGAGATTTGAGATTGGGTTTCCACAAGGAATTTCACCAAGAACCAGTTCCCATCCCTCAATTATAATTTTTTAATCTCTTGTTTATAATTAAATGACAAGTGAATCATTTCTCTTTGGAGATGAACAGAGTATAAGATATGGTGAAAAGTGCAGGGGTTAGTGACTGCTGTGGATTGTAATATTTTGGTCATAATTTTTTATTTTAAGGAATGGTTCATAATATTCTTTTGGGACTTCTGTACTCCATGGATGAGCATAAACCCCCAACTCAAATGGGTGTCTGTTTATTGTTGATCCCTGTAAGCAGGCTGTGGAAGAGACTTATCTAGAAATTGCCGTGAGGAAAAAAGAACAGAACACTAATTCTTCAGTGAATATAAACTTCACCCAAGGCAGGGGAATGGCAGATGTAAAAACATCAGAGAAAACAGAATTGAGAGGCTTGGAGCTGATGAGTGTATATCTGTCTTTCAGGAGAGTTTGGGTAAATCAGAAAGCCTGTAGTTCCACATGACACCATCCCCTTAGAGCCTCTGTTGCTCAGAAATGACCCCGGAGTCAGCCAGGATTCCAGATGGCTCTGGGGTAATCACACTTTTCTCTGATAAATCTGGCTGGGTGGGCGATGCAGTTAATCAGACAGTGAGCCAAAAGCGAAATCCCATTTCTGTGGGTTCAGTTACTCACTACCTTGGGCGGAGGCAAGTGGTGGGCAGCATAGGCGTGACTGCTGGGTTGAACTGCTTCATGCTAGCTGTGGGAACAGGGGCAAGTTGCTTAAGCCCATTCAGGATCAGCTTCCTCATGTATAATAAAAATTCCATGATCTTATAGGATTGTGGTGAAAATTAGCCGAGCTCATGCATATAAAACGCTCAGCACAGCAGCGCCAAGGGCTTTGATAGGCCAGTGTCTTCCCAATAATGTCTCTGAGCTTTCAACTTGAGAATGGCCAGACCACCTGACTTGCATCCACTAATTCATTCAGCACACTCATGCAGCACATCTCCCCCTACTCAAAGCTCTCTGCTGGTATGTAAAACTGTGGATGGCTTAGAAGAATATCAGGAGAAAACATTTGTGGCTCCTGTTGGCGTGTGGGCTGGTATTAATTGTAGAAGTATCTCCATGAAAAGTTAAATGACTCCCTTTCGGACACTGAAGACTTATGATTACAGTGCAAATGTTTCAAATCTTTCTTTGGAAGACAACGAAATGTCTCCCTGTGGTTTTGCATGCCTCCGAATCAGGAAAAACAACAAACAAAAGACTAGAAACAAAGCAACCAAACCAGGCTGAGCCATCTTGAGGAGGCTGCTCTGCTCCCAGCTCCCAGGCCCTGCAAGACAAATTCTTTAAATCTATTTGCTGCAGGGAGTTCAGCAAAGCCATAGTTGTGGAAATTCAAAACGGTAGCTTTTAACTAAGGAACTTTCTGCTTGGAAGTGTGTGTTTTAAGCTGCCTGGCAGAGTTTCCTCCACCCAAGGGCAACCCGGGAAAACTCTGTGGAGTCAGAGAAATAAACGTGTCCCCCTCCCCCTCTCATTTCTGAGGGATCCCCATGGGTGTGAGGCTCAGCTTGTACTTTCCAAACACCAGGCTAGGGAGGTCATTCTTTTTTAATAATCATGGTGCCAGTCTAGTTTTTCCACCTTTTGAATGTCTTCCTTTTTTAAAAAAAATATTTTTATTGATTTCAGAGAGGAAGGGAGAGAGATAGAGAGATAGAAATATCAATGATGAGATAGAACCATCGATTCGATTGGCCACCTCCTGCATGCCCCCCCACTGGGGGGGATCTAGCCCACAACCCAGGCACATGCCCTTGGCTGGAATCGAACCTGGGACCCTTTAGTCCACAGGCTGACGCTATATCCTCTGAGCCAAACCGGCTAGGGCTGAATGTCTTCCTTTTAATAAATTCTCTGATAGATTACTAAAAGTGTCAAAGAATATTATTGTATCTCAGTATAGACTGCTGTCAGTAATGCAGGTAGAACAGATTCTAGAGCTTCCCAGCTCTCCTCTTGCTATTTCTGGGAGGTTGCAGACTTAGTAGAAAGAGCCGATCCTTTGATGTTGGATAGATGTGACAGTTCAAATCATGACACTGCTGCTTTCTAGCTGAGTGACCTGGGGGGTTTTCTGTGTCTGTAAAGGATGGTGACACCTACCTCATGACATCTCTGTGAGGATGAGATGAGATGACACATGCAGAGCATCCTATTTAAAATAGGTGCTCCATAGGTATTTTGGGGGTGTGGGTTGGGAAGCACTCCAAAGCCCAGGTGTTGTATAACATAAAGGAAGCCATCCAGTGTGAACAGAGCCCACAGATCATGTGACTTGGTGTGAGCATCGAGTGCCCAGGCATGAAGCAGTTGAAACTCCCAGGTTACCTTTAGTTGGAATGCACTTTCCGGTTAGCACAGACTTCAGAATTGTACAGAACTGAACAGAAAGTCAAGGGCAAACTTGAGGACTCTTTTGACCATTGTGGTCTTGCATTCTAGTAACATCAGGAGCTTTGAGAACTTTCAAGGTTCTTAGATTAAGCCTCTAATACTTTTTTAAACCAAAATATGAGCCAAGGGTCCCAGAAGATGCCTCAAGGAGGGCTAAACTGCTATTCAAATTGCTAATTTAATTAAACAAGGAGGCTATTAGACTGATGTGGCTCTACCATGAGGGCCACATAAGCAAACCAAAACCTAAGCCTGTAAGTGCCTCAAGGTTATGAAATCTAAATAGGACAACCAATCACAAACAACCAGTTAGGCTTTAAGCTATAGCCAATCAAATAATTTTTTATTTTATTTTGTATGAATCTTTCCCCTGGTTCCTGTGGGTGGAGTGCTCCCAACCACTTCTGGTTCAGTGCTGTCCCATTAGAATCAATTTTTGTTCAAATAAACTCTTTAAATTTTTAGTATGCCTCAGTTTATCTTTTAACAGGCTAAATATCAACCCCTGGACTCAGGGATCTGTGACCTCTGGTAAAGTGTCTGAAGAACTGTTTTGATTCCTGGAAGATTGAAATGATTGCCCATTTGTTATTACCAGACATCAACTCTGGAACTTACCAGAAACTTAGCTGAGAAGCCAGGTTGGAGCAGTGGGGAGTGGCTGTTGAGGGGGGCCCTATGTAAACGGATGGATTCATTTCTTTGATAGGCTTACAGAAGATTCTGTGGAAGCAACTCAGTAAGACAATGCTCTTATCCTCAAAAAGATTCCATTCTTTATCTGAGATGCCACTGCCTTAAAGATAGACATACATTTCTCCTAATCTCCACCCTAGGCAAATCTCTTGAAACACGAGAGAGCTCTGGTTCCAGGGCTTGGCTTTCTTCTAGATCACATCTCTATGAACTACATTTCGTTTATGGGCAAGCAGACAGAGTTGTTAGGGATTCTCTAACTTTATTACCCTTCAGTATCACCTGGATGTGCCTTTTAAACACTTAGGCTTAGTAGAACTCACTTTCTCCAAGGGATGCTGATGTACATTCAGGTAGAGAACCACAGGGCTGTGTGAACTACAAGCCCAGGCCCCTGTAGAGATCCCAACACTGGAGCAGGAGGAAGAAAAAGCTCCTTTATTGTGCAAAAGGTTTCATTTTAGTGTGGGTTTGAGAAATACTATTCTGTTCTTCTTCAGAAGCCTTCAGATAGCTGAGAAGAAAGTAATGTTGTTAGGCATAAGAGTAAAGTCTCAACATTTAATATTGTCAGCAAGACTCTCTAGGAATTGAAGGAGGGGTCTGTCTGTGAGTGGGCAAATGCAAAACTTGCTTTTATCCCACTTATCACTCCCATTCTCTTCCACTTCAGTCCTAAAGGAAGAGACAGACACACAGACACCCAGACGGATGAGTGTGGTCACAGTGCTGCATGTTGGAACAGGACGCCCCAGTAGCTTCAAGCCAGGCCTCTCTCCACCATCCTGTTGGCATCAGGCAGGCTGTGGGATTTCAGGAGGTGCCACCTACTCTGATTGATACTTGGGACGGACACTCAAGATCTTGGCTTCATTCATTTATTCAACACATTTATTAAATGAATGACTTTGCAGTTGCCATCGGGAACCCTACTAGAGTGATGACTGATAAAGTCTGAGAGAGGTCATAGGCAGCATAACCACATGAAAAGAAAAAAAAAAGTCACCTGGAATTGATGTCTTAAAAATAGCAAATTTATTTTAATCCTAAATGGGTACCAAAAGGATTCTGATGGATGCATAATTTATGTAAATCTATGCAAATTCAGGTTCCAGTTATACAGAAGAGGATTGGGTGGCATTTGTAAAGACCAGTCATGACCTAAGCTGTCACCTGCCAGCCTGCTTCTCCTTGGAGTCAGATTCAGACCAGATGGAATTAGAAGCAAAGAAACCTCCTTCCTTGACTTTCACCTTCAAGTCTAATTTAAGCATCTGAGAGCTCTGAAGTGGTGGGACTGCTCTGGTTGGCATTCAAGAGCTTTTTTAGAGATTATGGCAGGCCAGTCATTCCAGAAAGAATAATACCTCCCGGGGAAACTTTGCTAGTCTCTTGAATGGGCTGCTGAAGGAATGTCTGCAGGATGCTTTGAATTTCTTGAAATGAGACAGGTTTATGTATTGCTAGAAAAGCACTGACCCCAAATGCCTCACAAATTAAGAAATAGTATTTCTCCTAAGGAGACAAATTACAATTGTGTATCTGTGCACACACACACACACACACACACACACACACACACACACACCATCACCTTAAAACGGAGCGAGTGAATTCTAGCTATTTTCCTGGTGAACCCCAGTTCTGCCTCATTCAGGGCCAGCAACTGATTGCATGCAGAGTTGACTGCGGCTCCCTCCTCTGTAAGAGTTTTCCCCCTAGACCACTGAGTCAGCATCATTATCCAAATAAACATCTGCTATATTTTGTTGTTAGTAATGATAATGACTAACTGGGATCACTAAGGATGGGCTTAATGCATACCATCCAAATGGAAAATTTGAAAAAAAAATTGGAAGCTTTAGAAAAACTGCAATTGTGTTTCCCTATTACTTGCAAAAACAAGACTCTGCCTTATATTAAGGTCATTCTGTTTTGTTAGAATTCTCAGGCCATCAGCCCTATGATTTACAGAGCCCAGGGTATTACAAAGCATTGTTGGATAAAGGAGGGGGTTTAGAAGCCCAAGACACGGCCTTCTGAAGGTCTTTCAAAGCTCACAGGATGCAAGAGCCCATCTGATAACCTTTGGGCTGATAAGGGATGCTCGGAGAGAGTTGCCTGTTTTGGAGCTCTGAGAAAGAGGGCTGCCCCTGCAGATCCATGCTAGAGGTCTTGCACAAGCAGAATGCCTGTCATGCTGCATGCTGGGAGGGAAGGCTGCCGGAACAGAGTCCACATGCTCAGGGCTGTGCCTCAGCAGATCTGGCATGACCTGAAAGCTGGCCCTCACTAAGTCAATATGGGAAACTCTCCCATAGGAGGATCCTGTGGTGTGAGGGCTGAGCACACACTGACGTTCCCCTGGGGATAATGAATCGCAGTATATGATGGAAAGCAGAAGCTTCTCTGAAAACCATTTGTGCATTTTCTATTGTCGTGACCACCAAGCTCAAAGCACTGCGAGTCCTGGAAGCAAATGGAGCTTTATGAAACTCTGAAGCAATTTCTAGAGTGAATTCTCACAGGCTCAGAAGCTAGTGCTGGGAGACTGACCCTGGGATGTAACTCTTCCCTGAAAAATGAGCTAATTCACATTTCCTGAGCATAAAGTGAGCACATGTAACAGGCAAGCTTCTCAGCTCAGTAGTTGAATAGATGCAACAGCAAACTGAGATTGGCAAGTAAGAAGAGTGGACTGGGGTGGTGGGGGGACTCTCTATTCAGAGGGACCCATCTTTAGGCAACAGGGCAGAGATGGGTCTCTGTGTGTGTGTGGGGGGGGGGTTGTCGGGGGGGGGAGGAATAGGTACTTATTTCCTTTGGGCTTTTTCTCAAGTTTCCATTTGGAGGAGTACTTGACTTTTCTTCATTCTTCTGGAATCCCTATGCCTCTTCCAGGGTTTGTTTTATAAGAGTATTATTTCTGAAAGAGACAAATGCCTTCATTTCCTACACTGTTGGGGGTTGACCCTGAATGGGAATAGAGTGTAAATCACCTGTTCCAATTGTGGGATTGAATACCATGAAGTGCTTTGCAGTCACTAAATGCTCCACCAATTTTTAAGGATAATACATTTCCTATGTTAGTTTATACACAAAATTTATGTCAACTATTGTTACAAATATGTTTCTCTGAAACTCTCTGAGGCCTAGCCAGAGTTGATTAAAACTCAGATGTGGTTATTATAGACATAAAACTGTTACCTCCATATAGCTTTATTAATTCTGTATCTATGCTTACTCCAAATCTATTTGGACTAAATAGATGGATCTGAGTTTGTCTCTGGGAGAGGTAGTATATTAGTTAGAAATGCCTTTGCCTGCAAAATAATAATCTAAAAGTGGCTTAAATAGATAGGAGTTAATTTTTCTCACATCATCAAAAGTCTGGAGGTAACAGCTTTCTGATTGGTTTGTTAGCTTAATATTGCCATGGTTTATGTTTCTGTAATTTTCCTGGCTTTTCCCTCATGATTTCAAAAAGATTGCTGCAGCTCCAGGCATCAGGTCCTCTATTCAAAGGGGCAAGTTGATGAGTATGTTGTTTTAAAAAATATGGCCACAAATTCTTTGACACATCTCCCATTGAGATGAATCCACATTGATATGTGGACCTGTAATTCATTCATTTTCATTACTGTATTGTATTCCATTGCATGAGTATATCACAGCTTGTTCATTTTCTTGTCAATTAACATTTAGGTTGTGTCCAGCATTTTTGCTATTTTTATTTATTATGCTGTTATGAATATTATAAATGTGTCCTGGAACATGTACAGGAATAGCTTTAGGAAACATACTTAAGAATGAAGTTGCCTGGCCCTGACTGGTTTGGCTCAGTGGATAGAGCGTCGGCCTGGGGACTGAAAGGTCCCGGGTTCGATTCTGGTCAAGGGCATGTACGTTGGTTGTGGGCACATCCCCAGTAGGGGGTGTGCAGGAGGCAGCTGATAGATGTTTCTCTCTCATCAATGTTTCTAACTCTATTCCCTCTCCCTTCTTCTCTGTAAAAAATCAATAAAATATATTAAAGAAAAAAAGAATGAAGTTGCCTGACTGAAGGGCACATACATTCTCAACTTTTCTAGATGATGCCAAAATGTTTTTCAAGGTAGTTTTATCAATTTCCATTGTTTTGTTTTGTTTTTAACACTGTGTACTAATTCTTGTGGTAGTACAAGCCTTGATAAATTTTGCCAATGATGGGTATAAGAAGGTTTTATCAATTTCCATTGTTTTGTTTTGTTTTTAACACTGTGTACTAATTCTTGTGGTAGTACAAGCCTTGATAAATTTTGCCAATGATGGGTATAAGAAGGTATCTTATTTTTTTAAATTCTTTATTGTTTAAAGTATTACATATGTCTCCTTTACCCCCCTTGGCTCCTCCGCCACCATTCCCACCCCCCAGTACATGCCCTCACGCTCCCCCCCCCCCAATGTCTGTGTCCATGGGTTATGCATATATGCATGCATACAAGTCCTTTGGTTGCTCTCTTGTAGTTTAAATGTGCATTTCCTGATTAAGAATGAGGTCAAGTGTCTCACATATTTACAGTCATTTGTGCTTCCTACTTAGTGAAATGTCTGTTCAGAACTTTTGCCCATTTTTCTATTGGGAGAGTTTGTGACCTACCAAATTACATGACTGATAACTAAGCAACAAGGGCAAAAACTTAATTCATCCATCTTCTCATTACAGATATGTATGAGGTCTTAATATAAGTAATCTTTCAGTTGAGTCTTCATTGATCCATAAAATCAATCATTAATTAACCATTGAAGAGTCAAGGTAGCTCCTGTATTTGTTTCTTTTCTTTTTTTTTTTTCTGGGAGGAGTTTAGAGGGACCTCTTTCATGAACAGGTAACTTATTTAAGACTTAATAATTAAACTCCACACAATGCCAGCTTCACACCTATATACCAGAACATCCATGGTTGTTATTCTTTCTACCAACTCAGGAGCCTGCTATGAAAATTTTGGTACAAACAATTATGTGACAATTAGGCCCATCCAGTTGGCATTCATTTCTTTTAAATTAAATGTTAGGCTAAGAGAATTTGAGGGGACAATTTTGCTTGAAACATGGAAGGTGCCTGGATCAACCAGAGCTCATTAAAAGAAAAAGTGGAATGTTATAAGAGCAATGGTTACTCAGATCTCTGTCTTTTATGAAGACGCTCTTTGAATATCTTCAAACATTGTAAAAATGTATGGAATTGTATACCTAAAAGGGGTGGATTATTGTATGTAAATTATACCTCCATAAACCTGACTTTTAAAAAATTCATTGTGTCAGAGAATTCAGATCCGGGTCCTCCATAAGAAAGGTGGGAAGAGAGCCTGTTAGGAGAGCATTACACAATGGGTGGCATTTGTGGAGGTTTGGAAGATGAGTCAGCAAGTACGGAAGATAGCTTTATACTAAATGAGCTGCAGTATTTTGCTGGCCACAAAATACACATAAGGCATTTTTTAGCTTTGTGTTTACTCTCTAACTGCACATGTTTTATTAATCCGTCTGCAAAGCTCAGCTCTGCTCCTGAGGCAGGCACTCTGCTGTCCAGAGCACAGCTGGATTTTCTCGGAGCACATGCAGACAAGTCAGGCACCCTTCTTCTTTGCCCTCAGCAATATAGGCGTGAGCTGGAAGAGTTGGTTTTTCTCACTGCTAAGGGACTGCTTTCTAACTCTCTCCTTCTAGAATGTCTTTCATCGGGTTTTTCTTGTGCGTTGCCAGTGCCCTTCCTTTGCTAATCTCCTTTGAAAGAAAGTTCTTTCTCCCTTGAGCACATCTCTAGTCCTCCCTCTGGCAGCTACTATTCATTATTTAACTTCTCTTAGTATTTTATTCTCCTTTTCTCTTCAATCATGGGAAGAATATTGGAGGAAAGCTTGTTATTGTATCACTAGAGGCCCAGTGCACGAAATTTGTGCACTCGGGGGGAGGGGTCCCTCAGCCTGGCCTGCACCCTCTCGCAGTCTGGGAGCCCTTGGGGGATGTCCGACTGCCAGCTTAGGCCCGTTCCTCATGAGGAGCGGGCCTAAGCCAGCAGTCGGACATCCTTAGCGCTGCCGAGGAGGTGGGAGAGGCTCCCGCCACTGCCGTTGTGCTCGCCAGCCTGTGAGCCTGGCTTCTGGCTGAGCAGCGCTCCCACTGTGGGAGCGCACTGACCACCAGGGGGCAGCTCCTGTGTTGAGCGTCTGCCCCCTGGTGGTCAGTGCATGTCACAGCGACCTGGTCGTTCTGCTGTTTGGTCGATTTGCATATTAGCCTTTTATTATATAGGATTGACCTGTTGTGTTTTTGTTTGCCCTTGGTTTCTTAGTGTCTTGCATATAGTAGGCACTTAATTCAATATGGATGAATAAATGGATGGATGGATGGATGATTAAATATTCATTGGAAGGTATGGATTCCAACTAAAATGCAGCATAGCAATGAAAGAAACAACTTTATGCAACAGATCAGAAGTTTACGTGAGTTTTTACACTCTTGCTGTGAAATCTTGCTCATGTGCACATTCATTCATTCGCTCCACAGCATTCACTGAGTGCCACTTTGCTCCAGTCCCTGTGCAGTCTAATGGGAAGACTGGCCCACATAATGCAGTGTGATATGTGCTGTGATGAAGGCAGCCAGGTGGGCTGTGAGAGCACAGAGTTGCTTGCCGACTTTAGGTGGATGGGATTTTGCTCTCATTTTGCTTACATCAGTTTAATGTCAGGATATCTGAGAGGTAGTATAGGCAATGGTTATGCTTTTAATATGAATTCTTATTTCGTTCTCTTCTTCCCTCCTAGCACCACCCCCCATTCTTTGGGAATGAAAGCGTTTCCCTTCTCACTCAGGGAGAGGAAATAGGTTGCTGTGTTTCTAAACATTAAGCTCTCCCTGTAGTCTAGGTGGCAGATATGCAGGGTGCTAATGGTTTTGCTCCTGGGTAGTGGGATCCTAAATTCTTCCTAATGGAACATCCTATCAGGGGTTTAGTCTTAAGGGATAAAGAGCATATGGGAGGAAGGCCCAGGACCATCAGGGAAGGCACTGGATCAGGTGTCTGTTGCCTAAATAAAGCTTGAGGCCTGAGTCTAGAGAGTTGTTCAAAAGTAGGTTTGCCTCCGGGCTAGTGCCCCTGGAACTGGGGAGACCCTGCTGTGAGAGGCACTGTTTGAGCACCTGAGAGATGTGTGAAACCTGAGACCTCCATGCTGATCTTCTGGTCTTCATACGCAGAACTTTGCTGCCTGCACCAGGACTCTCTCATGTTGACCATCCAGCCAATGGCTGAGTGGTTTCACTACCCGACATGCCTCAGACCATGTCATCAGGGGCCTGCATAGGACACCTCCCCACAATGCTCAGAATCCTAGTAAACCTAAGAGGACCTTTGGCCACCCCTGAGAGGAGCTTCCATTCATATATACTGGGGTCAAAGGGAACTCCAAGTGACCCCATCTGGGACAGTGGGAAGGGAGCTTCCCCATTACTAGTAAAGTATATTCTAAAATCCCAAAGCTTGTGTTTGAATTCTGCCTTCACCACTTAGCACCTGTACAAATTTAGTCTTGGGCAAGATAATGAACCTTCTTGAATCTTAATTCTTTTGTCTGTAAATTGAGGTCCTGATATCTATTACACTTAGCAATTGGGAGGATTCAATAAGCATTTACATGTAAATCAATTGTTATAGTGCCTGGCACATAGTATAAGCTCAATGTTATTATTGTTACATTTTTGTTCTTGTTGCTTTTATTATTATTATTATGAACAGGAAGGACTCAATATTTTAGGGATATCTAGGTCTCACCCAGCCCTTATTTGGGGACCTTGCTTATTCTTCTTTAAATCTCGTTTTAGGATTGGTCTGGGATCAAGGACTGATGGAAAATGCAGAATTTCTGTTTATTTCATCTTTTCTTTCTTATGTAAGAACTAGACCATGGATTCTAGGCTATGTTTTAAATAGAAACAAAAGGCCTTTGTCTTCGTCTGTGTTTTTCCCCACCATATTTTGGCTGTGTCTCCCACCATTAACTACATTATTGCATCTCACTGGTCATTCTGTTTATCTCTGTCCTGCATCCAGCTCCCATTGCTGGCCAGAGGAGACAGCAGACGGGGCTCAGGGCAGGCGGTTCAGGCATCGTCATTGTAGGATTAGAACCCTGTTTCTGCTTAAAGACTTTCAAAGCCAGGAGAGCAGGAAAGGAAAAATCCTCTCACGCTCAGTTAGGTTCTTACTCAGCAGTGATTCTTTCTTATGTTTTCTAACTCCAGTTCTCATATTGTTCTTTTGGACCTTCTTGCCATTATGCTAGATTTAGTAAACACTAATGGTTTTCTCTGGGCAAAATTCTGTGCTTCATGTACAGTATACTCCCTCCCTTCCCCACTTCCCCAGCAACAGTTCTCTTATTTTTATTACTTGAGAAAATGCCCCAGAACTCCAGTCATTCAATTAACAGCACAAAGGAAGCAGACATTATACAGGATGTTTCTGACGACTGAAGAAGGAAATTACTAAGAGGCGATTTTATATTTTTTCTGTGGCCCTCGATTAGTTTCTTATTTAGATTCCAAAAGTCACTTATTTTAACCCAATATGCTTCAAGCTTCAGTTTTTATAAACAGTAGAGATTTCTCTAAAACAGCGGTTCTCAACCTGTGGGTCGCGACCCCTTTGGGGGTCGAACGACCCTTTCACAGGGGTCGCCTAAGACCATCGGAAAACACATATATAATTACATATTGTTTTTGTGATTAATCACTATGCTTTAATTATGTTCAATTTGTAACAATGAAATTGGGTGTCACCACAATATGAGGAACTGTATTAAAGGGTCGCAGCATTAGGAAGGTTGAGAACCACTGCTCTAAAATATAGGGAATGACTGAAAAGTCTAGAGGAATTTTGACATTACCCAATTAGTTGCCAGTATGTATCCAATAAAGTGGTAATGGGCATCTTACTCCCACAGTGGTAACAGTGCACTGCGTGTCTTTGGCATGCCAGGAACATGTCTACTTAATTTTCAGCTCTAATTTATCATATGCATGGAGTTGGATATCTGAAAAGCTGCAATAACTTTAACATGGAATCATCCTGGTACGTTACCAAAATGTATTGTTCTTCTAAAACCAGTTGGATAGCTTTCTTTTTAAGGGGACCATGAAGCCAGTACCAAGGCCAGAGAAGTAAAGACTTGGATAGAAATCAAGTGTATATTGAGCATGAAACAGCTTCAGCGCCACCAACTACTTCATTTGAATAAAATGAAACTTTAAAAACAAAGAGATAAAAAAATAGAAATGTTTAGATAGGATGAAGCTTGATGGAAATACATTGTGACTTAGAAGCTCTCTCAAGTCTGTTGAAGTTTTAGCTGTAAACGTAGCTGGGGGGAGACACAGCATTTGAAGAGGGAAAATAATTACAGGGGGTTCTTTGACCTAGAGATTTGCTTATGTATAAAGAAGCAAGTATGTTCAGTGACAGTGAAAAAAAGGGCAAAGGATTTGGGATCCCAAGAGCCTGAATTTATTCTTTAACTTTATTAAATGTTTTAGGGTGACATCTATAATAATAAAAGCATAATATGCAAATAGACCAAATGGCTGAACAGCAGAATGACCATCCAGGTGACCACACTATGACACATGCTGGCGCGCCAGGCCAGTCAAGGTGGGTGCAATGCAATTGGTCAGGGGCCCCCCGCCATTGCCCCACGATCACCCCACAGAGGGAGGCCCTGCCTACCTGCCGCAGCACCACTGGCTGGGTAGCCTGGGCCTCCCTCTGCTGGGCGATCGATCGTGGGGCTCCCGGACTGCGAGAGGGTACAGGCCGGGCTGAGGGCCACCCCCCCAGTGCACAAATTTCGTGAACCTGGCCTCTAGTTGGTTAATAAAAGTATTTGTTTCAAGTGTACAATTCTATAATACATCCTCTGTATATTGCATTGAGAGAGAATTTTAATAGAGAAAGATCCCCAGTTCCTGAAATACGGTAAAGGTAAAGAAAAAGACTAGACAGTGAGGGCCAGCCAGGGCAGGTGTTGGGAAGTGTCTTAGTCCACTCAGGCAGTTAAAACAGAATGTAGTAGACTGGGAGTGGGGAGGGAGGGTTATGAACAATATAAATTATTTCTCATGGTTTTGGAGGTGGCAAGACCAAGATTCGATGTCCATTGAAGACCTGGTTCCTGCTTTGTAGATGGCCATCTTCTTGCTGTGTCTTCACACAGTAGAAAGGATGAGGGATTTCTCTGGGATTTTTTAAAATAAGGATTCCTGATATTTGAAAGGCCCCACTTCCAAATACTATCACATTGGGTGTTAAGATTTAACATACAAATTTTATGGGGGATATAGACAGTCAGTCTATAACAGGAGCTGTTGGTGAGTAAGGTAGATTGCCCTGAAGAGTGTGCCAGCTTACATACTGCTAAGCAAATTCCTTACAAATTCTTATCCTTCTTACCTATCTTGCAAAGTCTCCTTTTTCCTACCATGTCATGATAGAGCAGGGGTCCTCAAACTTTTTAAACAGGGGGCCAGTTCACTGTCCCTCAGACCGTTGGAGGGCCAGACTATAGTTTTAAAAAAAACTCTGAACAAATTCCTATGCACACTGCACATATCTTATTTTGAAGTAAAAATACAAAATGGAAACAAATACAATATTTGTATTTGCATGTGGCCCATGGGCCGTAGTTTGAGGACCCCTGTGATAGAGGGTCTGTCTTCCCGCCTTTTTGCATTGATGGCATTTTTTCCTAACTGGAGTCTCATAGCTGCCCCTCAACCCCACCTCAGCCCTCAGTTGCCTTCCTCCTTTTCTTTCAGAGCTATTTACCTCACTGTCGCAGTTTCACCTTCCAAATGGGCATGCCCACATCTTTTACTGTGTACAGATGATGGAAGGCCTTCCAGTTACTGGAAAACACACCTCAAACCCTTTCCCTTTCTCAAATCTAATGTCCTGGGGCTTTGGAGCCACTTCTCTGAGTCACTGGATTTTTTCCTGTAAAGACAAGATGTCTTCCTATAATTTAATTATCCCCCTTCCTGTGCCAACCCTCTTTTTGCCGTATATGTTCTCTTAAGCTAGCTTCTGACAACTTGAAGATACCAGGAAAGTCCTTGCTGTTCTGTGATTCCCTGGGCTAGTGGAAAGTTGCTGGGATTGGCCCCTGCTGCCCTTGGTGAGGCAACTACTGTGCTCCAGCTCCCAGGCACACCCCCAGGACTCCTTAGAGAGAGTCTCAGGTTCTAATCAGCACCTCCAGGGGGGAGGGAGGACATGTGACATAGGGAGCACAAATAGTCACCTTGATCCTATTGTCCAGATCCAGTGTTCCTGCTGTGAAGTAAAGAAAGGTTGTAGGATTTGGTGCTGATGATGGGAGGTCAAATTGTCCCAGCACTGGGGGAGGTGAGGGTATGTTGGAGCAACTGAGACCGGAGTTGGACAGGATTTGAAGACGCAACTCCAATGAAGAAAGCATTTATCAGAGGAACAGCCTGAAAATTTTGGGAATAAATGTTGTTCCTTTGAAGGCAGGTAAGAGAAGGTCTGGCTGGAGCAGAAGGTACAAGCTAGAAACTAAACATGTTTATTATCATTCTTTTGCCTTTTATTGTAACTGTCTGTCTCAAACAATTTGAATAAAACAATAATGCATACACTCTATAAAATTCAAATAATATGCAATGGTAAATAGTGAAAAATATCCCTCCCATTTTATTTTCCAATTTTATTCTCCAGAGGGAATGATTATTTCTGGTTCTCTTTTGCATCCTTCCAGAGATAGTCTGTCTAGATATAGATATTGTATGTCCCTGTATCTCTCTCTCTCTCTCTCTCTCTCTCTCCCCATCCATCTCTAGTCTCCTACTTTTAAAAAAATATATTTTTATTGATTTCAAAGAGAAAGGGAGAGAGAAAGAGAGATGGAAACATCAATGATGATAGAGAATTATTGATTGGCTGCCTCCTGCATGCCCCACACTGGGGATGGAGCATGCAACCTGGGCATGTGCCCTTGACTGGAATCGAACGCAGGACCCTTCAGTCTGCAGGCTGACGCTCTATCACTGAGCCAAACTGGCTAGGGCTAGTCACCTTCTTTTTACACAAATAGTAGCATACATTACATACTGTTCTGTACCTTGTGTTTGTTGTTGTTGTTTGTTTGTATTTTGTTTTGTTTTTTTAAGTTAATATATATTGGAAACTGTTTTATATTTTGACCACAGTTTATTACATCAAAATTGGGATACAGGGTGTGATAAAGGATACTTTCTGATTTAGACTCATTTTTACAAAAAGACATAAAATACAATGGTTGTATTATATTTAAATTAGCACTGAGCTGAATTTGATCTTTATTAACATAATGGTCACATGACTGGCCCAGCAGGTGTATGTGGGCAGGAGAGGTAGAAGGCAGGCAGGCCTGGAAGCAGGGAGATGCTGTAAATGGCTATGCAGTAGCCCTATGTGGTGGTGGGAGGATGGACTATAATAACCACACCCACTGAAGCTGGTTTCATAACATTTTAAAAAGATTGCCACTTCATTAGATGATATCAACTGAAGCTGGATGACATTTGAAGGAGTTGTAAATTTATTAGTGTTTTTTTACACTTTTTTAAGAGTAGTTTTAGGTTCACAGTAAAACTGAGAGGAAGGTACAGATATATCCTATATACCGCCTGCCCCATACATGCATAACTTACCCCATTATCAACATCCCCCTCTAGCGTGGTACTTTGGTTTCAATTGATGAACCTGCATTGACACATCATAATCACCCAAAGTTCATAGTTTACATTAGAATTCACCCTTCATGTTGTACATTCTGTGGGTTTGGGTAAATGTATAGTGATATGTATTCAACATTGTAGAATCATACAGAGTATGTTCACTGTCTTAAAATCCTCTGTGTTCCACCTATTCAACCTTCCCTTATAGGTTTTTAATTCTGCTCACAACTTCCTCAGGTGACTTTAGCCCCGTCCATGCCTCCATGGCACTTGCCTCCTCTGTGCATGTGGATGGCAGGGTCACTATGCAAGTACTGTGGCTCTGCTTGAGGTCGTTCTCTTGGCCTGCATGTGGACAGGTAGCAATTGCCGGTGAGTTAATGCATCTGCAGTAGCCCTCATTCATGATGAAGGGAATTTGGAGGATAAATAGCCTGTTTCCTCACCCTTCAGCGGGATGACTCTGAGATGCCATCCACCCTGTATCTAGATGTACCCAGAGGGACTAAGCCTCAGTACCCACAGCAATTGGACTAAGTACTGTTGCTTTTTTTCTCCCTTGTTTACTTTCCCATTTTCCTTCTGGTGCTTCTGAGAATTCCCTTTCACTTAACTACTTGCATTTAAATCATTATCTTGGGATCTGTTTCTGGGTGAAACCAATTTCAGAGGTCGGGCTCCTTCCAGCTCCATCCTTACCTGACTCCAAAAGAAAGCACAGGCCATCACTGAGTGCTAGTGATGAAGTCCATTTTGATGGATTGTCCTCTGTCTTATTGATGTTTCTGAATCAGTTGGCTCTCTTTCATTCACATCCCCCCCCCCCCGCTCCCCCACGCCCCAACCCCTTCCTGGCCACAGTCCCATTCTCACGTCCATGGAGAGAACAATGTGAAGGGCTGCTCACTGTGGCCTGTGCACTGTTTCCCATTGGAGCAGATTCCTGTGGGAGTTGACTCACGCAGTTGACATAAAGCAGCACCTTGCTGGGCTCATGTGAGGAAACAGCAAGAGTAATATGTCCAGCCTGATAATTCAGACAATACTCCCTCCATGCATATCCTGTGGATTCCCAGCCAAGATCTCTGACCTATTGTGGTCATTTTATAGCTTTCTTGATCTCAGATAGTTTTGTCTTATATTTGAAGGGCTTGTGAAGGCATTCCTTGGTGAAGAAGTCTGGAAATGCAGTGTTTTGGATGCAGAAATGAACTCCACAATGGGGCTTTCAAAGTGTTCCACTGTTAATCAATCAAAAAGCATGGTCTCATAGTCCAATAGAGAAGAAAAAGGTGAATCAGTAAAGCGAATCCTTGTGCTTGTTTGACCATTCTGTGGGAAATTCATATCCCTTGCAGTGGTTCTCAACCTTCCTAATGCCGCGACCCTTTAATACAGTTCCTCATGTTGTGGTGACCCCCAACCATAAAATTATTTTTGTTGCTACTTGATAACGGTAATTTTGCTACTGTTATGAATCATAATGTAAATATCTGATATGCAGGATGTATTTTCATTGTTCTCGACCCACAGGTTGAGAACCGCTGCTAGTGCAATCATTACACATCCACGGACAGATTTTTTACTAATAAACAAAAGGGATGGAGGTATTATAATTGAGATTTAGGCATTGACTGTGTGTTCGGTTGCAGTTCACTCACATATCCATATAAAAACAAAATGCTGTGACTTCTCTGGAAAGGTCTGTTCATCTAGTAAATGTCTGGAGAACTTTGCAAAGCTCCCCTTGTGTTAGAAGGAAATGTAGCTGTTGGTCACAACCTAATTGTCACCATCACTCCAGGTGGCCTGGCTTAGAGGCCTGGAACCTGGAATAAAGACTGGATTTGTATCTCAGGACTATGAGGGTTTTCACATATGCAGAAGGCTGCTCAAGAGGAAAGGTGGGAAGGGCCAGAAAAACAGCTTATTCCAAAACATTTGACTGTAGCCAAACATCTGTCATTTGGGGAAGATTATGAGAATTATAGAATTTACTGCCTCAGATGAATTTCTTAAGTAACCTTTTCCATTTTAAGATGACAGACTAGAGCTTACAAAGTTGAAGGAACATGCCCAAGGTCATTCACTTTAGGACTAAAACCCTCCACACTCACTCCTTGATTTTTAAACAAGTGGTTCTCAACTGAGTTTGAGAGTAAGGATACCCTTTTACAGAAAAGTTTGAACTTCTGAAGGATAGCAGCCTGGTTTTTAGTAGTCGCTGCTGGAGGAAACACGTGTACCTGTGCATGTATATCCTTCATGATAGCACAGCCCCACTGCATCATGGAACCCTGCCAGATGCCAGGATTAGCTGGCTCTTTCCTTCTCTGTTCAGTGGCTGTGCCAATAGCTCATTGTTCACATCTTCACTCTGGTGAAGGGAGTCAAGAAAGAGGTGGAAAAATGTTTTGGATTCTTCCTGCTCCTTTAGCACCTACATTCAATCAGTCACCAGGGGGCCTAGCCTCACTCTCCTTTGAATGGCTAGGCTCCACTCCCATGAGATTGGGTCCTCCCACTTCTCTTCCCCTGCCTCCATGCCTACCCAGTTTCTCCTCCCTTTATGTGGAATCTCTGAAACAACCTCCAAATAGCATCCTGGATTCTGTTTCCTTCATCCTTTAATCTATCCTGAGAACCATTGTTGAGCTTATCTTCCTAAAACACCATGACTTCACTTTAATCTCCTTCTGAGTAATCTCGGGTAACCTCTACTGTCTCCAGTGTAAAAATACCCTCCTCTCCACTTTGATTTTTAAAGTTTTACTTAATTGATTCCCACTATTTCTATAATTAGAAAAATTTGTGTCCTAATCCCAGCTTGGCTATTTATCGATTATGAGACCTTGGGTAAGTTTCTTACTCTCTCCGGGTTCCAGTTTTCTTAGCTCTAAAATGGCACAGCTATGCTTATCTTCCAGGGTTGTTAAGAAAATTAGAAAAACTATCTAGATTAGTACTTTCAGCCTTTTTATTTTTATGCTGTCATATATCAGCACGAGCCCTTCTCTGTAGTAAGACTGTTGTCTTCACTGACTTCTAAATGTGCCATGCTCATTCTTGGCTCCAAACTTTTGAGCATTCATGTCTTCTCTCATAGGAAATCTGTCTTTTCTTGTATATTTCTGTGTCTATCCAAATTCCATTCTTCTCTCAAAGTCTAGTTCAGGACCCATATTGAATTCAATGTCCCCTGGAAGTCCTTCTCCAACATTTCACCTGGTCTCTATCTTCTAACCTTCCCAAATGAATAAAACAGAAAAGAAGCTATTAATCACTTAACGCAATTTCCCCTCAAGTGTGATTGCTGGAAGATGATGCACATAAGAAGGTTTCACAATCAGATAGCACAGGAAGCACAACATCTAGCATCCCTGTCTTAGAGCTTCCCAGTTCACATTTGCCCAGTCAAGTTTCTGAGAGATTCTGCAAGGAAGAAAAGTGTTTAACTTTGTTTAACCTAGCCGCTCTCAAATCTGTCTGGCTGTGGGGCTGGTTTTTCATATAAAAACTACTAAATCAAGGAGCATGTGCTCACAGGAGCACACTTGGGAACTGACCAGGGTTTTGTGATTTTTCTCTCTATGGGATGTTAGTTTCCTAGAAACTGATGATTGCCTCTCATAGTTTTACTTTTCCTTCAGCTTCTAGCCTTGTGCTGTGCAACTTCTAGGTGCTCCACAAATATCTGTTAAGTGAAACAAAGTTTGTAGTGTGGAGAGGTAGAGGAGTTTTAGCCTGTTATTCTTATCAATAAGGGTTCTAGTGAAGTATGACAAAAATTCATATGTAAACTGGTGCCTGAAATGAAGATTGGAGCCTGTGGGTTTAAGTATCTTATCCTTTTGTTCTACTTAGTTAGAAGTGAGACATTTGAAAATCTACACATTCCCATTTGTTTTTCTGTTTAAATGGAGTTGAAATAAGTGGTTTAAATGGTTTCAAAAATGTGTGAGGATGGAACCACAGCTACAGGAGCAAGCTTCTGTGTGTACGTGTAGTGTCTATGTAGCTCCCAGCTTAAAAGAAATTTAAGCTGAATTTCTTTTAAAAGGAACTTGAATATTGATTTCAAAATCATATTTGGGGGCAAAAGCTAGAAGTAATGAGACAAACATGTTATAAAACCATAAAGTTACAACCTTATAGTAATGCTTTCCCTGCATGTGCTAAATAAAGTTTGATTTGTTGGAATGACTCTTAATTCACTGTAGACATTAGGGCCTTAAATTTTGCTTGATTCGTAAAGTTCAGGTAAAGCCCAAATATCACATGTGTGTGCATGCATGTGCATGCTATTTTATAGAAAATACTCTGTTATTTAAAACTTGGAGGGGGATAAAGGAAAAGATGATCTTTGCAGAAAAGAAAATTGAGGGATATAACATTGCCCCCCAAATGTCAGAATTTCTAAAGGGAGTTAGAGCTGCTAAAAGCAGTCTCTGTGTTCCTCCCTTAGATGGGTTGGCTGGAGCAATGAAGGTCTTTGGTTATGTATTGCTTTGTCATGCCTTTTAAAGAGGAAATGCAGCTACTGGTGAAGCAAAGGCCAGACATTGGTAGCCTGTGGACCCCTGGATGACCTTGCATTAGTCATGACTCTCTGGGCTTGTTCCTCTTCCCATACCCTGTGGGAGGGTGGTGCCCCTCTAATGCTCATGTTTGGATGAGTTCAACCGCAATGAAGCACCCTCTTGAATCAGCCCTTTGGATCGTGGAGCAAAATAAGAAAAGTGTCCTTCATTCACATGTTTTTCCATCAATCTTGCAGGCCTGGGTGTGGTGCTTTCATTTCCTCAGATGAGGAGCAGGGGATATGTCCCTCTTTTCAGTATGAAAAATAGAAGGCATTAAGGACTAACCCCTCAAGCATTTAAACTCTTAAAGAGCATTCCCATACCTGTGGTGTTGAATGTATAATTAACAGTGCACCCATATTTCAAGACACCTTTCATTTCCATAATCATTGAGACACAATGGAATTTATGACTGACTTTGTTAAACTGTGAGTACATTGTTCATGCATTGGGCTGAACCATATAAGATTGTTGATGTCTGACCACTTTTGACCTACACAAACAGCAATTTCCTCTGGTTCAATTTAGTGTAAGTAAAGAATAAAATCTGCCCCAGTCATCTTTCCTTTAATGCATATTTATTTTCCTGCTGTTATAGATTGCCCAAACCTTCATAAATCAAAAGGGAGGAGGACTCAGTCTCTGAGTTGTTGACCGGTTCGTCATAGCTGGCCTGAGCTCTGGAGAGAGGATGTGTAGTGTTGGGCACAATTAATTCATCCATAGAAGGAAGAGGACATTGAACAAAATATCTCAATGAAGTAATGGATTTAGATGGTGTCAGGAATATCTAAACACAGCACAGCAATTGCTTCTACATCAAACGTGATATTTGGCATTGAGGGTATTTTTACAGAGCCAAAGCTAAAGTCAGGTCAGGATATAACACTGTGGTAAACCATTTTGACATGTGACTTATGTTTTTGATAGGATGGCTGCACTTGACCTGTGAAACATTAGGAGAATGAAAATATAAGAGGAACACAGATCCTTATGAAAAAATATGCAAGGAGAATTTTACTGAGTGGGAAGATAGAGATAGAAGTTGGAGTGTGGGGATAGGAAAGAAAGTTAAAAGATTAAAATAAGAGAGGACTGGGGATAGCTGCTAGGGAACTCAACACTATAAAAGGTCAGTCAGTGTGTTCCTACACAATGCTAGTGGCTTTGGCATGAGGTAAAAATGATTAGAGGAGCTCATATCCTTTCCAAAGCACTCCTCCAAGTTCAGAGGAGATTAATCAAACATCTGGTCTACCAGAAGTAAGTGAGTGGGTTATGCTGGGTAGAAGAATATTTTATTGGTGTGTGACAAATTACCTACTTCTAAATCTAATTCATAGCCAATATACAGTCTTACACAAAAATCAACTTAATAAAGCATCTATGTCCATATATCTACATTTCCTTTAATCAGGGCTCAGTTTTTTTGAATCCTCAATCTGTTTTCAACAGGGCATTATATCAAATGGTTAGAAAGGTTTCTAAAGAAAGTATACATATAGACCCATTTCTAGTACTTTTCTGCAACTTATATTACTTTATAAACCTATAAACCTAGTATTATTGATTCAGTTTCTGCCCATTGTTCTTTGTGAAGGAATATTGTTTCTGAAACAAATTGGTTGTAGAATGAAGTGAGTATTATACACAAATAGTTAACTTATAACAGAGAACTGGCTCTGCTGCTCTCTATCTAGAAGTTGAGGTAAGATAGGCTTAGCAAGCTTGTGAATGGTGAATGCCTTCATTGGCCTCTGTTTCCTATGCAGGGACAATTGTGTGAAACTCCTCTCCTCCCCCCCCCCCCCATGCTGCCTTATCCATAGGTTGTTTCCTGCCTGCCCTACTGGGGAATGCTGGTCAGACTTTCTCAGGACAGAACTTTTAGAATCTACTTCTACCTCTTCTTCCAGGCTGACAATCAAAACTCCCCTTTTCATGGTCTCACCTGTGCAACAGGTCTCCCTGAGCCTAATATACAAGTTCTGATAGGCAGCCCTGCATAATGAAGCATCCAGGATGGATCTTGGGGTGCTGGTCTATTATAACCCAGACACTAAGACCTCAATCCAAAGGGAGAAGAAAATATCTAAAGGTGGAGGGGCTATATTTGGTCATGAGGCTAAATCAGATTCCTCAAATCTCACTATACAAGCAAGTTTCCATTTTTGCTTGGGGCTGTAGAATCAATCTTCCTGCACCCAATATGGAAAATAGATCTGTGTTGAAAGGGAGCCACTTGACATAGAATCTTACACACTCTGTTCCTTTCATTTCTCCTGCTGTCCTGGGAAACTAAAAGAGCCCTTGGGGTTGTGCAGGACACAGGTAAAAACAATGGTATTTGTGGGCCAAGGTTCTCAAATATACCATCTCTGATGATGCTTTAAGATTTCAGATCTACACGATAAATGTAGATAGGCAGAGAGATTGGATAGTAAGATGAGAATTTTAAAAGATAAAAAGCATAGGGTAACAAGCTTGCGTTGACCAGGAATCTTTGTGATCCCTCAATCATATTGAACATATTACACAAATGATCTGTGAATGTAGGCTCATTGAGAAAGATAAGTTTAAAAAAAGATAATGGCTTGGGTCATTTTATCTCTGGAGGAAGAGGATGTTTGCTCACCCACTGAAGAAAGAGCTGATGAGCTGCTATCTTCAGCACAAAGCCTCTTGAAGATGGCTGGTGACTTTTGACCAGACGTAGAGGTCTTTCTCCAAAAACTCCTAATTGATTTAAAAGATGTGACATAAACAATGAGATGGTTGACTATTAAGAAAAGGCAGTCCAGGGTAATCATTTATTTGAATGGCTGAGGTATTCACTGCAGGGGGGTTATTCAGGTGTTGAGATGGCCCAAACTTTTAAAAGTGCTATGGGAAGAAAGGGAGACCTGTGCTAACTATGCTCTTCTCTTTGAGAGAAACAGGCTTAAGTGGTTAGGGGATACAGTTGGAAAGAAGGACTCTCAGCCATATGGCTTCTTAGATGCAGGAAAAATGGCTTCATGGGAAGACCAGAGACAATGGAACAGCCAAGTCTTACCATGATCAGGAAGTGCAAAGGAGAACATCCTACTTTCTTTCAAAGTGTTTCCAATCATGATCTCATTCTATCAGCATATAAGTGGTTTTGTTTTCACATTTACCATTTAGAGAGGTAGTGAGGTGCAGTGGAGAATTTATTATGTCCTATGTTTTACATATGGTTTTTCATTTAGTCTTTACAATGTATGAGGTGGCTTTCTTATTCCTGTTTCACAGGTGAGGAAGCCAAGAAGATTTAGAAATTTTCTCAATCTCACACAGTTGATAAGTGATGAAATCTGGATACAAAACTCAAAGCCTGTGATTATGCTCTGTTATTTCCCCATATAACTACTATTTTGGGGGTCCTTATTATGTTCCAGGCAATTTTAGATATAATCTCTTATAAGTTATCCAACAACTCTATAAGGATTTAAAAAGCTACATAATGTACTAGCTGTGTGACTGCTAGTTAATGCGCTTGAGTCATACTTAACCTCATCTGTGACAACAACAATGCTTGTTCCACCTCTGTTCCACAGTCACTGTGACTTTATGAAAGACTGAATATAAAGATAATTTTTAAAACAGGAAGCATGATGTAATGGTATACCTACATTTAAGTACAGAAACTTTATTTACTCCATTAATTAGACAATATTCTAAATAAGAACTCATGGGAACAGAGAGGTAGATGTGAATTTGGCCACTAATGTCCCCTGTGTGTCAGATGCTGTCCTCAGCACCTGGTGGAGCGATCTGCTGAAGGCTTCTGGGTTCACTGGGGACAGATCCGGAATGAAAACTGGGTTTGTTGCCTCAGATGAATATAATAGTGCTTCTTAAACATTCCCAGTCCCAGAGGTGAATGCTAAGACTGGTCAAAGCTAGAGTTGCAGCTGAATTCAAGAATGGAATGTATTCAACGAATAAACAAAATAGAAACAGACTCAAATACAGAAAGCAGACTGATGGTTGCCAGAAGGGAAGGGAGGGGGGGATGGATGAAAAAGGTGAAAGTATTAAGAACTACAAAGTAAGTAGTTACATATAGTCATGGGAATGCAAAGTACAGCACAGGTAATATAGCCAATAATATTGTAATAACTAAGTATGGTGCCAGGTAATTGAAATATTGAGGGGATCACTTTGTATTGTCCAACCACTATGCTGTGCACTTCAAACTAATACAAAATAATACTAAATGTAAAATGTAATTGAAAAATAAAATTTAAAAAGTGAAATTTATTTCATGCTGACTTCTCTCCTGCAGTCATGTGCTAGTCTGGTTGCCTTTGTTGGGCATTGCCCTAGTCCTGGATTATAATGTGCTTTTCCAGTATAATGGATGATGTCCAGATTTCTTTAGCTCCTTTAGAAATTTCTTGCTGATGCCCTAGCTGATTTGGTTCAGTGGATAGAGTGTTGGCCTGTGGACTGAAGGGGTTCTATTCCAGTCAAGGGTACATGCCCAGGTTGCAGGCTCAATCCAGAGTAGGAGGCATGCAGGAGGCAGCCAATCAATAATTCTCTCTCATCATTGATGTTTCTCTCTCTTTCTCCCCTCCCTTCCTCTCTGAAATCAATAAAAATATATTTTTTAAAAAAAGAAATTTCTTGCTGTAGAGTGCTGGACCTAGAGCTTTTTGTTATTCATTCAGTGATTTCATTTTTAGCAAATGGAAATGGAAACAAGATATTTGGTTTTGAGAGAACTTATGGTTTGAATATCTGGCTCTGTAGGCACCCAGGAGCCACCTATGTTTTCTTGGGGACAAGACCTCACTGAAAGCAAGGCTCAGGCCACCAGTTGAGTTTTTTCTGCTGGTGTGCACTTTATGGGAAGGTAGCTGTCACCTAACCTCTCTCCTAGATAATGAGACAGATGCCTAAGGTACTAGTCAGGGACAAGGGGCCACTGGATTATTTTCTCTCTCTTGCTGCTGGCTCTCACTGGGTCCTCAAATAGGGAAGATCATTATACTGCCTTAGACTGGGTGATGCTTGAAAGATTGTGGCAGCCAGGCCCTAAGTAAAGATATATTTGAGATAATGAGGAACACATTTGTACCAGGGAAATAAAGCCTTTCATAGCTAGCCTCTGATATTCTTGCCAAACAAACTCAAGGCTGAGCTAATCACACCCAGTTTTTTTTTATTTATTATTATTTTTTAAATTTAATTTATTTTTTATTGATTTCAGAGAGGAAGGGAAAGGGGAGAGAGATAGAAACATCAATGATGAGAGAGAAGTATTGATCAACTGCCTTCTACATGCCCCCGAGTAAGGATTGAGCCCGCAACCTGGAGATGTGCCCTTGACTAGAATAGAATCCAGCACCCTTCCGTTTGCAGGCCAATGCTCTATCCACTGAGCAAACCAGCTAGGGCCACATCCAGTTTTTAAAAGTAACAATTTCAGAGACTAAAAAGATGATTTTAGCAAAAACAAACAAACAAACAAACAAACAAAAACCAAAACACCCAATGTGTAGAAAAAGATGAATGATTTCATGGGTTAATGCAAAGCTATTAACCAATAACATGAATGCAAATTCCTATTAAATGGTTCTATTGCCAAGTTATAGAAAATTCATGACTTCCCTAGAGGGAAAATTAGAATTTATTTTACTTATATTAAAAATAATCATACCTAAGATTCCTTTGTAAGTGGTTTGTGTGTTTGTGTATATGTGTATATAATATAGTTTAATGTATTCATTAATCTCAAATTATAGTCAATGGCTTAGATGGAATATGGTTTTAATCAGTCATATTCTGTTTTTGAATGAGTAAGAAAAAAGAGATGGTAATAATAGTAATATTTACAGTAATGATAATAGTAATAATAATATTTGTATAGTGTTTTGCAAACTTTACTTATAAAATTTATCTATTTTAATCCTTAAAACTCATATGATAGCGTTCTTGATAGGAAAGGCAGGTAGACCAGGCATTATTATTGTTAATTTTTGTGATAAATGAGCTGTGTGCCATTATAAAATAGTTAAAGGAAATGAAATATTTTTCTTATCATAATCATATTTTAAAAACCTAAAGTCAAATATTTATAAATTAATCCACTGAGTAGGATTTTATTTCCAGAACATAACAGGTTTCTGGGGAACCACAGCCATAGTTGGCAACATGCATTGTGCTAAAAAGGGTGGTAACACTTAAAGCAATGCAAAAAGCCTAGCACATAGTTGTTGCTCAGAACATCTCCATGCTGTTCCTTACTTGAGCACAGCTGTGTCATTGGTGCCCAGCACTGTGCTAGGTCATCTGGAAGATAAGAGTGTGTTTAGGACATGCCTTGTGTTGTATGTGATCTAACTTGAAAGACAGAGCATGGCCATCTGGACCAATCACAGTGGCCAGGACTGCCTGGGTCATGTGCCCACCCTGGAGTCACGGGGGAGGTATGCCCACTATACCATATATACTGAAATGGGGAGGGGTAGTTCTTTAAACTTCAAACTCTCATTTCCAGATAAAAAGTGAATAGGTTATGATTGACAGATGTCCATCTTAGGTGCTTCGTCTGATGTTCATAGAGTTAAGAAGCCCCAGGTGTCCTTGCTACCAAGCTCTCCCTGTTACTCCCAACTCTCCTCTCTCCCAGGGCAACCCTGTCATCTACGGTTGGAAAATGGAATGCATTTCTCCCATATAAACAGGATTATAAATGCTGGTTAAGCATAGTTAATATGGTATCATTTGTAATATATGTATTTCAATTACATTTTCTTTAAAGAGTCTTTTGTGGGCAGTTTTGAGGATTTAACCATAATTTATAACACAGTGTCTATGGGAAAATGTGTGCTGAGAAACCAAACACTCAAACCAATAGACAAACTCTTGGAACATAAACTTGGGTTGCATGAGTGCAACTGAGTACTAGATTGTGCTGTAGATGTTGGAAGGGCTGAGAGTTTCAGAGAAAGAAGATTTCCACAGATGCTCCCTGGGTCTGGGGAAGGAGAAGGCAGCATGATGCTACCAATTCATCAGTCTCTTGATGGCATCAAATCTGACTTGTGCTCTCCACATAGTATCCAGTGGATGTAAGGGTGACCTTGGTCTCATGTAACTGATCTGGCGCTGACTATCCAGTGTCCTTTCCCTCCCTCATTACCCTGCTTATATCCCTCTTGAAAAAGTATATTCTTACTTGCAAACAAGAGGAGGGATATATTTTTATTAAGAGTACTTTTTATATTTGTTTAAAACATTTTAAGCACAAAAATACAAGAAAATATGAGATATGTTCTATATGGAATGTAAAAGTGAAAACCCTCATCCCATTCCTACCAGTAGAGGTATTCACTGCTTGGTATAGTCAATCTATAAAGTAAATTTCTTAATATGAAACTAAATTACATCTCCCTATCGAATTAGGCACATTGGTGGCAAAAGTGTCTGTAATGATTCAAGAACTTTTCTGTTCCAACCCAGTGGTTTATTACAGTTTGAATGGGTATTGTTAACATTTCTAGGTGAGTAGTATAAGTATAGTTTGAAAAGTTCTACATATTGTCTAACATAGGCATCTCTGCTCCTGGTGTGAAAACCATTGCTCTCCATTTCAAAGCCTATAGTAATTAACCACTCTATGGTTTACAACATTCATCTTTGACTTGTGACCTATTTTTAAACAATATCCCACCACTTTATGTTAGAACTTTATGATAGTATACTTTCATTTTCAAAGTGTTTTGCAGTTGTCTTATATATTTTGTTTCAACATCCTATATAATAAAGAGGTAGTATGCAAATTAACCCTCACACCCTCACAAGATGGCTGCCTATGACCAGGTTAACAGGGGGGTTAGTGAGGGACGACCAAATGACTGAACAAGCAGGCTGTGTGGGGTAACCAGGCTGGCAGGGGGGTTAGTGAGGGACGACCAAATGACTGAACAAGCAGGCTGTGTGGGGTAACCAGGCTGGCAGGGGGGTTAGTGAGGGACCACCA